>NC_056744.1:1690554170-1690680229 GCF_019279795.1 Protopterus annectens | reverse complement strand
ATTAAGCATTTTAAAGGAAAACCCCTAACTCATTAGGATTTCTATAGTACGCATTTTTAGGACTTCACTGAGGACCATATTTTTCTTATTAATGTGAAGATGTTTTTAATATGATTTAACTGGTATATTATATGTAGTTATATTAGTGAAATTTTATTTTTAAACATGAATGATCTGCTTTTCTTGTTCTTTTTCTTCCAGCTTTTCCCAGTTAGGGGTCACCACAGCAGATCACCTGTCCACTCATGATTGGCAGTGGAGTTTTACTGTGTCGAGTTGCCAGCCCGGCACCCAACCTTCCACTGAAGGCACACATGCATGCATTCATGCCTAGGGCCAATTTAGAGTGCCCAATCCACCTACAGCATGTCTTTGGGATGTGGGAGGAAACTGGAGCACCCAGAGGAAACCCACGTGACCACAGGGAGGACATGCAGACTCCAAAGAGAAGGCACCCCAGTAGAGGATCGAACCGGAGAACCACTTGCTGTGAGGCAGCAATGCCAACTGCCGCACAACCGAGGATGCCCATGAATGATCTGCTTTTATTAATTGGGTAGTTTTCCTCATACAAGAAATATCATTAATAATAGTTGTCATTTTATATTTATATCCATCCATAATGGGCAAGCGTTTTATTGTTTTATTTATAGTCAGTAATGTTGACGTGTGCACCAGGTTGTTATTAGAAGATAATATGTTTGAATAGTTCATTTTTATATGCCGAATCATCGTTGTTAAAATAACAGTTGGTGCTATTAAGACCGCAAATGCGATCATATCATTTAGTTCAGTTAAATTTTCCACCACATGGGGGCATTGTTTGTTTTTTTCCTGTATAGCATACTGAAGAGTAGCTTTATTCGTGGTTATGGAAAACTCAAGGGAAGTGATGTTACTTAAAACTCGTACACTATGTTTGGACACGGGTGAATTTTGTTTCTTCATATTCGCATAACATCTTTAAAGGTAGAGTTTATAATAATAGAGTGTCTCCTTGATTCAAAGGAGAATTTAAGCTAGTGGTACTCTGTATGTGTTAAATAAACTAGATATAACAACAATATTAGATGATAATTTGGTTGAGACTCAGTTATGCATTTATGGGCTGAGGATAATAGTGTTAACGTCAGCTCTATGATGGTTATAATTTTTTTTAATATGTTTTTTCATGTTTTAAGTTATTATATTACATCACTCGTGATGTTCCTTTGTTCAGATTGCTGATTGGTGACTTGGATATTCAAAATAAGTTGATGATTTTAAAATGTTTTATGTCTGAAGAAGCATTGTGAGATACAAAGTGAAAGCACTCACATACTAAAACGTTTATAACTTTAACTTGGCTTGCATACTGTCTCCTGTTTTTGGAATTATTTGTGATTTGTGTTTGCGTGGGGACAATTTAATCCTTGGTTACATGATTTCTGGTTTTTGGCTTGTATCTTTACTAACCACCTCCACTCTGCCTGTGGCCACTCGACTCTTATCCAATACACAGACGACTCAACTCTCATCACCACCTCTGACATCATGTCACATCTCCATTCACTTGCACAGAACACATTCATCACCATAGAAAAATGACTTAATGAAAACCAGCTTATCCTAAATCCTAAAAAAAATAAACTTACTGTTCCTACCAAGATCACTCTCACACCACAAATCCAACTTTACCATCTCTTCTCTTAACAATAGAATTATCAAAGTTGAGCCACATACTAAACTCCTGGGCACCATAATAGATGACCAACTAAAATTTGACCAGCATAGTCATCGGTATATCAAAAACTGTGTTTACTGTATCAAAACAAAAAATTCTTCACACCAGATGCCAACATATGTCTAGCTAGGGCTTTCCTGTTGTCATGCCTTCGCTATGCTGCTCCCATCCTCACAGACTTACAATCCACATTAATCTCCCAACTTGAGCAAACATATAATAAAATCACCAGATTCGCAACATACTACCCCTATAAATCTCACCATTGCATTGCATTAAAAAAACTGCAATGGCCAGAATTCTCATATCAACATTTTATCTCACAGCTACAAATCACGCATTCCATCCTACGCAAACCTACTACCTGCTCCTCCTCCCTAATTTCCTTCTACACCCCTACAAGAACCCTCAGAAGCTCTGACCAATGGCTCCTTGGCATACATAGGCCAAAAAAAAAAAAAGAACATCCGCAAACTATTTCACAATTACAGTGTGTCTTTAGCCTGGAACAAGCTTCCAAACTCTCCAAGAAACATCCCAAATTCAAATAGATTCAAAAAGCAACTAAAACCTTTTCTCTTAAGCTCATGGATCTGCCCTTGCCAAGACCCTACATGTACCCTCCCATCTCTCCTTCCTTTTCTCTCCTCCTTCAACTCACTCCTCTTTCTCTCTAATCACTCTGACCACTTTTTCTCTGGACTCTGCCTTTCTTCACATTCTTAAGTAATTATTCTCGTGTAGCAATGTGACTATTATGTAACACTACAACTAAAAACAATGAGATTATGTATGTAGCTCATCTATTTTGAGTTTACAGTATCTTATAGTACATTGTCTCCAATCCACCTTTACATTTCTACAGTCTACACCTCATCTGTAAATACCTATTGTACATATTTGAAATTGCCAGATTTCTGTTAAATGTACCTCATTTTATTTCTTTAGTTCAGCTGTATTTTGCTTAACTTTTGTGCATATTATGTTTTACTTTATATTTTTACTACGTTGTATAATTTATCATACAGTTTTTTTCTATGTTCTGTGAATATTTGTAATTAATTTTCTGGAATTTTTCTCCTCAGGTCTCCACTGAAAATAGGCTTCTAGCTCAGTTGTACCAACCTGTTTAACAATAGTTGAATGAATAAATATATATTTCTTTCTCAATCTTTTCCTTTAATCCTACCTGTCACTCACGTGTACATTATACAAACCACCCAAAGTCAAATATCGACTTCATTTCCTTTCTGTCTAACCTTTAATGTTACCTGTCACTCACGTGTACATTATACAAACCACCCAAAGTCAAATGTCGACTTCATTTCCTTTCTAACCTTTAATGCTACCTGCCATTCACTGCTACATTATACAAACCACCCAAAGTCAAACGTCAACTTCATTTCCTTTCTAACCTTTAATGCTACCTGTCACTCACGTGTACATTATACAAACCACCCAAAGTCAAATGTCGACTTCATTTCCTTTCTGTCTAACCTTTAATGCTACCTGTCACTCACTGCTACATTATACAAACCACCCAAAGTCAAATGTCGACTTCATTTCCTTTCTAACCTTGAATGCTACCTGTCACTCACTGCTACATTATACAAACCACCCAAAGTCAAATGTCAACTTCATTTCCTTTCTAACCTTTAATGCTACCTGTCACTCACTGCTACATTATACAAACCACCCAAAGTCAAATGTCGACTTCACTTCCTTTCTAACCTTTAATGCTACCTGTCACTCACTGCTACATTATACAAACCACCCAAAGTCAAATGTCGACTTAATTTCCTTTCTAACCTTTAATGCTACCTGTTACTCACTGCTACATTATACAAACCACCCAAAGTCAAATGTCGACTTCATTCCTTTCTAACCTTTAATGCTACCTGTCACTCACGTGTACATTATACAAACCACCCAAAGTCAAATGTCTACTTCATTTCCTTTCTAACCTTTAATGCTACCTGTCATTCACTGCTATATTATACAAACCACCCAAAGTCAAATGTCGACTTCATTTCCTTTCTTTCTAAAAGCATTTCTTCTATCCTCAGGCTACCCTTACAGAGCCTCATGCATTTTTTCCTCACTAATTCTCAAGTTGCAATGTATGAAGTCAGAGTATCACATTAAGAACAGAATCCATAAGGGTAACCCAGATGTGGGGCAACACATGGTTCTTTCTCCTGCTGAGTATGGCAAATGTTACTAAATAAAAGGGAATTTTTGTAGAGGGTTATCTATGTGTAGGAAGTTCACACACTGACTGATCTATTAATTTACTCACTTGTACACTTACATCTTTTGCCAGCCTCAGAAAGTGTACATGGCTGTTGGGAACCAAACACAGAACATACAAATGGTATTATATGGCTATTGGGGATAACTAGCAATACAGGTGCATATTTCTGAAACTGTATGGAATATTACATCAGATTCCTCAGAATAGTATGGCATGACCCTCAACTATAGTCTGATGCCAAGTATAAAGAAAAAACTTTACCTTCATGTAAGTTTCTGTATTGCATACAAGTCTAACTTCTAATGACAAAAAAATGATATATTCAAGTGAAACAAGATTTTTATTTCTGGTGTAATGACAGCTTAGGACAGATATATTCTATATCCTTACAATATTCTAATACTGAGAAGAAGAAATGTACAACATCCCTGATGAAAACTGAATAAAAAACAAAATGTTAGATGGTGACAGATTAAATCAAATGAAGCATTAAATCTGGGAATCTGTATACAACATGCCAGATCTTAGTCCTTCTTTGAGGTTTTACTATGCAACTTTCAGGAATAACTAAAGGGTTTTCAGCTATAAAATATATTTACATCTGCTGTTGTAACCTCAAGTGTTTCATAGCAGCACACTACTAAATATGACCCCACAGCCACAGCTTTAGCTGCTTGAAAGTATGGGAGTATAGTCACAAAACGTTACAAGTAAAAAAATACTTTTTTTCTTTTGAAATATATTGGATTATTATTCTGATGTAATTACAGTTTAGTTAAGGAGTATTCTAGGCCATTATAGCATTTTGCACATGAAACAGAATTGTAAAGCAGCACTCCCAATAGAAAGTTAGTATAATGCATAAAGTTAAACACTGACTGTTAACTAATGCACCAACAGAACTGTTATCTGTATATTAAAGACAACATCTCAGTCTCCTTTTCAGATTTCATTATGAAACTTTCAGGTAATAGCAACAAGTTATTCAACTGAAAATCTCAGCTAAGAATTTTATTCTACCCTCAGTGGTTTCAGTGCAGCATACTAATAAATTTGATCACACTATTAAACTATTTGAAAGCATGGCATTTTAGCGTGAGCATATTACAAATGAAAAATATATGTGATTTTATCACAGTTAACAGTGCATATATTCTGGAAATTAGCTTCATCCAAAATTTGGGAAATATGTCAAGTAGCCCCCAAGTAGAAACCAAACATAATGCCAGAATGTGTCAAGAAAATCCCTCAGAAATGCTAATGTACTAGTTGTAACAGGCCATGTGTCAGTTCCACTAAGGGAATTAAAAATAAAAAAATCAGTGACTTCTGATAAGATGCAAAGCACACTCGGGAATCTTCGTCTTCCCCAAGGATTTCACTGTTTATCAATTGGGATTTAAAGGGTAGCACTATATGTGTGTCATTACATACCTATCTACAATAACTTTATTTTTGTTTTAGACAGTATGGCCCTCAGTCGAGTGAACTAGCCCTCATATAATTCTCATGTTTTTTTGAGTTAGGGACCCTTGCTATATAAACTAGCAGAAATTTTGCCTTGCCTGGTGAAATATTTTACATTATTTCTTCCAGTGTATTGAGAACGTAGGGCATGTATGTTCTGGGCATTAATTTGTCAAAGCCTTTTAAGCAGATGCTAAAAAGCACCCCCCTGTTGAAAACTATGTAGAATATCAGACTATGACAACAAATGTCTTCAGAAATGCTGGATTTATTGTGTGAAAGTAAATTTTTTGTGTCGGATCCCTTAAATCAGACTACAGTAAACATAAGGAATTTTAATCATGTTCTTTGATGCAAATAAATACAAATAACTCCATTCTTCCCTTACGAATTTCACCGTATCTCAATCCAGATTTATAGGCAGCACACTGTTTTTGTTTGTGCATTGCAGGCCTTACCCTATATACAGTAAAAGAAATGTTAGCTTGACTGTTGAAATATCTATAATTCATTACTTTTGTGTTATGAAAATTTAGTGCATATACATTCTGGACATTATTTTACCCCAGCTTTTTCAGCAGATGTTAAAAAGCTCCCAGGTGGAAATTAGGTGGAATGCCATATTATGAAAGCAAAACAGTCCAAAACTCTGGATGTTGTAGCTACACATAAAAAAACATTCATCAGTTCAGCTAAAGCAGTTCACAAAAAATGCAGGGGATTCCAGTAAGGTATTGGGGTAGAAAACAAACTAATAAATGCCTTTCTACCCCCCAAAATGTTCACTTATCTCAATCCTGATTTAAAGGACAGTAGAATGGGCCAGATTCTAAAAGAGTTGCTCTTGGTGCAAGTCTGCCCTGATTCCGAAAGGCTTGCTCTTAATTTAAGTGAATTACTTCAGTGTAAGGCACACCATTAAACAGGCTGATACCAGGGGACAGATTCCAAATCACCAGATCTCAGCCTGCTCTCAGTGTAAGTGGTCACTTACACTGACAGCAAGTCTTTTAGAAACAGGGCCAGTGTGTTTGTCAGTACAGGAGTACAGCATCACCATATGTGTAGAAACAGAAATGGTGATTTGCCTGGTGAAATTTTGTCAAGCGATGCCAATAGAAGTCCTGTGAAGTGCTGGACTTTTTAGCTCTGTGTGAGAGATCTTACTCAGATAAGGAGAAGTAGGTCTCACAACATCTTCCATTGCTAGTCTAGTCTAGGAATACAATCTATTTGTGAATGTCACATAACCCTTTACAGCTAAGCAGAAATGTATCACAATACCTTCCACTGGTAGCCTTGTCTGGAAATAAATTCTGTCTGTAAATACCACATAACCCTTCTCAGCTAAAGTACCCGAGAAATGTATCACAGCATCCACAGATGGCTTTCTCTGGGAATAAAATCTGTATGTAAATACCACATAACCCTTCTCAGCTAAGGTACATGAGAAGTGTATCACAATATCTTCCACTGATAGCCTTGCCAGGGAATAAAATCTGTCAGTAAATGGAACATTACCCTTCCCAGGTAAGGAAACCAACAGATATTTTGAGGGACCTCTGTCCTTTAAGGGCAGCTGAGGAAGTTGTCTCCATGTTGCCTACAGCTAAGTATTTCTCAGTGCTTGATGTGAGCCAGGACTTTTGACAAATCATACTTGACTGGGCCATTCAAACTATGTACGTTTAATACTTCACCTGGAGGATATAGATTCCTGAGAATATCAGAGTCATAGCAAACTATCCAAGTAGGCCTTGACATGAGTCACTTTCTTGCTGTGATTCCAAGGTTCAACATGAGATGAAACTAAAGAAATGTCTTAAGTTAAGACAAAACAATCTGAAGTTCGTTACCTGAGACAAAATAACATGAAGTTAGACAGATGACAAATGTGAAGAAAAATCCACAGATTCTGTTTTATCTCATGCACATCCTACCATGAAAGGGAAAGATGAACTCACACTAGAAGAAAGTAATTACAGCACCAAGGAAAATTAAGTCAGGGAAAGCAGCAAGCTCAGATAAAATCAGAAATGACAAGAACCTTTTAACCTTTACAAAAAACTGAAAAGAATATCTGTTAGATAATTACAAATATTCTTTTAGAGATAATGTTTTGCTCACGACAATTCTAAATTGATAACAACTGGCACTAAATTACTGCAATATTATCATACCAGACATTAATTTTTATTTCTTACCCATGTCTACAGTGTTACATCTGTTAGTATAACAAACGCTTAGAGTAAATGGAGTTTTATTGCAGTAAAAGTGTGGATTTTATTTTTCGCCTATATGATTCTTCTTGGTGGACTCCATTTACTCTAAGCGTTTATTTGTTATATTTTCATCAGTTGGTTGATTAAACGCTTATTTGCTTCATTACATCTGTTAGTGATGTTTTTACATGCTTTCAGTTTTTCATGTTGTTCAATATTTCTTATGTCAGTAATGTGTATTTTAGCTTATGATTGGTGTAGCCATGGCTTCATAGGGTCTGAGGCCTGTTTTAATTAACCCAATAAGCCAGCAAGCAACTAAATAATTAACCAGATAAATAAATGAGTTCTTTCTTGAATTGATTGATATAAGTCTGTCTGGCATTGATATTTTTTGTCTTGCTAGACATATTGTCTTTAAACCACAAATTACAATTTACTGTCATTATGCAAGATATAAATCCAGCCGTGCTTTGCATATGGATTTCTGCAAACCCATTTCTAATATTTGAATTATGAAACCGGTCAAAATTACATTTTCTAAATGTATTTTATCTGTAAGGAAAACTGATTATGTAATAGCATTCACTTTCCCATAACAGTAAAATGTTTAGACATTTCCAAACTGTAAGAGTTCATGCGTTGGTTCTGGGATGTACATGTGAGAAATCCCTGACTACAGCTGAAATGGCCTGGGATTGAATAGCTGATAGAGCACTGGAAGATCCCACTGGGAAGGGTGGGGAATGAAAAATGCTGCCCCTCCTTGCATATCTTGCTTGGTGAGGCAGCATTCTGCTAGAATTAACTGGTGCAGACTGGGAAAACATTATAGAAGTATCTATGCCTGGGGCAGGGGTCGTCTGTGTTTTTTATCAGACACACAAATAAGTTACAGCTCTTATACTCATTGCATATCCATCCTTGAAGGGCTACTAGACATGCATAGGAACAGAAACGGCTAAAGAACAGCCTCTATGTTGCCTGCCTGGATGACCGCCATGAATGTGCTTTTCATCAAGAGTGCTAAGGTAGAAAGTCCTAAAAAAAAAGGGGGGGGCAAACATTTCATTTATTACATCTAATACCAACAGAATCTGCCACTGCTGCACCCTAAACATCATTAAAGTATATATTATGTATTGTACAATGTTTTGTAGTATATTCATTATGGATTGCTGCATATATTTTAAATGTAGCCTCTCAAGTATTGCTTCATTTCTATAATTGTCCTTGTCTCTCAGTTCCACCACTCACTTTCTGTAAATATGGTTTGTGAACAAGTAAAAATGCTTAAATATCAGAAACGGATGAAGAACTGTGTATTAAACTAGCAAATGTAAATTTATTCTCATTTAAATAATATTTAGTGCCTGTTTGCATAGACTGCTTATTCTTAGTGTAGTTCTTTTCCTGTTATCCTCTCTTATAAAATTCATTAACATCTGATTAACTTCACTAGTCAGGCAGGTGTTCGCTTTACAGAAATAAATCCACAAACAGGGAACCCCTACAATGTAAATGTAAAGGTTTGGGAGTATCATCTCCTACCCAAGGGATCTCGAAGATGCTGGTACCGTAGTGTTATCCCATGCTCCCTGTTGGAAAATACACACAAGAATAGTATTGATGATCAGAGTGAAATTACTGATCTTACTGCATGGCATATGAACTCAGCAATAATAATCAGTGAATAACGGTCATTAGATCATTTTGTGAAGTTCTAGCATTATCCACAAAAGTGATCCTATCCAGATGGCTCCATTTTAATGTTCTGTACAAAGCTATGTACAGATTTATTATTCATTCCTTACAGACCTAAACTGCTGTGCCATACGTTTTCTCTTTATTACTTATTTGTACTATTAATATTTTCTATGCACTGCCTTATGTAGTGTATACCTACAAAACTGAGTTTAATGTTTTAATGAAGTCCCCTGTCACTATTATATCAAGCGTTGTGTGTTATTTTTTTCATTCTTTACTTGCTTTGTGTGTGTATGCTTGTTTTCAGAATAGATGTCTGTATGTTCTTGTTTTTTTTTTCCAGATGTGCCATAGATGTAAATACCTGTATGATGCTTCACAGCTTTATTTAATGCAATTTCATTTCCAACAATAACCTGAAATGTAACTTAAATCAGAAAAAAATGATTGTATATGGGTGGCCTTCTCTAGTTCAGCTGACCTCTTGAATCCCCCAACTTACTCTCGCTCTGACATGAATGTGTCTCTGTAGCCGATGGTTCATTTCCATTTTATTGTGCTGGGCCTCTGACACGTCTGTGTGTACACCTAGTTGCCTGCATATGTAAAAATAGACAAAGCACCAAAACATTTATTTGCAATGTCAGCAACATGGCACATTAATCTTTTTAATAATAATAATATTTAATATTTAAACATGGATGGTAAAAGAGAAATAAGACCCTAAGTATGTATCACTAAGAATTAAGTATCTGACCCATGGAAGAAAAGTTCCTTGTTCTTTTAGCATTATTCTGTCTAGGCTATGTGATCCCTCCTCCTTGTATGTTCTTCCGTACTTGAAGGTTTTCTCATATGCAGAAAAAACATTATCCAATTTTTCTTTCACATAATCAGAAAGAAAAGGATAAACTTTATGAATTTTCTCAGAGTTTTTTTTATTTTTAAGTGGTTGCATGCAATTATGCTCTCTGAAACTGGTGTGCAAACTAGGGCCCTATCCATGTGGGGACTTTATCTTGTTAAAAAAGGAAAGAAAAAAACATTTTTAGAAAACCACATTAAACCCTTACTTGCAGGTCTGTATCCCTGATTAAATTTCCCCATCAGTAGTGGAAAAGCATTGTAAATGTACATAGTTGTCTGATTTGTAAGGTGGCAGTTTTCTACACTAATTTTAATGTATTCCTTAATCTCTTGATTTTTACATTCAAGGTGATAGTAACCATTTAAACAATGTGCCAGTAAAAGCTGCAAAGCAGGGTATATTACAAAATGCGTAAAAGCAGAGTTTAAAGCATATATTTCACTCTTGTCACCTAAAGTCCATTCCGAGTCCAGTTCAGAAGACTATTTCTGGGAGTACTACAGGACATGAATTCTTGCCGGGCCCTTCTCCCAACCTAGAAAATGGAGGGTGTAATTTCCTTCTTCAGAAATGTCACAGCCTAAATAAAGTAGACTGCTAGACAAGCTCTTGTGATTCTAGGCCATATGACTTCAACTATCCATGTGGCGCCTCTAGCCATATTTCACATGAGGAAATTGCAATTGAGGTGGCTGCTATGGTCCAGCGGTCAGCATTGCCACCTCACAGCAAGAGGTTCTCTGGTTTGATTCTCTGCTGGTGTGCCTTCTGTGTAAAGAGTGCATGTCCTCCCCATGGTCACATGGGTTTCCTCAGGGTGCTCTGGTTTCCTCCCACATTTCAAAGACATGCAGTAGGTGGTTTGGACACTCTAAATTGGCTGTAGGTGAGTGTGTGTGCGCAAGTGAGTGGTACAAATGAACAACCATGGCAGGGCTAGTCACCCGGTGGTGTAAACATGATGCAATATGATTGTCACTGTGGAAGTGACACTCCAACCCCATGTGCAAAATGAGAAAAGGATGGATGGAATTGCAATGGCTTCTAAGGAATTCCTGAGATCAGTTGTCAGAACCCTTAAAAAAAAATAAACTCTTGTGTTGTTTTATGTGAACAGAGAATTACTTTGGTGGTATGAAAAAAATGGATGCCCTTTAAATGACCAGGTCACAACCAGACCCAAACCATGGATGCATCATAAAAGGCCTGGGTATTATTTTATTTATTATTATTTTACATTTGTTGACCGGGCTAGTCTATCTGGATATATGTCCATTTTCAGTAGAGGCCCGGTGAGAAAAGCTCCAATGATTACATGGATGTCCTTCAAGGATGCATCTGCAGTCCTAACAAATGGGTTGTCCTGCCTCAGGCAGCCCTTCGGTCGGCCGGATTCCAAAGTCTGGGTCTGGCCTCGGCTGATGTCGCACTTCACCCGACGTCATAGCTGCTGTCAATTGGGTATAAAGGCATCAGCCAACGCCATTTTCCTCAGTCTTTCTTGCCGCGTGGCGCCCGAAGCAGAAGCTGTTCGCAAGTGCCGGTCGGTCAGAACCAGAGATTGCTACTACCGAAGACTTCTAAAAAGCTAAGTACCCCGTTGGGGACTCTTTCTTGCCTCAGCCGATGTCAGAAAAAGTGAATAACTGTTTTAACTTGTGGGAAACAAATACCTCATAAAGATTTCCACTCTTACTGCCTTCCTTGCTTAGGCCCAGACCACGACGTAGCAGCTTGTCTAGCCTGTGCTTCCTTCAACCGACGGACACTTAGACGTCGGTCGGAGTTTGCAGAGGAGTTTTTCGGCACCGCTTTTGCTTACAACATGCCGTCGGAGATTCCAACTTCACAATTAGCTAAAAAGCGTAAGGAAAAGGACCGACACTCGCGGTCCGCGGTTTCGGCCGAAACCGTGGTTAAGCCAACCGCGAGTGTCTCTGTTTCGGCTGAAACCGAGTCCTCGGTTCTTCCTTCGGCCGAAAGCATGCCTCCTACTACCGAGGCCTCATCCAGCATGGCTGAATCTGCTACTGAATTTACACCTGCTCTTGCAGGTTCTCAGGATTTATCAGATACTATCCCTTTAGATATATCTACTCCTGCACGTGGAGCTGCTAAGCCCCCTGCATCCATGTCAATTAAGGCTTTTGCTAGGGCTAAAGCAGCTAAATCTTCTAAGACTGTGCCTGCTAAAACCCCCTCACACAGGCCTAGCTCTAGTACTCAAATGCTTAGCTTAGCAGAGGATCTCATTTCTTTGATCAGGGGATCCCAACCTCACCCTGACAGGGCCTCTCATCCCCCTCCAGAGAAGAGGCCCAGAGCAGAGCCCCCTGAGCCAGTTTCTACAGATTATTCCTCTGATGATTCAGAAAACTCAAATCCTCCAGAAGGCCCTTATTCTCCATATGAGGACTCTGATGCAGAAGACTCCATTCCTTCTGCCTCTCCTCCTGAGGAATTTTCTTTTGGGGAAACTTTGCATGCTATGAGAGAGCAATTTCAATGGCAGGGCCAGGACTTCTCAGACTCTAGGAAAAGGCTTAGGACCTTTTTGCATTTGCCACAGCATAGGCCTTTAGCCATTCCTCCAGTACTTACAGTTGTGGATTATGCATTTAATGATGCTTGTACTGCCCCTGACTCTCTTCCCCCGGCCCCTGCTAAGCCCGACAGATACTACAGAGTTCCGGACACACATTATCACTTGTATAAGGCTCCTATTGCAGATCCTGAAACTATTTCACAGGGCCCCAAAGCTGTAGCAGCTGCCTCTACCAAAAACCCCCTCCCCTCTGAAAGAGAATCTAGGGCATTAGAGAGATGGGGTAAAAAAGTTTATACTTCTGCTACTCTTACGGCTAGGGCCTTAAACTGTCAATTCCACATGATTCAGTATCAGGAATTTTTGTTAGATCAGCTAACTAAAAAACTGTCCTCTCCTGAACCTTTAGACCGTAAGTCCCTTCAGGAATTGGTACATAACACTCAGCAGGTCAGTAATCATTCCTTAAAATGCGGCTATGATGCACTGGAGGCTTCCTTTAGATCAGCTATGACTGGTACAGTGATCAGAAGGCATGCATGGTTAAAAGAGCAATCCTTACCGGACCATGTAAAGTCAAAGCTCCTAGATGCTCCCATGGAAAAACACAGTTTGTTTGGCTCCCCTGCACAGCAAGTGTTAAAGAAGGTGGAAGAAAAAGCAAAATCTGTCCAAACAGTCAAGGATTTCTTACAGGTCCAGCCTCCGAGGTTTAGTAGGAATTGGCCTTCCAAGAATTGGTCCTTTCCAGACACCACCAGAGCACAGAGAGGCAGAAATAGGCGCCCAAGAGGCAGAGGCCAATCCAGAGGCGCCTACAGGGGACGTCAGTGGCAGCCTAACAACCAGAGAAGTACTGCCACAGATCCAGCCACTACCACTTCCACAGGACAATCACAGTGACTTGGCTCTGAAACCGCCTACCAGGGAACAACTAGAAGCACCCTTAGGCGGAAAGCTAGCCTTATTTTCAATAAACTGGCATTACATTACAGGAGACAAATGGATTTTACAGACAATAGACAAAGGTTACAGGTTTCACTTCCATACTCTACCAAGGAAGAGAGGAATGCCAAACCTACCACCAAACCAAAAGACAAATGCTCTACAACAAATAGACCACTTACTAAGGATGAGAGCTATAGAAAAGGTACAGTCTATGGAACAAGGACAAGGATTTTATTCCAGACTTTTCCTGGTACCAAGAAAGGAAAACCAATGGAGACCTATTCTCGACCTGTCCGCTCTGAACACATATCTCATTGTTCCAAAATTCAAGATGCTGACCCTACAGCAACTTCTTCCCATGCTGGGCAAGGAGTCTTGGCTGGTAACTCTAGATCTCAAGGAGGCATACCTGCACATCCCCATACGACCAAATTGCAGAAGATACCTCAGATTTCTTGCAGGATTAGAGCATTATCAATTCTCAGCATTGCCTTTTGGCTTATCTACTGTGCCCAGAGTATTCACGAAATGCCTGGCATCAGTAATTGCTCATTGCAGGCTTCAGGGAATTCAAATTTATCCATACCTGGATGACTGCCTGTTACAAGCGGACAACAAAAACAAATTAACAACAGATTTGAGAAAGGTTATTCACCTATTGCAAGCCCTGGGATACACAGTCAACATAAAAAAGTCAAGGCTGATACCATCCCAAAGGATAACTTTCTTGGGTGCAGAACTGGACACATTAAACCAAATGGCATTCCTCACAGCAGAAAAGCAAAAGCAACTACCACTCTATTTCATGGCATTAACAACGCAGAACCAGCTTACAGCAAGGAAAGTCCTGCAAGCCCTGGGTTACATGGCATCCTGCATAATATTGATTCCACATGCCAGACTACATATGAGGAAGTTGCAATGGTACCTAAGGAATTTATGGTCTCAGCACAAGCACAGCCTAGAAGCCCAAATTCCAATAATTCCATGCCTAAAGCAAGAATTCCAGTGGTGGGCTCAGGCCTGTCAATTGAACAAAGGACTGCCTTTCCACAGGCCTCACCCAAGCCAGACTATCACCACGGACGCCTCAGACCTCGGTTGGGGGGCACACATGGTGGACAAGTGCATACAAGGCTTATGGACACAAGACCAGCTGAACCTACACATAAATCAAAAGGAGATGGCAGTAAAGCAGGCAATTCAGACATTCAGACCGTTTCTTCAACAGGGTCATTTGCTGATGAGGACGGACAACACCACAGTTATGTGGTATATCAACAAACAGGGAGGCACACATTCATATCCTCTATGCCGGATGGCAATGGACCTCTGGAATGTGGCCCTCAACCTCAACATTCAGCTCCAGGCCATATTTGTGCCAGGAAAAGAAAATATACTAGCAGACATCTTAAGCAGAACTACCACGGATGCCCACGAATGGATGCTGCATCCAGACATCTTCAAATCCATTACAAGGAAATAGGGACTACCAGAAATAGACTTATTCGCATCCCCACACAACCACCAATTGAAAAAATTCTGCACAAGGACATACCACCCACTTGCTTGGAAGGTGGACTCCCTATCCTTCAGTTGGGAAAACCTGACAGCATATGCATTCCCACCTCTTCCTTTGATGCACAAAGTGCTACTGAAGATCAAAGAAGACCACCCAAGGATCATCCTGATAGCTCCAGACTGGCCGAGGCAGCATTGGTACCCGCTACTGAGGAGTCTGTCTCGGGAACACGCATGGCCTCTACCCCTAGTTCCTTTACTGCTAACACAGAACAACTTCAAAATCCTGCATCCAAACTTGAAAACACTGCAGCTAGCTGCTTGGAACATTACATGAAACAAAATAACCCAGATTTATCTCAAAGGGTTAAAGACATTATCTTGGAGGCTCGCAGACCCTCAACAAGGAAAACTTATTCAGCGAAATGGAAAAGATACCTCATTTGGAGTGCAGCAAAAGGAGAAAATGTATCATTGGCAAACATAGCTAACATCCTGGAATATTTTAGCAGAGCTTTTCCACAATGGCCTGTCTTACTCCTCCATTAAGATTCATGCATCAGCAATTTCAGCAGAATACAACATGGATCCTCCAGTCTTCTCTCATCCTCTACTCAGGCAGTTTGAGAGGAATCAAAAATGTAAAGCCGCCAAGGAAGCCACCTTTGCCTACATGGGACCTGAACTTTGTGTTAGAAAAGTTGACTCTTCCCCCTTTTGAGCCAGCAGCAACAACAGAATTACAGTTCTTATCTTGGAAGACTGCTTTCCTGCTTGCAATCACTTCAGCAAGAAGGGTTTCTGAATTACAGGCATTAATGGCAGTACAGCCCTTCCTTATCTTCCATCAGGATAGAGTGTCCATGAGAACTAATCCTACTTTTATGCCAAAGGTGGTCTCCAGGGTATCATTAAACCAAGCAATCCACCTACCAACATTCTTCCCCAACCCACAGAACAGGGGGGAAAGACTACTACATACCTTGGATGTGCACAGGCAATTGCGCTACTACCTGGACAGAACCAAGAACAATAGAAAAACTGACCAGCTTCTGGTAGCATATGCAACAGGAATGGAAGGAAAAGCAATTTCAAAACAAACAATCTCAAAATGGATAGGAAATTGCATTAGATTTTGTTACTCCTTTCATGGAAAGACAACTCCAGAAAACATCAGACCTCACTCCACAAGGGCTACAGCCACTACTACAGCTTTCTTACGAGGAGTGGCTACCAAAGACATTTTAGAGGCTGCTACTTGAGCTCTGTGCATACATTTGCCAAGCATATACTCCAGATCCCGAGCAGGTTTTGCCACTGCTGTTTTGCAAGGGATCTTAACTACACCATAATCTTCTTAGTACCTCCTCCCCCAGTTTGGCTATGGTATTCTACCCATTTGTTAGGACTGCAGATGCATCCTTGAAGGACATAGTACAGTTTTGTACCTACCATAAATGTAGATGTCCGAGAGGTATGCATTTGCAGTCAGGATTACCCACCCTCCTTCCCCTCTGTGGTACTCCTAGGGTATTTGCCCATCTTGTAGCTAGCTGGGGGAATCTATTATGGTGTATTTGTTTGTATATATGTATATACCTGTTTATTTTTATTTGCTCTCTACTGTTTGGAATCATTTGCATTTATCCAAATTTAGCCTTCCTAGAGGGCACCTGGCATCTGGGCAAGAAACACTGAGGAAAATGGCGTCGGCTGATGCCTTTATACCCAATTGACAGCAGCTATGACGTCGGGTGAAGTGCGACATCAGCCGAGGCCAGACTCAGACTTTGGAATCCGGCCAACCGAAGGGCTGCCTGAGGCAGGACAACCCATTTGTTAGGACTGCAGATGCATACCTCTCGGACATCTACATTTATGGTAGGTACAAAACTGTACTTTTTAGCAGATCTTACAAAAAATATGAAACTAACAGTAAATAACTAGTAATTAACAAAAAAAAAAAAAATAATAATTTTTTTTTTTTTGCAATGTGCATTACAAAACAGTAATATAATACAAAAAGAAATCATTGCATAAACTATATAAGAGGAAGGATGAGGAAAGAAAAGCTGAAAGAAGTGGTGTGAGAGAGCAAAAGGGAAGGAGGACAAAAATGGAAAGATGGAGTTTGTCTTGTTCAGTTTATAAAAGAGTTGGGGATCAGGCAGTCACATGTAGAGTTAGAAGGACATCGGTTATTTAAAGAAGTGCTGTGTGGTACATAGGCTATTTACTTGAGACTGTGGAGTTGGTTCAAAAAGTGAGGGAGAGGAGTAGGATGAGTCATCAACGTGTAGATATACTGTAAATTCCAACAAGGTTGGAGAACAGATGGAGCCTATTTAAATGTAGTCTGCAGAAGGTAGGAAGAAAATAGTATTAGTCTGGGTTACTACAGGGGCATAGCCATTTGGTATTGAGATGCAGTTTCAGATTCTTTTTGAAAAGTGGGAGAGAAGTCAAGGATGAGATATCTGAAGGTAGTTTGTTCCATATGTTTCTAACATAGTTTGAGAACAGGCAGTCACCTGCAGAGTTATTGGCTATGGTAGTTTTGATTATTAGTTTGTTTGAAGATCGTAGTTGTTTTTGATTAAAATAAGGTTTGATGAGGCAAGAGAGTATTGGAGTTTTAAGGGGTTGGTGCAGGGTTTTGTGGGCTATAATGAGTTGTTGAGGTTTTAGCTGAGTAGGAAGTTCTAGCCTATTTAGTTGTTTTAGATTTAGGCAGTGATGTGTTCTAAAAGGGACTCCTATAGCAAATCTAGCAATATTGTTGTAAGATATTTCTAACTTATTGAGGTTCTTCTTGGATAGATTGGTGTAGATGGGGGATGCATATATGCATATATCAAGTAGAGATAAGGTGAGTCCTAGCTAATGTGGTTTTTGCGAGTGGAGTGAGGAAGGGTTTGATTCTGTAGAGTGTTCCAATCTTTTTATTTACTGATTTTATGGTAGAGTTGGTATGATTGTCGAAGTTAAGGTTGTTGTCTATTGTTATTCCTAGTAGTTTAGTGGTGGGATCTGGAGAAATGATGGTATTGTCATTGGATGTGATAGTGAAGTGTAAGGGTATGTGCCTTTGTGTTGGTGTAAAGAGAAGCAGTTTAGTTTTCTTAGGGTTAAGTAGTAGGCAGCGATGTGAGAACCATTGTTCTATGGTGTTAAAGGCTTTTTGGGTCAGGGACTGGAGTTCAGTTTGAGAGGTAGCTGCACAGATAATGGTGGAATCATCTGCATATTGAATACAGTTTGTATTTGGTATAGCTAGTTGTAGGTTGTTGATAAAAATTGAGAAAAGTAGTGGGCCTAAGATGGAGCCTTGTGGCACCCCAAGAGAGATGGGAAGATGATCAGATAATTAATTTTTCCAAAGTACTGCCTGTTGTCTGTTATCAAGGTAAGATTTAAACGAAGTAATGGCAGGAGTATCAAGTGATAGAGAAGTCAGAATATGCAGAAGTAGTTGGTGGTTCACCATATCAAAGGCTTTAAATAAGTCAATAAAAAGTGCAGATGAAAGGCTATTTTCATTGCGATTAAGGTTAATGGAGTTTGTAAATGAAAGCAGTGCGGTGGTGGTACTATGGGAAGGTCTAAAACCATGTTGACAATTGGCAAGTATGTTGTTTTGTTGGAGGTGGTTTAGCAGTTGTTTATGGATACATTTTTCTAAAAGTTTAGCAATGGGGGATAATAGTGCTATAGGTCAATAGTTAGAGAGGTCCCTAGAGCTTCCCCCTTTGTGTAGTGGGATAATATGAGATATCTTCCAGATTGAAGAATTAGTTCCTTCATTAATAGATCTATTGATCAAGATAGAAATGGGATAGGCAAGGGCTTTAGCTCCTATTTGGAGGAATTCAGCAGGGAGATTGTCTGCAGAGGGGGTGGTAGGTTTAAGTTTTTGGAGTAAGGCTGAGATAAAGGAAGTAGGGATAGGTTGAAGATTAAAAGTGGGGGGTGGATTGGCAAAAGTAGGTGTTAGCTTAGAGGTGTCAGGAGATAGGTGACTAGCAAGAGTTTAAATATTATTTGTGAAGAAAGAGTTGAAAGCATTAGCTGTTTGTCTAGGATTATCAGGTTTGGAGTCTTGTGGGTCAGGTGTTGTAGATTGCCCTGGGGATAGAATCTCCCAAAGGTTTCCAAAGACATGCATCTGGAGCATTTCTCCCCGGGCCTCCGCTGAAAACAGGCTCTCTGGAACCTAGTCGGACTTTCCCGGTCAACAAAATGATAAATAAATAAAAAATAAATAAACAGAAGTTTATTTATGCTGGTCCAGAATTTTTTAGGTTCCTTATTGGATGTTTGTTGTAGATGAAGGTAGTAGTTTTTTTTATCTGTCAGGATGGCTTTTTTTGTACTATTTCTGCATTCTTTAAATATTTGACGATCAGCTAGGCTCTTAGTGTTACGCCATTTAGTCCAGGTTTTGTTTCTGATAGAGATTTTTTGTCTAGTATCATTGGTCAGCCAGGGTGCAGGTTTGGCTTTGGTTCTGATAGTACGTAATGGTGCATGCTGATCAAGTATAGCAAAGAATGTGGAATTGAAATAATTTACTCCATCATTGAGAGGAAGAATTTTTAGAGGAGACCAGTTACATAGTCTTAGTTCTGTCAGGAAGGATTCTGAGTTAAATTGCTTTTTAGAACGTATTGTTCTGATTGTGTTCTGAACAATTAGGTTGGTTTTATGTCTAATAATATAAGTTAAAGAGTGGTCAGTTAGATCATCAGGAAGAGAGTCTGTTTTACAGATATATTGGGGGGTGTTAGTGAGTATCCAGTCTAGAATAGTATCCTTGTTATTTCTTTTATTAGTTCTGGTTGGGCAGGTAATTAGTTGTGAGAAGCCACGTAGGTTTATGTGGGAGGTAGGGTTAGAATTATTACAGGAATTCCAGTTAATATTTAGGTCTCCTAAGATATACGTTTCTTGTGGGAGATTAGTAGAGAGCCAACTGAGGATATTCTCAAGAGCGTGAATGTTATTCCCTGGGGGAAGATGCATACAAATTATGTATATGGCTTTTCTTTTGTTGACCTGAAGTTTAGAGCAAATAACTTTGGCACTATTGGTTATGGGAAGGTTCAGATTTATGGTACTAATTTGTAGTTGTGTTTTATAAAGAATTGCTACACCTCCTCCTTTTTTTAACGAGCGGTCAAGTCTAGTGATATTATACCCAGGTGGAGAAATTTCATTGTCTTTGGTGCTAGGTTTTAGCCATGTTTCTGATACAGAGTATGTCAAATTGTTTGACATCTAGCAGGGCATGGACTTGCGAAGTTTTATTGCATATACTACGTATGTTAAGATGGGCTATAGTGAGAGAATTGGTAGGTTTGTTCGATGGATCAGGGCTAGTTATGTTATTGTTGTAGTTTCTAGTGATCTGGAAATGTTGTGGGCCAGGGTTTGAATGAATGTCTCCATCCAATAGTGTGTGGGGGAGTGTTGAGTGCTTGGGTTGTAGAGGTTTCCAAAAATAGTCAAATGATTTTCTAGTTTTTTGGTTTTGATATATAATGTGGGATAGCCTGTGGTATTTGGCTTGTAGGTAATTGGGCTTGTAGGTGAGATTTCGGAAGGTTACAGAAAAAGGTTTTATTGATGTAGAGGTGTGGGGGAGGGAAGGTTAAGGGTAGAGTGCAAAGGTAATTCATAGGATGTTAAGATATAGGTAGATGCTAGAGGAGTTAAAAGTGAAATACTAATTAATATTTGCATAAAAGATGGGTTCCATATAGTGTGCATAGTTGCGGAAGTTGAATGTGGTAGAGAAAGAGAAATAATAGTAAGTGAAGATGAATTAGAGGATGAGGAGAGAATTAGGTAATTGGTAAGTAGTGTGTGTATAATAGGGGTGGGAGTGTTCTAGATTAGCTTTGTATGATTGGTGTGAGTAAGTAGGGGGTGTGGTAACTAGAGGAATAAATGTAGGAGCCCTAGGGGTGGGTGGGATTTGGGGGGTAGGGTGGGGAGCGGAGTGAGCCCGAAGGGCGAACGGAGCGGGTTGAGACGAGAGCAGAAGAAGGCTGAAGACAATCAGTGAAGAGGAAGACTCTGTAGGTAGGTCTAAAGGTAGGAGAAAGTAGACAATAATAGGGGGCTAAAAGGAAGAAATTCAGGAAGAAACAGGAGAAGACAGTAATAAGGATGTCTTTGGACAGTAAGAGTTAATATATAGGTGAACCCAGAAAAACTGGGAACAGAGTTAATGGGGGTAAGGATACAGAGGTGGGTTAGAAAATACAGTGTAGAACAGAGTTAATGGGGGTAAGGATACAGAGGTGGGTTAGAAAATACAGTGTGGAAAGTTAGTGAATCAGAAAGTTAAAGTACTGAGATGCCGCCTAGTGGTCAGCAAGTATATAGCAGGGGAGAGGTATCCTGCTAGGATAAGAAGGTCTAGGAGGGAATATGGATAGAGTATTCAGGGTAAAGTGGGTAATGTACAAGAAAGAAGGGAGAACTGGGGGGGGGTCTGGCTGCTGGATAGGCTACCTGAGAATCTACTAAAGTGTTAACATTGATATTACAGTATCAATACATAGATTCAAAGCCTTTCCCAAGGAAAGGTTTCACTTGTAGTTGTAGGGTAAATGTCCTAGTTTGCGCTAATGTTCAAAAAGGACCTGGCTGGTGTTATTCAGGTGTTTGGTGGAGAAACAAGCTGGAACACAGTGATTCAAAGCTTAGGGTATTCTCACCTTAGACCTAAATGTGCAGGACACATGGAACTCGTAAGAAAAGAAGTATGCGCATAAATATAAAATAAATGTTAGTATTCATTTATGCTGTGAGAGTGCTGAAGGTCCTCTTTGTGATAGGAACTTTGAAGGTGGTTATAGGCCTTCCTAACAGCTGCATACATACCCTCATAGGAAAACTCAATGACTGATGAGCTGAATGGGACTTCTGCAGACTCGCACAAGTAGTTGCCATGCAGAGTTACATTTCCAGAAACTATTACCAAGTGAGGTATTCCTGAGAAGATCTGTGTACTTTTTTCAGTAAACAACTAATAAAACGTGTTTCAGAGTACCTTGTAACCAAACCTGGGCAGTGAACAATTGCTCCCTGAATTTGAGAGGCTTGTATCAATATACTTTCCCCTCATATCCCCTTGCTTCCCAGGGTCATTCAAAAGATGAAGCAGAAGAAACCAGAAATTATAGAAATTGTCTTTTCTGGTTAGGAAGCATGGGGTCAACCTACCTTCTGTAGTGGGAAGGGAAAGACTTTTTTGTTGCCACAGGATGCCAATCTTCTGCTGCATTGTGTGCATGTATATTCTTTCCACCCTGAATACAACAGCATGGAACCTATGTCTATATTTACTTTCAAACAAATGTACTCCAGTGAGGTGCAAAAATCATGATGAAAGCTAGGAGACCTCGTCTCAGAAAATAATAATTAAGAAAATGTGACAGATTTATCCTGTGGTGCCAAAGGAGGAACCTGTACCATAAAATGGGGATATACCTAGAGTGCTTCTGTACCTCCCCAAGCTTTTTTCATCTGATTTAGAATACACTTCAATGAGGATAAGCCTGTCAGCCATTTCTGCTTATCTGCTGTTAGAACTTCCCTCACCTTCAGGCCATCTGTCATGCAGTTTTTTTCAAAGGGCATTCTGCACCTCAGAAAAATTGGCTCCAGCCTGTGACTTAAAACTGTATGCTGGAAAAACTGACTCTGTTGACATTTTAACTGATATTAAGTGCAACTGCAAAGTTTTTGTTTTGTGTAACTGCATTTTTAATTGCAGTCCCATTCACCAAGAGTCAGATAGCTCCAGGTTTTAATGTAAAAGGAGCCTTTAATGGAATTTCACAAAAACAGGATGACTCTGCATGCTAGACCCCTCCTTCTTGTCCCAAGTCATTATGGAAATAAGCCTAAACTAAGCTCTCCAGCTACCAGCCTTTTCTCCATATAGCTTAGAACAAGGCAGAAATACTTCTGCACTTAATGGGCATTCACAGGCTCCTGAAATTTTATATAGACCAGTTAAGGACATTAGAAAGACAAACAAGTTGTTTGTAGCATTTACTGAAAACAAAAAAAGAGATCTCATGTCCAAGCAGACTGTTTAAAACTGGATATTTTCATCATCACAAAGTCTATAACAGTTCTGTTCGATGAAAGTCAGAATGCACACAACAGATCCACAGCAACCACTAGAACCTACCTGAAAGGTGTTGGTGTACAAAACATTTTAAGGGGCACCACATGGTCCTCGGTACACACCTTTCTTGAGCACTACAGATGGACATTATCTTTATGGCTAGTGCTTTATTTGCTCCTGCCTTACTGAAAGCATGATGCCCCTCTGTCCTAAATAATTATAGCATAATCTTTGACAAACTTCTTTGAAGTTATGACTGCTGCAGTGATTCACATGAAGAACATAGTACAATTGTGGAACAAACTGACCATAACTGGAGATGTTTTAGAGTGGTTACTGCTGCAGATGTTCATCGTGCATACAGCTGCAGTAATCACAGATGGGTTTTCTGCCATCAGGCGGGTCCTCGGTCGGCCGAATTCCAAAGTCTAGGTCCGGCGTCGGTTGTTGTCGCTTTCTTTCCTGATGTCAGTGAGGCAGGGATATATAAGACACAGCCAACGCCATTTTCTTCAGTCTTTTTTGCCGCGCGGTACCCGAAGCAGAAGCAGTGAGCTCCTGAATTTACGAAAAATTGGAAACCGAAGTCTTCTTTAAAGCTAAGTACCCCGTTGGGGAAACTTTTCTTGCCTCAGACCGATGTCAGAGAAAGTTAACAATTGTATTTCTTGTGGGAAGCAAATACCGCATAAGGATTTCCATTCCCTCTGCATACCTTGTTTAGGCCCAGACCATGACGTCTCGGGCTGTCGCTTTTGCGCTACTTTCAATAAACGCACTATTAAGCTTCGGGCGGAGTTCGCCCAACACTTTTTTGGTAAAGCCTTTGATTATAAAATGTCGTTGGAGACTCCGACTACCGTTTTGTCCAAAAAACGCAAGGACAAGGACCGACACGCGAGGTCTGCGGTCTCCAACAACACCACGCCAAAACCGGCTACACGTGGTCCGGTTCTCAGCGAGACGCCTATGCAGTCCCTGACTACCGACGCCACTTCTTTGGCAGTGTCTTCTGTAACTGAGATCGCAGGTACCTCGGCCCATACCCAGACTACAACCACCGAAGCCACTGTGAGCATTGAGCCTCCTAATGTGGACAGGTCCACTTCCACCCATGGTGTCTTTAGACCCTCATCTTCCTTTTCCATTAAGGCCTTTACTAAGTCCAAATCAGCCAGGCATCCCAAGAGGCCTGTTGCACAGGGCCCATCTCCAGGCCCCATGCCTAAAAAGCAGATGCTAAAAATGGTTGAGGATTTAATTACTCTTATCAGGGGTTCCCAACCCCCTCCAGACAAGAGACCCAGAGTGGAGGAAGATTCTCCCTCTTCTGATCAGGGCTCCATTTTTTCAGAACATTCTGATGTATAGGAACACTCTTACTCCCCTTTTGAAGATTCTGATGCAGAGCAGTCCATTCCTTCTGTATCTCCTCCAGAGGATTTTTCTTTTGGGGAAACCTTGCACACCTTGAGGGAACACATCCATTGGGAAGGCCAAGACTTTTCTGATTCCAAGAAAAGACTTAGGGAATTTCTTTTGTTACCTCAACACAGACCTCTGGCGATACCTCCTGATTTGGACATACTTGATGTTTATTCAGAGGCTTGTCTTAATCCGGATTCCCTGCCTCCTGCCCCAGTCAAGCCTGATAGGTACTACAGAGTTCCTAACTCTCACCAATTTCTTTACAAAAGCCGTAATGCTGACCCTGAAACCATTTATCAAGGCCCCAAGGGAATGAAGGCCACTACTGCTAAGAATCCACTACCTTCCAAAAGAGAGTCAAGATCCTTAGAAAGGTGGGGAAAAAAGGTATATATACCTCGGCCACCCTAGCCATGAGGGCCTTAAATTGTCAGTTCCATATGCTTAAATATCAGCAGTTTCTGTTATCACAATTAAGAAATAAAATGTCTCAGCCTGAACAACCAGATTTGAAGGAGTTGCAGGATATGATGCATAGTGCAGAACAAGTGGGTAAGCACACCTTACAATGTGGCTATGATGCCCTAGAGGCCTCAAGTAGAGCTGCTGTTACAGGATCAGTCATTCGTAGACATGCCTGGCTTAGGGAACAAATCTTGCCTGATCATGTGAAAGCTAAACTGCTAGATGCTCCTTTACAAAAGGATGTGCTATTTGGTACTAATGCTGAGGAGATACTATGGAAAATGGAAGAAAAAGCCAAATCTATGCAAACTGTCAAAGCTTTTCTACAGGTTCAACCACCATGTTTTAGCAGAAATTGGCCTTCTAAAAACTGGTCCTTTCCAGCCACGGACAAGCCCCAAAGAGGTAGATACAGGTGCACAAGGGGCAGAGGACAATCACAAGGATCATATAGAGGCAGGCAATGGCAAACTCCAGTACCAAGAGGTGGCGAAGACAGTGCACAACAATACAGGAAACAAACCCAATGACTTCCTCCTTTCCATGCCAAGCAAGTCTCAGCTGGCAGCACCCTTGGGAGGAAAGCTGGCATTATTTACAAGAAACTGGCATATTGTCACAACAGACAAATGGATCCTGGACATTATAAACAGAGGCTACAGATTTCATTTCCACACTCTTCCAAAAATGAGAGGCATGCCAAACCTGCCACACAATCAAAGGGCAGAGGCACAACTACAAATTTCAAAGCTCATAGACATGAAAGCTATTCAAGAGGTACCTACTCACAAACAATTTTATTCCAGGCTATTTCTGGTACCAAGGAAAGGAACCGACTGGAGACCCATTTTGGACTTATCCATCCTAAACACATTTTTACTTGTACCAAAATTCAAAATGCTCACATTACAGCATCATCTTCCCATGCTGGGCAAGGAGTTTTGGCTGGTAACATTGGACCTCAAGGAGGCATACCTGCATGTCCCAATCAGACAAAGCTGCAGAAGATACCTCAGATTTCTTGCAGGTTCAATCCACTATCAATTCTCTGCTTTGCCCTTTGGCTTATCTACTGCACCCAGAGTATTCACGAAATGCCTGGCATCAGTAATTGCCTACTGCAGACTTCAAGGGATACAAATTTACCCTTATTTGGACGACTGCCTGATCCAAGCGGACAGCAAGCACATATTTCTGGAACATCTGGCTTATGTAACACAGTTACTGAATTCTCTGGGATACACAGTCAACAAAGAGAAATCCAGGCTAACACCATCTCAGAAAATAACTTTTCTGGGTGCCAACTTGGACACAAACACCCAGATGGCCTATCTTACGCCAGAAAAACAGGGGCAACTTACTCAGTACTTCAAAATACTAGCAAATTGTACCAGGCTTACTGCAAGGAAAATCCTGCAGGCTCTGGGCTTCATGGCATCTTGCATTCTTTTAATCCCATGTGCAAAGTTGCATATGAGGAAACTTCAATGGTACCTAAAAAACCTATGGTCTCAACACAGGCACAGTTTGGAAACAGTAATACCAATAATTCCATGTTTGCAAAAGGAATTTCTATGGTGGGCCCAAGCATGTCAAACAAACACAGGTCTCCCATTCTGCAAGCCTCAAGCAAATCAAGTCATCACAACAGACGCCTCAGATTACGCCTGGGGGGGCGCACATGACAGACAGGTGCATTCAGGGCAAATGGTCCCAAAAGGAAAAGCACCTTCACATAAATCAAAAAGAAATGCTAGCAGTGATAAATGCAATTACAGCTTTCAAGGACCTCCTGCATCCAGGACAATTATTGATAAGAACAGACAACACCACAGTAATGTGGTACATAAACAAACAAGGAGGAACACATTCATATCCCCTGTGCAGACTAGCCATGACACTTTGGAACTTGGCTCTGGAATGGCAAATCGAACTTCAAGCACAGTACTTGCCAGGTTTGGAAAACACGCTGGCAGACAATCTAAGCAGAAATATGACAGATCCACACGAATGGAAGTTGCATCCTCAAGTGTTTACAAAGATAATCCAAGCATGGGGAAGGCCAGACATAGATCTCTTCGCCTCCCATAGGAATCATCAATTGGAAAAGTTCTGTTCAAGGACCTTTCATCCAAAGGCCTGGAGAGTGGATGCCCTTTCATTCAGTTGGGCAGCATGGACAGTTTACGCTTTCCCACTTCTGCCTCTTCTGCCCAAGGTGCTCTTGAAAGCAAGAGCAGACAGACCAAAGATGATACTGATTGCTCCAGACTGGCCAAGACAACACTGGTACCCACTCCTGAGGAGCCTAACGCATACTCCTCCCTGGTCTCTACCTCTAATGCCTCTTCTACTGACTCAGCACAGCTACAAAACTCTTCACAGTCAGCTGAAAACACTCAATCTCGCTGCATGGAAAATTCCTTAACACCACAACAGACCCTACTCCCCAAAGAGGTGCAGGATGTCATTTTGGAGGCTAAAAGGCCATCTACTAGAAAGGCTTACTCCGCAAAATGGAAACAGTTTTGCTCTTGGAATGAGAAAAAAGGCCAGGATCGTAGAAAACTGAATTTGCCTCAGGTATTACAGTATCTAGCTGAGCTGTTGAACAGTGGACTTTCATTTTCCTCCATAAAAATCCTTGCCTCAGCCATTTCTGCAGAATTCAACACTGATCCACCCTTATTCTCTCACGCACTCTTAAGACAGTTCCTCAGAGGGGCTAAGAATATAAGACCACCAAGGAAACAACCAATGCCAGCCTAGGATCTTAATTACATTCTAGAAAAATTAACATTGCCTCCCTTTGAACCAGCTGCCTCAACAGATTTGCAATATTTGTCCTGGAAAACAGCTTTCCTTCTGGTCATTACCTCAGCTTGTAGGGTTTCGGAACTACAAGCCCTCATGGCTGTGCAGCCCTTTCTCATCTTCCATCAGAACAGGGTTTCCCTTCGAACCAACCCGTCATTTATGCCTAAAGTGGTATCCAGGGTAGCTTTAAATCAAGCCATACACTTACCTACCTTTTACCCCAATCCTTAAAACAAAGGGGAAAGGCTGCTACACTCCTTAGACATCCATAGACAGCTACGTTATTATTTGGACAGAACAAAGCCTTTCAGGAAATCAGAACAACTTTTTGTGTCCTATGCTGTAGGAGCTCAAGGGAAGCCAGTTACCAAACAGACAATTTCAAAATGGATAGGCCACTGCATACGGTTTTGTTACTCCTATCATGGAAAATCTGTCCCTACAGGCATCAGATCCCACTCCACCAGGGCCACAGCTACCTCTACAACCTTCCTCAGAGGAGTTCCTACCAAAGATATTTTGGAGGCAGCCACTTGGAGTTCTGTTCATACCTTCACAAAACACTACCACCTGCCTTTATATTCCAAAACTAGAGCAGGCTTTGCCACTGCTGTGTTGCAGGGCATTCTGGCTCATCCCAGTTCCACCTAGTGCCTACCACCCTGTGCGTAGCTTTGGGATTCTACCCATATGTGATTACTGCAGCTGTATGCACGATGAACATAGTACAGTTTTGTACCTACCATAAATGTAGATGTTCGAGTGCTAATACAGCTGCAGTACAGGTTTCCCTCCCTCCTTCCCCTCTTGGTAAAGGCCTAGGGCCTAACCCCTCTTCATACAACCTGGTTGGGTTATCCTTCTATGGTATATTTGCTTGCAACTACTGATTTTTGATTATATTGTATTGCATGTATATAAATATAAGTTATGTATTGTCTTCCTTCTGGGGGCACCTGACATCTGGGGCAAGAAAGACTGAAGAAAATGGCGTCGGCTGTGTCTTATATACCCCTGCCTCACTGACGTCAGGAAAGAAAGCGACAACAACCGACGCCGGACCTAGACTTTGGAATTCGGCCGACCGAGGACCCGCCTTACGGCAGAAAACCCATCTGTGATTACTGCAGCTGTATTAGCACTGGAACATCTACATTTATGGCAGGTACAAAACTGTACTTTCTGGACCCCTGTATCATCTTAGGAACCTAAGGCTGGAGTGAATGCCTGTGTCCTTTCATCCTAAACCTGATCCTTCATTTCATTTTTTTCTAATGCTTTCTTCCTGGTTGTCCTCCTTAGGAAGTGTAGAACTCTGTGGGTCCCAGTTTAATAACTGGGAAATTCCTCTGCAGCGTTGTATATCATGACACAGTGACCTATAAAGAGACATGAAAGATCCAAATATGTTATGAACAAATGTCACCTTTATGTCAAGTATGCAGATGTATGTTTCGTACATTAGGTGACATCAGCCTGGCCAAGATGGAAGGGTGCTCATCTCTAAAATTCTGTCTGCATATTGGTCCGCCTGGAACAGAGTTCCCTGTTGTCATGACTACAACAGTGACTACACACAAATATCCATTGTGATGTTAAGGTAGTTATGCAATGGTACTTTCTCTGGATATGCCTCTGAAGTGTCAAACCTCATAAGGTATGTTACTCATTTCCACCCTCAACAATCCTTTTGCATCAAGGACATGGCAGCTTCATGTGTTGCTGAATGTAATGTAGCAGTATAAACTTGTATTAGTAAGTGATACTCTATTTGCATACATTAAAGTTATTGTTGCACTTCATTATAACCAGTTGTTACATTGTTGTACTCTATTTCAATGTGCTCTGCACTTCTATTCTTATTTGATCATGCATCGCACATTTTGTCAGCTTGATTATGTTTTTATTATTGAACTGTGGCAACCAGTGATAATCCAAAAGGATCACTTTAAACCACCCAGGGAAGTGCAGAATGATGCATTTAAATGCCATACTACAAATACATTTGCATGAAAAGATGAAAAGTACAGTTGTGTACACTTACCATAAATGTAGATGTTGGAGTGTATTCACAGTTGCAGTCATTACATTTGGGTGATCCTGCTGGCAGGTTGCCCTCACTCAGCCTGAATTCCAAAGTCTTGGGTCCTGCGTCGGTTGCTGTCACCCCCTCCCTGATGTCAGGGGTACAAAAGATGCAGCCGATGCCATTTTCTTCAGTTTTTCTTGCCCCAGATGTCAGGTGCCCTCTAAAGGGTAGCCAAAATATATATATCTATGTATATATAAAACATACATGCACCAATATAAACTTTACCTTCATCTATAAGCAAATAAACCACATAGGTTATATAGATCAGAGAAGGAAAGATAAGTTCCAGCAGAAATAAGGGGATGGCGGGTGGGTAACCTGCAACAGTGAATACACTTGAACATCTACATTTATGGTAAGTGTACACAACTGTACTATGTTCTTCGTGTTTCACTGTTGCAGTCATTACATTTGGGTAGAGTGCCAAAGCTATGGTTGGGAGGCTGGAGCTAAACAGCATTAGGAGCGGCTATGAGGCCCTGCAGAAATGCAGTGGTAAAGCCTGCCCTGGATTTAGAATAAAGTGGCAGATGATAATGCTTTGTAAATGTGTGCACTGAACTCCAAGTAGCAGCCTCTAAAATGTCCTTAGTTGGTACTCCCCTGAGAAAGGCTGCTGAAGTGGCTGCAGCTCTGGTTGAATGTGGCCTAATGCCCTTAGGCACTGGCTTGCCATGCTGTGAATAACAGAAACGAATGCAGTGGCCTATACACTTTGAAATAGTCTATTTGGAGATGGCCTTTCCTTGTGATCCTGCGGCATATGCCACTAGTAATTGCTCTGTTTTCCTGAAAACTTTAGTTTTGTCTAAATAGAATCTAAGCTGTCTGTGTACGTCCAAAGAATGGAGAATTCTTTCCCCCTTGTTCTGTGGATTTGGATAACAAGTTGGCAAATCAATAGTTTGGTTAAGGGCCACACTGGACACCACCTTAGGCATAAATGTTGGGTTTGTCCTCAGAGAGACCCTGTCTGGATAAAAAATGATAAAAGGTTCCACAGCCATGAGTGCCTGTAGCTCTGACACTCATCTTGCAGAAGTTATTGCTAGGAGCAGAGCTGTTTTCCAAGATAAAAACTTTATATCTGCAGTAGCAGCCGGTTCAAAAGGAGGTAGGGTAAGTTTTTCCAAGACATAATTGAGGTCCCATGCAGGTATTGGTGATCTCCTTGGAGGCCTTAAATGTTTGGCTCGTCTGAGGTACTGCCTTAATAAAGAATGAGAAAAGATTGGTGGCTCTGTATTGTAATGAGCCGAAATGGCAGAGGCATGAATTTTAATTGATGAAAAAGATAGGCCTTTGTCCAGCATCTCAGTTAAGTATTGCAAAATCTGAGAAATATTTGGTACAGCTGTATCAGTTCCTTGTGCCTGGTTCCAAGCACAAAATCTCTTCCATTTTCCAGCATAAGATTTCCTAGTACTAGGCGTTCTAGCTTCCAAAATGACATCCATCACAGCTTTACTGAGAGGTGTGCTTTGTATGGCTACATTATACGCCATGCTGCCAGGTTTAGGGTCCTGAGTTGGCTGTGCAGGATCTGATTGCTTTGTTGGGACAGTAGATGAGGTATTAGAGGTAAGGTCCAGGCTTGACATTGAGAAAAGTTCCTTAAGATTGGATACCAGTACTGGCAGGGCCAGTCTGGGGCAATCAGTATCATCTTTGGTTTCTCCTGTCTGACCTTTAGGAGTACCTTGGGGAGGAGAGGCAGTGGAGGAAAGGCATATACTGATGGGCTTTTCTAGTTGAAAGATAAGGCGTCCACTTTCCATGCTTGTCTGTGATAAGTCCGTGTGCAGAATCTTTTTAGTTGGTAGTTGTGAGGGGAGGCAAATGGATCTATGTCCGGGCATCCCCATTTCTTTGTTATGCTGAAGACTTGTGAATCCAGCTGCCACTCGTGTGGATCCATGAGGTTTCTGCTTAATTCGTCTGCCAGAGTATTTTCCTTTCCTGGCAGGAATTGTGCCTGCCGATGAACTTGGTAAGTCAATGCTGTGTCCCATAAAGCCATGGCTAGTCTGCAAAGGGGGTAAGAATGTGTGCCCCCCCTGCTTGTTTATATACCACATGACCGTGGTGTTGTCTGTCTTTATCAGTAGTTGTCCCGGATGAAGATGGTCCTTGAAGGCTGTCAGGGCATTTTGAACAGCTAGCATCTCTTTTTGATTGATATGTAGATGTATTTGGTTTGTAGACCAGGTGCCTTGAATCCCTCTTCCTGCCATGTGCGCCCCCCCCAGGCATAATCTGATGCATCCGTTGTTAGGTACTGCCTGGCTGGGGTTAATGTGAATGGCTGTCCCTTGTTTTGGTGGCAAGCCTTCGCCCATCATCGAAACTCCTGTTGCAGGCAGGGAATAAGAGTAATCATTGTTTCCAGACTGTGGCAATGTTGTGTCCAGACACTTTTTAGGTACCATTGAAGTTTCCTCATATGCAGTCTTGCATATGGAATTAGTAGGATGCAGGATGCCATGAAGCCCAAAGCCTGCAAAATTTTTTTTGCAGATAACAGGGCCTTTGTTGCCAATCTTTTGAAATAGGTAGTCAGTTGCCTTTGTTTGTCTGGCGTGAGATAAGCCATCTGGGCAGTTGTATTTAAGCGTGCACCCAGGAATATTATCTCTCAAGAGGGTTCTAGTTTTGATTTCTTTTCGTTGACTGTGTACCCTAGGCATGTTAAAAGTCTTTTCACAAACGCTAGATGCTGTAGTAGAATGTCCTTGTTCTCTGCTTGAATTAGGCAGTCGTCCAAGTAAGAATATATTTGTATTCCTCTTTGTCTGCAGAAAGCAATTACTGGTGCCAGGCACTTTGTAAATATCCTGGGCACAGTAGATAAGCCAAAGGGCAGTGCAGAGAATTGGTAATGCATTGAGCCAGTTTTTAATCTGAGGTATATTCTGCATGATTGCCTGATTGGGACATGCAGGTATGCCTCTTTTAGTTCTAAAGTTACGAGCCTAGCCTTTTTACCCAGCATGGGCAGAAGCTGCTGCAAGGTCAACATTTTGAATTTTGGTATATCCAGGAAAGTGTTTAGAATAGATAGGTCCAGTATTGGTCTCCAGGCTTTGTCCTTTCTGGGTACCAAGAACAGTCTTGTGTAAAATCCTTGTCCCTGATCTTGCTGTGGTACTTGTTGAATAGCTCCCATGTCCATGAGGGATGAGACTTGTTTGTGTGCCTCTGCCCATTGATTTTTTGGCAGATCTGGCCAACAATTCGCTTTTGGCAGGGTATGGAAGTGAAACTTGTAGCCTTGTGACACTATGTTTAGAACCCACTTGTCATGGGTAATAATGTGCCAATTCTGAGAAAATAGTGCTAGTTTTCCCCCTAAAGGTGCTGCCAGGAGATAAGTGCTTGGTGCAGGCAGGGGGAAGTCATTGGGACTGTTTCCTGTATGGTTGTGATTTGTCTTCTCCACTTTTTAAGGTAGAAGCACCCTATTGCTTTGACCTGTATGAACCTTGTGCCTGGGACCTGTCTCTGGGCCGTCTGGATTTGCCCCTTTGAGGTCTGTCTGACACTGGAAAGGACCAATTCGTTGTAGGCCAGTGTCTACTAAACCTAGGTGGCTGTACTTGTAAAAAAATCTTTGACAGTTTGCATAGATTTAGCTTTGTCCTCCATTTTCTTTAACACCTCTTCTGCTTTAACACCAAAGTATCATGCTGTAACAATGCATCTAATAATTTAACTTTGACATGATCAGGCAGATTTTGTTCCTTTAACCAAGCATGCCTCCTAATTACAGAACCCATAACTGCGGCCCTGCAGGAGGCCTCCAGAGAATCAAAACCACATTGCAAAGTATGCTTTCCAACTTGTTCAGCTGCATGCAGTAAATCTTTTTATTTGTTTTCTGCACATTCAGAGTTTAACAACATTTTCTGTTTAAGCAATGTCATGACATGTTGCTGATATTTGAGCATATGAAACTGACAGTTTAAGGCCCTTATAGCCAAGGTAGCAAATGTGTAAATCTTTTTTCCTCATCTATCCAGTGCCCTAGAATCTCTATCAGAGCGGGTAGGGTTTTTTGCAGTGGAAACCTTAATCCCCTTGGGACCCTGTGAAATAGTTTCTGGATCTGCAGTAGGGTTTTTGAAAAAGAATTTGAGACTCAGGAACCCTGTAATATCCGTCAGGCTTAACAGGAGCTGAAGGTAAGGAGTCAGGTGTCAGACTAGACTCAGAAAACACATCATCTACAATGTCTAACACAGGTGGAATGGCTAGAGGCGTGGGTTGAGGTAGTAAAAGGAAGTCCCTGAGCCTCTTTTTAGATTCTGAAAAATCTTGGCTCAGCCAGTGGAAATGCTTCCTCATGGTATGCAAGGTTTTCCCAAAAGATTAGTCCTCGGGTGGAGAAGCTGAAGGAATAGATTCTTCAGCATCAGAATCCTCATAGGGGGGAAGTGAATATTCCTGATCAGAAGAGGAATCGGAAGAAATAGAAACCTGATCTGAAGATTCATAGTCTGTCTCTTGCCTACGCCTTTTATTAGGAGGGGGATGTGAACCCCCTGATCAAGGTAATCAAGTCTTCGGCCATTTTGAGCATCTGTTTTTTGGGCATGGAGGCCTGTCCATTTGGCTCTTGAGTAAGTTTCTTTGTCTTTAAAGGTGCTTTAGTCTTTGCCTTTGAAGTTGTAGTCAGTTTAATGTATAGATGTTTAGGTCTAAATACACCCCCAGAAGCCGGTGCCTGCTCAGTGGCTCTGGACCCATCTGAGGGAATAGTGGCCAAGGCTCCAATACCTTGAGTTTCCAGCGGTAAAGCCGACTCCACGTGGGAGTCGGTAGTGGCCTGCGACTCTAAAAGCGGGTGTCAGGGGCTGCGAAAGTGCCTCACTGAGAACCGGCGACTGGCTTAGGAGAAGCTTCATCATCGGTTTTGGGCCTTGGTTGTCTATCTTTTTCTTTTTCTCTGTGTTTTTTGTGAACTTCGGTAGTCGGATGGCTATCAGACGACATTTTATAATTAAATCTGCGCCTAAAATAGTTTAATGCAAAGTTATACCGACGCTTAATAGTGCATTGGTTAAATCTAGCACAAAACTGACAACTTGAAATGCCGTGGGCAGGGACTAGGCAAGGAATACAGTAAGAATGAAAGTCCATTTGCTTTCCACAAGAAATACAATTGTTAACTTTTTCTGACATCGGTCTAGAGCAAGAAAAAAAGTTTCCCCAATGGGGTACTTAGCTTTAATGAAGACTTCGGATCTGAAACTTGAACACAAAATTCTCAGGAGTCTGCTGACCAGCACTTGCGAACTGCTTCTGCTTCGGGCACCACGCGGCAAGAATGACTTAAGAAAATAGCGTCGGCTGCTTCTTTTATACCCCTGATGACCTGACGTCAGGGAAGAGGTGACAGCAGCCGACGCAGGACCCAAGACTTTGGAATTCAGGCTGGCTGAGGGCAACCTGCCAGCAGGATTACCCAAATGTAATGATTGCAACAGTGAAACATGAAGAGCATCATGGGAGTCAGTTACAGTACAGTTACAATATGACTTAAATGTTAGTGAGGAAAAGTGGAGATGTATGCCTGTAGTTATGATTGATTGATGGTATGTTTTATATTCAAAACTGTTGATTTTTGTAAATTATTTTGTTCTTTACTGTCTTTGACTAAATTCTCATAAATGAAGAGTCTGCATTATTTTTGTTCTTTTTATCATGTTAAAAGCAGCAGAAAATATTAAAATTAAAAATGGAAAATTGATATTATTTGAAATGGATAAAACTGCATGTGTGCTGTTGTAACTAAAATGAAACCCACGTATTTCATCATTGTGATACAGAACTAATAATTAATCTGTTTGTAGGCAATGTGAGTAGAGACTGGAGCATTTGCTGGAGTCAGCAGCAATCACTTGGAGTATCTGTGTTACATTATCCTACAGAGAACCTGCAGCACTCTATTCAAACTCTGAAGGGCTCCAACAAGCATCCTGTTATACCTGTAACACAGCTTCGTCCAGGATACACCTGCAACATGAACGCTGATTGTGACCGAAGTTTTGTAGTACAGCAAAGTCTATTAGTACACAGGACAGCTCACAAAGAAAATAAACCATATAAATGCCCTGAATGCAATAAGTGTTTCAGACAAAGGTCGAGTCTAGTAATACATGAAAGGACTCACACGGGGGAGAGACCATATAAGTGCCCTGAATGCAATAAGTGTTTCGTAGAAAGAAAAGCTCTAATACGCCATGAATGGACTCACAAGGGGGTGACACCATATAAATGTCCTGAATGCAGCAAGCATTTTACAACAACTAGTAGCCTTAGACGTCATCTGTTAGCTCACAAAGAAGAGAAATCATTTAAATGTCCTGAATGCAATAAGTGTTTCAGACAAAGGGGACATCTAGTTAAACATGAAAGGACTCACACTGGAGAGAGACCATATAAATGTCCTGAATGCAATAAGTGTTTCAGGCGAAGGGGGACTTTAGTAATGCATGAAAGAACTCACACTGGGGAGACACCATATAAATGTCCTGAGTGCAATAAGTGTTTCAGACAAAGGTGGAGTCTAGTAATACATGAAAGGACTCACACTGGGGAGAGACCATATAAGTGCCCTAAATGCAATAAGTGTTTCATAGAAAGAAAAGCTCTAATAATCCATGAAAGGACTCACACGGGGGAGACACCATATAAATGTCCTGAGTGCAATAAGTGTTTCAGACAAAGGTCGCGTCTAGTAATCCATGAAAGGACTCACACGGGGGAGAGACCATATAAGTGCCCTGAATGCAATAAGTGTTTCATAGAAAGAAGAGCTCTAATAATCCATGAAAGGACTCACACGGGGAGAGACCATATAAGTGCCCTGAATGCAATAAGTGTTTCGTAGAAAGAAAAGCTCTAATACGCCATGAATGGACTCACAAGGGGGTGACACCATATAAATGTCCTGAATGCAGCAAGCATTTTACAGCAACTAGTAGCCTTAGACGTCATCTGTTAGCTCACAAAGAAGAGAAATCATTTAAATGTCCTGAATGCAATAAGTGTTTCAGACAAAGGGGACATCTAGTAAAACATGAAAGGACTCACACGGGAGAAAGACCATATAAATGTCCTGAATGCAGTAAGTGTTTCAGAGAAAGAAGAGCTCTAATACGCCATGAATGGACCCACACTGGGGTGACACCATATAAATGCCCTGAATGCAGCAAGGGTTTCACAACAACTAGTAACCTTAGACGTCATCTGTTAGTTCACAAAGAAGAGAAATCATTTAAATGTCCTGAATGCAATAAGTGTTTCAGACAAAGGGGGCATCTAGTAATACATGAAAGGACTCACACAGGGGAGAATATCGAATAGAGAAAACTATAAAGCAGCTAAGACGAGAAGTATCATTGTTAGAAGATTATAGAAGAGGGAACAAACCAATAAAAATATTAAGAAAGATAGATGTGATAAAAGCAATGTGTGGTATTAGAACAGACCAGGATCTGTTATGCACTATTGAGATAAACTAAAAATTACAAAACAGGTGCAAAGACTTAGAAGATATGAAGATAAATGTAATGGAAAAACACAAAATGAACAAATTATTGATGACCCAGAAAAGTTTTTTTTAGAGAACTGGGAAATAAGGTAAAAGGAATAGATAGACTGCCAAAAAAAGAGGGAGTAGATACATTTTGGAGAAGTATCTATGAAGATGCTGTGTAACATAACAAAGATGCTAAATGGATAGAAGAAATAAAAGAAGGAATAAGAAGTTTAAAGGTACAGAATGTGAAATGGGATGAAATAACTAGAGAGATTGAAATAAAGTTGAGAAAAGCCTCTAACTGGAAAACCCCAGGCCTAGATGCAGTACCTAACCTTTGGCGTAAAGTATTAACTTTTTTGCACGATGATTTAGCCATGCATCCCGAACACACACCACACTGGTTAACAGCAGGAAAAACAATGCTCTTACTTAAGAGTGAACCTGCATGCTACTCTAAAAATTATAGACCAATAACTTGTCTTCCAACAACATACAAACTATACATGGGAATTGACACTGACAGAGTTTATAGTCATTTAGAAGAAAACTCAGTTATGGCAGTAGAACAAAAGGGCAATAAAAGAAAGTCATATGGAACAAAGGACCATTTGTTGTTAAACAAAGTTATAGTGGAGAATTGTAAGAAGGGGAAGAACCTAAGTATGGCATGGATTGACTAAAAAAAAAGCATTTTATAGTGTCCCACATTCATGGATAAAAGAGTGCTAAAAAATGTATAAGATACACCCTACACTGATTGATTACATTGCAGTAACCATGAAACAGTGGCAGACCACTTTGCAATTAAGCCATGATAAAGGACGGATTATTATCCCAGGGATAAAAATTCAAAGGGGGATATTCCAGGGTGACTGTCTGTCACCCTTGTTATTCTGCCTTGCCATTAACCCATTAAGCTGCTTACTAAACAGCCTAGGCCATAGCTACAATTTGGCTACTAGAAAACAAAGTCTAGTGACTTCTCATCTTCTCTTTGTTGATGATTTAAAATTGTATAGCTCATCAGATGAGGAACTGAAAGCACAGCTGCAGGTTGTCAAAACTTTTTCAGATGATATCGGAATGTCATTTGGTCTTGATAAATATGCAAAACCAACCTTTAAAAAAGAAAAATTGCAGCACCAGGAAAACATAAATTTGGGACAAGAGTGTGATATAAAAGAACTTGAGCAAGAGGGGGTGTATAAAGACTTGGGAATTGATGAAGGATCAGCAATAAAACATGAACAAATGTAAATAAAGCTTAATAAGGAGTACTTTAGAAGACTTAAATTAATCTTGGAAACAGCATTGACACCTAGGAACAAGATCCAAGCTATAAATAAATTTGCTCTTCCTGTCCTAACTTATAGTTTTGGAGTGATTGACTGGCCCCAAAAAGTGTTGTAAAGACTGGATATACAAATATGAAGGATTCTTCATGCTCACCAAATGATTTATAAAAATCAGTGTATACCACGATTATATATCCCCGTTCTGAAGGAGGGATGGCCCTCCTTGAAATTGATTGCATGTATAGATCTGCAATTGTGGGACTCCACACATATCTATTGACCTCACAAGATCCAAAAGTGGTGAAAGTTTTGAAACATGAGAATAAATCTGTGATGACATCTCTGCTTAATTTAGCAGAAGCATATCGACGTCAAGCATGAATGGAAATCAAACCAGATGTGGTTAAAAACCAGGCAGCAACTGAATGTGCTAAAAAAGAAAAGAAAGAATATAAGGTGAAGGATCAGATGAGAAGGCAAGAAATGTGAAAAAAACATAAATATAGTTGCAAGTATAAAAAACTTAATCAAGAAAGAATGCAGGAATGGTTAAGGAAAGGTGAATTTACACCAAGAAATGAAAGGTTTTTATTGGCAGCCCAAGATAGTGGGCTGCGTACATGCTGGTTTACTAAGTCCATTGAACATGTGGGAGAAACAGACATATGTAGGTTTAGTGGAACTGAGTTGGAAACGGTTACACACCTTATTGCTGGTTGCGATGCTCTAATGGCAGAGGGACTGTAAACTGGAAGGCATAATAATGTGGCAAGATTGTTACACTGGAGATTGTGTAAACATTATAGCATCAAAGTGGTTGAAAAACATTGGAAACATGAGCCACAGAAAATCATAGAAAATGATAAAGTTTATATCACATGGGATCACCCAATACCAACAGTCCAAAAGATAGATGGTAGAAAACCGGATATAACTTTCCAAGAAAAGAAGACAAAAGTAGCATTGAAATCGCCACACCTAGTGACTATAGTGTCTTGCCTACAGAGAGACACAAAGTCATAAAGTACCTTGGTCTGCAGGCAGAAACGAGAGCTATGTGGAAGAAAGATACCCAGACAGTTCCAATAGTAGTAGGAGCAAGTGGTCTTATAAAAAATAATTTACAATCATATTTAGATATGTTGCCAATTCATGTAACACCATATGAATTGCAGGAGTCATTGCTGGGCACACTGCGGGTACTGCAAAGAGCACTTTTGGCTAACATCAAAGAGTGAAATAATACTAATTTCATGAACTTTAATCGTAGAATGGGGTCCATTCCCATCATGGTATTAGAAACCCAAAAGACTTGGAGAAATCAAAAAAGGGAGACACCATATAAATGTACTGAATGCAGTAAGTGTTTCACAACAACTAGTAACCTTAGACTTCATGTGTTAGTTCACAAAGAAAAGAAACCATATAAATGTCCTGAATGCAATAAGTGTTTCAGACAAAGGAGGCATCTAGTAATACATGAAAGGACTCGCACGGGGGAGGTAAATCTGAGGAAAGAAAAATACTTTCACAGGAAAAACTGTCAGAAGCTTCAAATAAAAATGTGCATTTATTAATGCAACAGACTTTTGAAAAACAGTATATAGATCAAGAAACTTTGATATGCTTGGAAAAAGAAGCATCCTGAGGAAGTGTGAAAATGTAAACAACAAATCCTAGACATTCTTGAAAAGTATAAAAAAGAAATATGGACATGGGAAAGAGAGAGATTTGATATGGTGCGATATTATGCAAAGGAGAAAGCCAAGTTCACTACTATAGTGAAGGCAGTCACAAAGATATTCAAAGAGAAATACAGGCAAAGGCATCCAGATGTGGACAATTTCACAATAGGAAAATTAATATCATAAAAATGGAATGTGGAAAAGAAGATTAGTAAAGTAGAAGTTAAAGAAATAGAAGTTGAAGTTACGGAGTGTCTGCGGAGTGAAGGATTTAATATAGAAAGTCTAACACAGACTGTATCACAGCATGATGGAGTGAGTCCCCAAAGTAAGGAGAAGCAGGAAGATCAGGAGAATCTGAAGGAGTATGGACATGGGGAAGAAAGAGATTTAATATGGTGTAATATTTATGTCAAAGAGAAAGCAAAATTAACCAATACAAAAAGAGCAGCACCAAAGATATTTGAAGAGAAATAAAACAAAGGAACCCGGATATGGAAAACCTTACAATACAAAAAAAAAAAAAAAAGACAAAGAAGAAAAGGAGATCAGTAATGGAGAAGTTAAAGAAATAGAAATTGAGGTTACGGAGCACCTGCAAAGTGAAGGATTCAGTGTAGAAAATCTAATGCAGAAAGCACCACAACAGGATAGAGCAATGGATATCCAAATTAAGGGAAACCAGTGGAAAAGGAAGCAAATGATGAGGTGCCATCAAGATATTTTGGAGTCTTCCACAGGAAACAAGTATAAACATTGACTTAAAGCTAGACAGCAAGGGAAGGAACAGGAGACTGTGGAAGCTCTGATGCAGTCAATGTTGAGAAGTGATAGGCCAGCGAGTTCCCATATGACAAAGCAACGGATGGCCCAGGATATAATTGAAGATGAGGTGCCACAAGAAGATGCTGTAAAACTTTCTATCGAATGCCCACAGTAAGTGGAAAACAAAGGATGTGCCCTCAGCCTGGAAGAAAATGAACTAAGGGCAGAATTGCCTGATTTAATGGACATAGATATATTAAAATTAGTAAAAGAAGTAAACTGCAGAAGGTAAAAAAAAAAACAAAATTCAGAAGTTAAACAAATGAACACAGTAATTAGGACTGTCCATAGAGATCCATGAAATATAATAGAAGTAAACAGGATATGTTACTCTGCAGCTAAATTAATAACTGATAAAGTTCTACCACAAGAGCACAGGGTAGTGAGACAAAGGTAGGGAAGAAATCGAATGCCATCATGAAGTTATCGAATAGAGAAACATATAAAGCAATTAAGAGTTTCCCTGTTGGAAGACTATAGAAGAGGGAATAGATAAAAATACTAAGAAAGATAGATGTGATAAAAGCAGTGCACTGTATTAGAACAGACGGATCTATCATGCACTATCACAAATCATAAATTAAAAGTTTCAGCACAGGAGGAAAAACTTAGAAAATACACAAATAAATATAAAGGAAAACTACACAAATAAATATAAAGGAAAACTACAAAACAGGCAATTTAGTGATGACCCAAAAAAGTGTTATAGAGAATTGGGAAACAAGGTAAAAGGAATTGAAAGACCACCAAAAAAAGAAAAAATAGATGCATTTTGGAGAAATATCTATGAAGATCCTGTGGAACACAATAAAGATGCTAAGTGGATAAAAGAAATAATAAGAAGTTTAAAGGTACAGGATATGAAATGGGTTGAAGTAACAGCCAGAGCAACTGAAACAAAGTTAAGAAAAGCCTCTAATTGGAAAACCTCTGGCCCACATGCACTGCCTAACTTTTGGTTAAATGTAGTAACATCTTTGCGTGAAGATCTGGCTAGGAGTAAGAACTATTTATATGCACACTCTGAACAAACACTAATCTGGCTAACAGCAGGTAAAACAATGCTCCTACTTTAGACCAATAACTTGCCTTCTGACGACGTATAAACTACACACGGGAATTGATGCTGACAGAGTTTATAGGCACTTAGAAGAAAACTCAATTATGGCAGTAGAGCAAAAGGGCAATAAAAGAAAGTTATATAGAACAAAGGATCATTTGGTGTTAAATAAAGTCATAGTGGAGAACTGTAAAAAGAGGAAGAATCTAAGTATGGCATGGATTGACTACAAAAAAGCGTTTGATAGTAACCCACATTTATGGATAAAAGAGTGCTTAAAAATGTATAATATACATCCAGCACTGATTGACTATGTTACAGTGACCATGAAACAATTGCAGACTACTTTGCAATTAAACCATGATAAGGGCCAAATTATTATCCCAGGGATAAAAATTCAAAGGGAGATATTTCAGGGTGACTGTCACTGTTGCTATTCTGTCTTGCCCTTAACCCATTAAGCTGTTTATGTAACAGCTTAGGTCATGGTTATAATGTGGCTCCTAGAAAACAACAAAGTATAAAAACTTCTCATCTTCTCTTTGTCGATGATGTAAAACTGTATAGCTCATCAGATAAAAGTACAGCTGCAGGTTGTCAGAAATTTTAAAGATGATACAAGAATGTTATTTGGCCTTGATGAATGTGCAAAAGCAACCTTTAAAGCAGGAAAACTGCAGCACCAGGAAAACATCAGTTTGGGACAAGAATGTGATTAAAAGAGATTGAGCAAGAGGGAGTGTATAAATATTTGGGAATTGATGAAGGATCAACAATAAAACATGAACAAATGTAAATAAAACTTAGTAAGGAATACTTTAGAAGACTTGAATTAATCCTGAAAACAGCGTTTGACTTCTAGGAACAAAATCCAAGCTATAAACCAATTTGTTCTTTCTGTCCAAACTTACAGTTTTGGAGTGATTGGCTCCAGAATGTGTTGCCTAGATTAGACAGAAAAGATGAAAGATACTTCATGCTAACCAAATGATTTTTAAAAATCAGTAGATACCAAGATTATGTATTCCCCTTTCCAAATGAGGTATGGGGCTCCTTGAAATTGATTACATGTATAGATCTGCAATCATGGGACTGCACACATATCTGCTAACCTCACAAGACCAGAATATTGTGAAAGTTTTGAAACATGAGGAGAATAAGTCTAAGGTGACTTTTCTGCTTAGTCTAGCAGAAGCTTATTGGCATCAAGCAAGAATGGAAATCAAGTCAGAAGTAGATAAAAAAATCAGGCAGCAACTGAATGTGCCAAAAACAAAATAAATAATGTAAGGTGAGGGACCAGATGAGAAGGCAAGAAATGTGTAAAATGCATAAATATAGTTGCAATGTGTAGAAAAGTTCTGGAAGAACCTCATTTTGATGAGGATCAAATGCAGGAATGGTTAAGGAGAGCCAAATTCTAACCAAGAGATGAAAAGCTAGTATTGTTGGCCCAAGATAGTGGGCCATGTGCACATTGGTTTACAAAGTTCAGTGAACAAGTGGGAGAAACATAAAATGTAGGTTTGTAAAACAGAATTGGAAACAGTTGCACACCTCCTTGCTGTTTGTGACATACTAGTGGCAGAAGGACTGTATACTGAAAGGCATAGTAATGCATCAAGAGTGTTCCACTGGGGATTGGGCAAACATTATGGTAGTGAAATGGCTGAAAAACACTGGAAACATGAGTCACAAAGCATCACAGAAAATGATTGTCTACATCACATGGGATCACCCATTACCAACTGTTTAAAAGCTAGATGCTAGAAGACTAGATATAGTGGTCCATGAAAAGAAGACAGAAGCAACATTGATTATTGAAATCATCACACCCAGTGACTACAGTGTCTCGCATACAGAGAAACACAAAGTCATAAAATATCAGGATTTACAGGCATAAGCGAGAGCAATGTGGAAGAAAGATACACAGACAGTCCTAATAGTAGTAGGAGCAACTGGTCTAAAAAAGAATCTACAGTCATATTTAGGTATGTTACCAATACATGTAACCCCATATGAATTGCAGAAGCAGTCATCACTTGGCACACTGCTGGCAATACTAATTTCATCAACATTAATTTTGCTTTGACTTAGGAATGGGATCCATTCTCGTCATGGTATTAGAAACCCCAAAGTCTTGGAGAAATTAAAAAAGGATCTGAATGGAGAGCTGGAATAAGTAAGATAAGGAGACTGGTATTGCTGGAACTGAATTCATTCTTAATATTGGTGAGAACTTTCAGATGGTGAAGCCTGTTTTAGAAAATCTCACCAATAAGACACTGATATATAGAGTTATTTTAAATACAATAGAAAAAGGTAGATAAAAATGGCTGGTTAGACTGGTTACAGAGCAAAAAAAGTGTCCACTCTTGGATGCAGTGGTTCCAGGACATGAAACATTGCTGCCACAGGGTTACTATGGTGGGGGTGAAGGTGACATCTGTGTAGTAGAAGGTAGTAGTCCACCAAAGGCAAAAAAATAAATAAATATTAACCCAAGTAAGAGGCAGAGAGGCAATAAAGTGGACTGTTGAGAAGAAATAGATTATATTTCTTTACTTTACTATTGTGCCAAAAAAAATGAGGAAAGAAAAATACTTGAACAAGACAAGAAGAACAATTAAAAACTGCAGATAATTTAACATCATTCATTTACCAGAACAGAAAAAAAAATATCTAGATTAAGAAATGTTGGGCTGGCTGGAAAAGGAAGCAACAGAAGTAACACAGGATAAGGAACAAAAAACAGAGTTTATTTAAAGGTATATGAAGAAACACAGACATGGGAAAGAAAATGAGATCAGATACGGTATGATGTTTATGCAAAGAAGAAAGCCAAAATAATCAGTACAAAAAGGCAATTTTACATGTATTTGAAAAAAAAATGCAGGTAAAGACATTGTGATATGGTAAATTTCAAATAAGAGTACAAAGTTGGAATTTTTTTTTTTTTCGCTTAGAAGTTTCCCTCTGCATCCCCTCATTTTGGAAGACACCCCTTACTTTTATTTATACCTCTCCATTGTTGCACAGCAGTGGAGAAAGGGCAATACAATACCTTCAATGAAAATGATTTTCAGTGACAGAGTTGGTGTTCTGTTTTCAGTGGGATAAACTGTGCTTGGCATAGGAATAGTGGCAGAAATTAAAAATAGAATTTGAACTGAAACTGTCTGTGAAGTGAATGCTTTAGTGTGGAAACTCTGACACAAGCAGTATTACAACATGATATGGGGAAATGGCAGTGAGTCCCCAGGAGGAGGAACAACAGATGAGGCAGGATGTCTGAAGAAGATACACCACAGGGTGATGCACTGGAACCTTTTGTAGGAAACTTGCACAAAGTCCAGTTAGAATTGCAAAGGAAAGAGCAGGAAATGGCTAATACTCTGACACTGACAATATTGCTACATGATGGGCCCAGTTAGAATTATACTGAATGGGAAAGACCAGGAAATGGCTAATCCTCTGACACTGACAATATTGTAGAATTGTACTGAAAGGGAAAGAGCAGGAAATGGCTAATAGTCTGACACTGACAATTGAAAAAATTATATGGCTCTGCTTGGTGCTTGGTGTGATGGATTTGAAGTCTTTTTAAGACGCACAGTCTTGCTGGCTGGATTCTGCTAAAATTTAAAGTCTGGTTACATTTGCATTCACAGTCTGTTGCATACAGAAGCTTGCAGAATATACATTGATGAGAGAATATACTTTGCAGCATCATCTTTAGAGAGCATTAACAAGTAACTTTTTATAATAAACCAAACGGACCAACGTTGCAGCTTAAAAGTACTGTTCCAACTTTACTTCTCATATAGTACAGACAATGTGAGAGATATAACATTTACCTCAGGACAAATGAGTCCCTGCCATACCTCTAACATAACTGGATTTATACAACTCTTTATATACACTTTTAGTCATGCATAAACATATACATGTCCTCTTGATATTCTATTTTGGAGAATTGCTTATCCTGTAGAAACAATACTAAGCTTCCTTATTTAACAATGTCTTGTAAGAGACCAGCTTTTCTGACAGTGTGAACATCCTGTATTCTATTTGGATCTTTGTATAAGAACATCTGTTCTTGTGCCAATGCTGATAAACATGTCCTGTTTTCCATGCAGAAAAACATATTTTTGAGGAAACGCATTGCCACAGTGTCATTGTCCATTCTTTAAAAGCAGATTTTGCATTTTTGCTCTTGCATACATCCTGTTTTTAAGTCTGTAAGGGACAAATGTCCATTCAGCAGGTTCCTTATTTTCCAAGCCATGGTCATTTAGTATGACTGCTGATCACATATTACTAAACTCTGTTTCTGCATTTAAGCAAGCTTTTTCTTTCAGCATATTTACAACAGAATTAATTTCAGCCTTATATTCATAATATCTAACAATTCCCTCTGTTTTTAAACACACTCAAAACATTTTATATAGAAAACACATTAAGAAACAAACCTATAGTCTTCTTTTGATACAAGTCAAAATGCAATTTTACATAGTTAATACAATGATATTAAGTATTACTACAAAACTGAATGTATTTAAAACTTTTTTTGCAGACCATTCTGTGAAAATATTTTATCAGTTATGAGCTGTGTTTGCTTTAATGTTATTATTTTTTTTAACTTGATCAATTTATTCTTTTGCAATCACAGAATTTAATTTAGGACTTAGAACTGTTCCATTAACTCTTTGCAACTGTTGAATTAACTATAAGAGACAATAACTATGTGCTACTGCAAGCATTTATACACTGCTGAAAATATACAGTTTTAATGTAATTTTAACCATCATATTGTGTTCATGTCTCTGAACTGCTCATTAACATCTTGGTAAAATACTGAACTGGGCTTAGATAATAAATATTTGAAAGCAATTATTTTACTGGGATAAAACCAATGATATTACAACTTGACAAATTACTTTCAAACTTATTACAATGTATTCTGTACAGTATGTATTTACATAGACTGTTTGCTGTTTATGCATTTTAATCTAGTAGGTACCCTGGACCCATTTTTTCTTTAAATATGGTTTTCCACACGTATTCATTACTAGACATTAATTTCATTTGTACTGAATTCTTCTGCAATTGTACATACAAAGACTATCATTTGTACTGAAATTTTCTACATTTGTACATATAAAGACTGTAAAGTACATTTAGTCTAATCTTACAGATTTAATTACATTAATATTAAGCAAAATCTTGGAAAATGTTTGTCTCTTTAGAAATATCTAGTGGAACTGATACTGATATGTCCTGTTATTTTAAACTACATACTCAGCAATTAAACATATTCATGCTTTTTTATACCAACATTGTTTTGCCAAAAACATATTAAAATAGTGACCAATCTTGTTCAGTTTTTTACATGTCTTTACTCTCTCTTGTATAGCTGTAATCAATTTTAAGCCATCTCTTGTTTTTTAAACCATCTTTTGTATAGCTTTACAGTTTAACAGGTTGTAAATACAGCTATTAACAACTTGTAAAATATCTTATCCTGTTAGGTTTAATCTAGTTTACCAGTATTTTTAATACACTAATACCTGCCCCCCCCCATAAAAGAGTATTGTCAAGAAGGAATGAGATATTTCTTCCTGTAGCTTTATTTTAGACCCTTGTTGTTTATTTTTTCTGTGGCTTTATTTCAGACCCTTGTTTATTTTTTCTGTAGCTTTATTTCAGACCCTTGTTGTTTATTTTTTTCTGTAGCTTTATCTGTAGCTTTATTTCAGACCCTTGTGCAGTACTGCTTATAAAGTCAGTGTAAAACTGAGAAAGTACCCCTCCCCCTGTAGTACTGCACTATTGTTTATCTGCTTTATGCTGTGAGAATAGAATGTATATCAGCCCAACACTTTGGTTATACATTTATTTTATTAAATTATGGACTTTTGTCTGATTTGATAATTTTTTATAAAGCTTTTGCTGTTTATTACCACTAGTAGGCATGTACACCCTCCTGCTCAATTGATTTGAACTGTATGTATACTATAGCCCATTTGCTGGCTGTACTTGATGCATTTACTTGCAAACAGATTATCAGTGACATCTATGCACAATTGTGACATTTTATTACAATTACCAAATAGTGTTGCATGTAAACATTTTAACAGGTATGTTTTAATAACAATGATGCTTTAGAAAAACTCAAGCTACTTGTCTGGCAATCAGTTTTGTTGTTTATCTTATCTTTCCAACATTTCCTGTAACTATTCATCTAGTCTACGAAGGTCTCAGCTCACATTTTATACTCTATAAACTATAGTTAATTCTTTTGGCATTTTTCCTTTAATGTGATTGTGATTTGCATAACATGGATTTCAGTATTTTTTATTATTTATTTCACTATTTAACTGTCCTGCCATTAATTTTACAAAAACTGTTTGACAAATACCATCTGTGATTTTCTTTTTAAAATTTAGAACTTCAACTGTTTGGTGTTACTATACAATTATAAAAAAAAATTGTAAAAAAAAACAAAATAGATATTAGCTTAATTAACATATGTTTATTTTTTACAGTACAAAACAAGAAAACTTTCAAACTGCAAATCAGAAATGCCAGGAAAAATGAAACCACAAGAGTCCAAATATAAATTGACGCATTTCATTCAAATTTAATCCACCTTGAACTTCATCAGAATACCAAATGAATCACAATAGGTAGCTTAAAAGCGTTATAAACATAACCAGTTTGTTGGAAGCTAAGAGTTATGTTCAGTATGAAGGTTCTAATTTTGGTACATTTCCTTGTAACCAGTGCAGACAATGTAGATACATTTCTGGAACTAATACTATTTTTATTAAACACCTGCATAAGACTATAAACTGCAATGGCTATTACACATGTAAGACACAAAATATTGTATATATAGCGATCTGTGATGCATGTGAACATTTTTATATAGGAAAAACTATCAGGAACCTAAACAAACGTATTTACGAACACATTACAGCTATTAAGAAAAGTGACTTTTCTAATGCTCTAGCTAGGCATGCTGCATCATGTGTTAATTTTAAGAAATTCAGATTTTCAGTCTTAGATAAGGTAAACAATGACTTGTTTTCTGGTAATTACAAAATCAAGTTAGAGTGCAAGGAAACTCTTTGGCAGATTTTACTTAGAGCTGATGAGGCTCCTGGTTTAAACGATGTGATCAATATAAAAATGTTTCCTGCAAGCACAAAGACCCTGACATTGATTATTAGTCACTGGCTAATTTTATAGGCACCACTACGAATTTGTTGTTTATTTTTATTACAATTACAACAAATATTATTATTGTTTTTATGGCTATTTTTTTAGTTGGAACAACATTACAATTCATAAATACGAATTGGTTTAATTATGCAATTAATGGACATATTTCTCATTTGACAATTGGAGTCACATGGTTATGTTTATAACGCTTTTAAGCTACCTGTTGTGATTCATTTGGTATTCTGATGAAGTTCAAGGTGGATTAAATTTGAACGAAACGCGTCAATTTATATTTGGACTCTTGTGGTTTCATTTTTCCTGGCATTTCTGATTTGCAGTTTATATGTTTATTTTTATATTATTTATATTTGCTGATGTCTGCCTTTTGCTTTTGTGTATTGTAAACAAATGTACTCCAGATGAAAAGAACATTGATGCATGTCTGTTTTGTATCTGTATATCTTTATACAAGCATGTCAGTCTTGTGACTTTAAATCTTTATTCTTATTAACTATTTTCATTTAATTTTATACACTAGAACAGTTTTGTTTACCTTTTGACTATGCTAAGAATGGCAGTCATATGCTTTAATTTACTGTAGTACTGATAGATGTCTTGCTTAACTGAATGGAAGTAAAACATTTAAAAATGATTTGTCTCTACCATGTATATTTAACCATTTTCAAAACATAAATATATTATAAAATATATTTCTTTTGCACAGATTAGCTGTGTATGCAGGAAGTTCCCAGTCTTTGTCAGTTCAGCTAATTTATTGCCTTTATCCTGCAACTGCTGTTGAATTTCCTGTAATGTTGCATGGTCTTTCTGACATTCTTTAGTAAGCTGTTCTGCTGAATTTGAAACTCCTATGCCCTTTTGAAAAGATGTATGTATAACTTGTCTAAGCTTCCTGAACTCATTGTGTCTGTCTTTTAGAAGTTTACTACATTCCTTTGTAACAAAATGTACTAGGGGTTCTATTAGTAACTGATTTGACTCGCATGTGACAGAACATAACTGTTCAACATCTGAATATAATGGAAACACTTTACCCTTAGTTAATGCTTTATCATGAACAGATCTGTCTTTACAGTCTATTTTTTTAGCAATATGATGCAATACTTTTTTATGGCATAATACACAAAATGCAGTTTTTGTTGAAGCACACAATAAACATTTGTCATATTTCACATGATTTTCTTTGAGATATCAGTCAAATGTTGTAATACATTTGCACAATGCCTTACTGTCAACCTGCCCTAATAAGGTTTTACATTTACTAATGTGCTGTGTATACCAACATAGCAATTTACTAAAGTTTGGTTTACCCCTGCATGAATAATAAATAATATCCATACTAATAACATCCAAACTGTCTAATAATATACAAACTGTCTAAGAATATACAAACTATGTAAGAATATACAAACTGTTTAACATCATCCACACTAAATATGTGACACAGAAAAAAGTCTTACCAGTTAGCAAGAAAACAGGTGATCAGGCTGCTGTTGCTGATGGCTAGAAATTTTTCAGAGTCACTTGAGAAGCTGGTGAAGCACAACAGGCAGCGGACTGCTGTACAAGTGGACATTCACCTTTTCTTGGAGAATTTATGGCACTGTGACTTTCTTGAACTAGTCTCACTCCGGATTTTAGACGTCTAAAAAACTTTACTACTGCAAGCTGCATAAACTGGAATACTTCTGTTTAGGATTTACATATACGTACAAATGTTCGTTACTGCAATTTGACTGAAGTGACCCTCTGCAGGGCTGGCTGGCTCGCCATTGAAAAAATTATATGGCTCTGCTTGGTGAGATGGATTTGAAGTCTTTTTAAGACACACAGTCTTGCTGGCTGGATTCTGCTAAAATTTAAAGTCTGGTTATATTTGCATTCACAGTCTGTTGCATACAGAAACTTGCAGAATATACACTGATGAGAGAATATACTTTGCAGCATCAACTTTAGAGAGCAGTAACAAATAACTTTTTATAATAAACCAAATGGACCAACGTTGCAGCTTAAAAGTACTGTTCCAACTTTACTTCTCATATAGTACAGACGATGTGAGAGATATAACATTTACCTCAGGACAAATGAGTCCCTACCATACCTCTAACATAACTGGATTTATACAGCTCTTTATATACACTTTTAGTCATGCATAAACATATACATTTCCTCTTGATATTCTATTTTGGAGAATTGCTCATCCTGTAGAAACAATACTAAGCTTCCTTGTTTAACAATGTCTTGTAAGAGACCAGCTTTTCTGACAGTGTGAACATCCTGTATTCTATTTGGATCTTTGTACAAGAACATCTGTTCTTTTGCCAATGCTAATAACAGTGTCCTGTTGTCCATGCAGAAAAACATGTTTTTGAGGAAACACATTGATGTCCTTCAAGGATGCATCTGCAGTCATCACATATGGGTTGTCCTGCCTCAGGCAGCCCTTCGGTCGGCCGGATTCCAAAGTCTGGGTCTGGCCTCAGCTGATGTCGCACTTTCCCCCACGTCAGAGCGTCTGGGGTATAAAAGCATCGGCCGACGCCATTTTCCTCAGTCTTTCTTGCCGCGTGGTGCCCGAAGCAGAAGCAGTTCGCAAGTGCCGGTCGGCCAGCTCCTGTGATTCAGCTACCGAAGACTTCAAAAAAGCTAAGTACCCCGTTGGGGTCTCTTTATTGCCTCAGCCGATGTCAGATAAAGTTAATAATTGTTTAACTTGTGGGAAACAAATACCTCATAAGGATTTCCACTCTTACTGCCTCCCCTGCCTAGGCCCAGACCACGACGTTTCGGCCTGTTCAGCCTGTGCTTCCTTCAACCGACGAACTCTTAGACGTCGGTCGGAGTTTGCAGAGGAATTCTTTGGGGCTAGTTTTGCTTACAAGATGCTGTCAGAGACTCCGACTTCGCATTTAGTTAAAAAACGGAAGGACAAGGACCGACACACGCGGGCCGCGGTTTCGGCTGAAACCACGGTCAGGCCTACCTCGAGTGTCTCGGTCTCGGCTGAAACTGTGTCCTTGGTACTTACTATTACCGAAACTGCACAACCGACTACCTCGGCCCCGGAGGCCCCGGCCGAGTCGGTTATTGAATTACCTACTGAAACCGGTGTCCAGGAACCTTCCGACACCATTCCTTTAGACAAGTCCCCCTGCATCCATGTCCATTAAGGCTTTTTCTAGGGCTAAAGCTGCTAAACTTACTAAAGTTTTGCCTCCCAAGGTTTCCTCTCAGAGACCTTCTACTGGCTCACAGATTCTTAGCCTAGCAGAGGATCTTATCTCATTAATTAGAGGTTCTCAACCTCATCCGGACAGGGGCCCTCAACCACCTCCAGACAAAAGGCCCAGGGTTGAGCCCTCTGACCCCCACTCCTCAGATGAGTCCACTGATGGCTCTGCTCTGTCAGACCACCAGGAGGAGGCTTATTCGGCCTACGAGGATTCTGATGCTGAAGAATCTATTCCCTCGGCCTCCCCTCCTGAAGAGTTTTCCTTTGGAGAGGCATTACATTCTATGAGAGAACATTTTCAATGGCAGGGTCAGGAATTCTCTGATTCTAGAAAGAGATTAAGGACCTTTTTACATTTACCTCAGCATAGGCCTTTAGCTATACCTCCTGTTTTGAATGTCATTGATGATGTGTACTCTGATGCTAGTACAGCCCCTGACTCTCTACCTCCGGCTCCTGCCAAACCTGATAGGTACTACAGGGTCCCGGACTCACATCTACACCTGTACAAGGCCCACTCTGCTGATCCAGAAACTATTTCCCAGGGCCCAAAAAGGGTTGCAGCTGCCACTGCTAAAAATCCTCTTCCCTCTGAAAGGGAGTCCAGAGCATTAGAGAGATGGGGTAAGAAAGTGTATACTTCTGCAACTCTTTCCATGAGGGCATTAAATTGTCAATTTCATATGATACAGTACCAAGAGTATTTGTTAGATGAATTGCATAAGAAACTGTCCTCTTCTGAACCCCTTGATCGCAAATCCCTTCAGGATCTGGTACATAACTCCCAGCAGGTTAGTAACCATTTCTTGCAGTGTGGTTATGATGCATTGGAAGCTTCATGTAGGTCAGCTATGACAGATGCAGTTATATACATAGGCATGCCTGGCTGAAGGAACAATCTCTGCCAGACCATGTTAAAGCTAAGCTTTTGGATGCTCCTATGGAAAAGCAAAAATTATTTGGTTCCACGGCTCAAGAGGTCTTAAAGAAATTTGAAGAAAAGGCAAAATCTGTGCAAACAGTCAAAGACTTTCTGCAAGTCCAACCACCGAGATTCAGCAGAAATTGGCCTACTAAGAATTGGTCCTTTCCGGACTCAGACAGATCTCAGAGAGGCAGGAATAGGCGTGCCAGAGGTAGAGGGCAAGATAGAGGCTCCTACAGAGGCCGTCAGTGGCAGCCTCCCAACCAGAGAGGTAGTGCAGGAACTACAACTGCTACACCAGGACAGACTCAATGACTTTATTTTGACTCCGCCCACCAGGGCTCAATTAGAAGCACCTTTGGGAAGAAAGCTTTCTTTATTCTCAAAAAATTGGCACAGCATTACAAGGGACACATGGACACTGCAAATAATAGACAAAGGATACAGGTTCCATTTCCACACATTGCCAAAAAGAAAAGGCATGCCAGACCTGCCACCAAATCAGAGGGCAGAGGCTTTGAAGCAAATTACCAACTTAATACAAATGAAAGCCATAGAAAAGGTACCTCTTTCAGAACAAGGCCAAGGATTTTACTCCAGATTATTCCTTGTTCCAAGAAAAGAAAATCAATGGAGGCCTATTCTCAACTTGTCCGCACTGAATACTTACCTCATTGTGCCAAAATTCAAAATGCTGACTCTACAGCAACTCCTTCCCATGCTGGGCAAAGGGTCTTGGCTGGTGACTCTAGACCTCAAGGAGGCATACCTGCATGTCCCTATCCGACAAAGTTGCAGAAGACACCTCAGATTTCTTGCAGGGTCAGAGCATTATCAATTCTCAGCATTGCCCTTTGGCTTATCTACTGCACCCAGAGTATTCATGAAATGCCTGGCATCAGTAATTGCACACTGCAGACTTCAGGGGATTCAAATCTACCCATATCTGGACGACTGCCTTATACAAGCGGACAGCAAGCAAACTTTGTTAAAGGACTTGGACTATGTCATCCACCTACTACAGGCCTTGGGATATACAGTCAACATCCACAAATCAAGACTTGTTCCATCCCAAAGAATAACTTTTCTGGGTGCGGATCTAGACACAACCACCCAAATGGCCTTTCTCACAGAAGAAAAACAAAAACAACTACCGGATTACTTCAAGAATCTGACAAGACAAACTCAGCTGACTGCAAGGAAAATCCTGCAGGCCCTGGGTTACATGGCATCTTGCATTCTTCTGATTCCACAAGCAAGGCTGCATATGAGAAAATTACAATGGTACCTAAGGAGTTTATGGACTCAGCACAGTCACAGCTTAGAAACTTTGATCCCACTCATTCCATGCCTTCAAAAGGAATTTCTGTGGTGGGCTCAAGCCTGCCAGTCGAACAGCAGGTTGCCCTTCAGCAAGGCAAGAGCCAACCAAACCATCACCACGGACGCTTCAGACCAAGGTTGGGGAACACACATGGAGGGCAGATGTATCCAAGGGCTATGGTCACAAAGAGAGTTGCGCATGCACATAAACCAAAATGAAATGCTGGCAGTGATACACGCAATCGAGGCCTTCAAACCTTTCCTTCATCAAGGCCACCTGCTCATAAGGACAGACAACACCACAGTTATGTGGTACATAAACAAGCAAGGAGGCACCCATTCCTACCCTCTTTGCAGACTGGCAATGAATCTATGGGAACTTTCCTTGAAACTCAATATACAGCTGCAGTCCCAGTTTATGCCAGGGAAAGACAATATACTGGCAGACAGCTTAAGCAGAACTACCATGGATGCACATGAATGGATGCTGCACCCAGACATCTTCTTACTCATAACACAATCATGGGGAAGGCCGGAAATAGATCTGTTCGCTTCCCCCCACAATCATCAACTGAAGAAATTCTGCTCAAGGACATACCACCCACAAGCATGGAAAGTGGACGCTCTCTCAGCTGGAAAGTGCTAACAGTGTATGCTTTCCCACCTCTCCCATTAATGACCAAGGTTTTACTGAAGATCAGGACAAAGCAGCCCAGAGTGATTCTGATAGCTCCAAACTGGCCAAGACAGCACTGGTACCCACTGTTAAAGAGCATGTCACAGACAAAACCGTGGCCTCTCCCCCCTATGGCCACTTCTACTGACGCAGCACAATTTCAAGACTCTGCATTCCAACCTGAAAACCTTGCAGCTAACTGCCTGGAGAATACCATGACTCCTCCTCAGGACAACCTATCCCAGAGAGTGAAGGATATTATTATGGAAGCTCGCCGGCCTTCCACAAGGAAGGCATATTCAGCAAAATGGAAAAGATTTCACACTTGGAACACAACAAAGGGCCTAGATGTGACCGTGATGAACATGGCACATATACTGGAATATTTGGCAGAATTGTTCCACAATGGCCTGTCTTACTCTTCCATTAAGATACATGCCTCAGCAATTTCAGCAGAATACAATGTTAATCCACCTGTCTTCTCTCATCCTCTCCTAAGTTTCTAAGAGGAATCAAAAACATCAATCCTCCAAGGAAACCACCTCTACCTACTTGGGACCTTAACTTCATGTTGGAAAAACTAACACTTCCTCCCTTTGAACCAGCAGCATTGGCAGATCTACAGTTTCTGTCTTGGAAAACTGCCTTCCTTCTGGCCATAACCTCAGCAAAAAGAGTATCTGAGTTACAAGCTTTAATGCCATTTCTTATCTTTCATCAGGACAGAGTTTCTTTGAGAACCAATCCTACATTTATGCCAAAGGTGTTATCCAGGGTATCTTTGAACCAAGCTATTCACTTGCCTGCATTCTTCCCACAACCACAAAATAAAGGGGAGAAACTTCTGCACACCCTGGACATACACAAACAATTGCACTACTACTTGGACAGAACTAAAAGTTACAGAAAGACTGACCAGTTGTTTGTAGCATATGCTGCTGGGGCACAAGGAAAAGCAATTTCCAAACAGACAATTTCAAAATGGATAGGAAATTGCATTCGTTTTTGTTACTCCTTTCATGGAAAAACTGTGCCAGCTAACATTAGACCTCATTCCACAAGAGCCACAGCCACCACCACAGCCTTCCTAAGAGGGGTGGCTACCAAGGACATTTTAGAAGCTGCTACATGGAGCTCCGTGCATACATTTGCCAAGCATTATGATTTACCTTTATACTCCAGATCCAGAGCAGGCTTTGCTACGGCAGTCCTGCAGGGTATCTTAACTACACCATCCTTTACTTAGTACCTCCACCCCCAGATTGGCTATGGTATTCTACCCATATGTGATGACTGCAGATGCATCCTTGAAGGACATAGTACAGTTTTGTACTTACCATAAATGTAGATGTCCGATAGGTATGCATCTGCAGTCAGGTTTACCCTCCCTCCTTCCCCTCTGTGGTATACTTCTTGGGTACTTACCCCTCTTATAGCTAGCTGGGGGGATCTATTGTGGTGTATTTGTTTTTTATAGTACTGTGTATGTTTGGATTTGTTTTTGCAATGCATATCTCCAAATTTTAGCCTTCCTTAGAGGGCACCTAGCATCTGGGGCAAGAAAAACTGAGGAAAATGGCGTCGGCTGATGCTTTTATACCCCAGACGCTCTGATGTGGGGGAAAGTGCGACATCAGCTGAGGCCAGACCCAGACTTTGGAATCCGGCCGACCGAAGGGCTGCCTGAGGCAGGGCAACCCATATGTGATGATTGCAGATGCATACCTATCGGACATCTACATTTATGGTAGGTACAAAACTGTACTTTCTGACAGTGTGAACATTTTGTATTCTGTTTGGGTCTTTGTATAAGAACATCTGTTCTTGTGCCAATGCTGATAAACATGTCCTGTTTTCCATGCAGAAAAACATATTTTTGAGGAAACACATTGCCACAGTGTCATTGTCCATTCTTTAAAAGCAGATTTTGCATTTTTGCTCTTGCATACATCCTGTTTTTAAGTCTGTAAGGGACAAATGTCCATTCAGCAGGTTCCTTATTTTCCAAGCCATGGTCATTTAGTATGACTGCTGATCACATATTGCTAAACTCTGTTTCTGCATTTAAGCAAGCTTTTTCTTTCAGCATATTTACAACAGAATTCATTTCAGCCTTATATTCATAATATCTAACAACAATATTGTTACATGATGGGCCCAGTTAGAATTGCACTGAAAGGGAAAGAGCAGAAAATGGGGAGCAAAGAAGGTGCCCTCACCCTAAAACAAAATTATCTAGGGGAAGAGCTCCTTGATTTAATAGAGATAGATAGACATATTAAGATCAATAAAAATATAGTACAGAAAGTGAATAAGACCCAAAATGTTAGAAGTGTGGTAAACCAGGTGAACAGGACTATTAAGAGAAATTCAAACAACATAACAGAAATAAGTACGATACACTACCATGCAGGTGAACTAGGAACAAATTAAGTGTTACCACAAAAAAAAGGAAAATGTAGAGCAATAACGGAAAGAAAGGGAGCAAGTAAGATGTTACCCAGGAACAACTGAACAGAGCAACAAAGGAAAGAAAGGGAGCAAGTAAGATGTTACCCTGGAAGAACTGAACAGAGCAACAAAGGGAAGAAAGGGAGTATGTAAGAAGTTACCCTGGAAGAACTGAACAGAGCAACAAAGGAAAGAAAGGGAGCAAGTAAGATGTTACCCAGGAACAACTGAACAGAGCAACAAAGGAAAGAAAGGGAGCAAGTAAGATGTTACCCTGGAAGAACTGAACTGAGCAACAAAGGTAAGAAAGGGAGCAAGTAAGATGTTACCCTGGAAGGACTGAACAGAGCAACAAAGGAAAGAAAGGGAGCAAGTAAGATGTTACCCTGGAAGAACTGAACAGAGCAACAAAGGAAAGAAAGGGAGCAAGTAAGATGTTACTCTGGAAGAAGTGAACAGAGCAACAAAGGTAAGAAAGGGAGCAAGTGAGATGTTACCCTGGAACAACTGAACAGAGCAACAAAGGAAAGAAAGGGAGCAGGTAAGATGTTACCCTGGAAGAACTGAACAGAGCAACAAAGGGAGCAAGTAAGATGTTACCCTGGAAGAACTGAACCGAGCAACAAAGGAAAGAAAGGGAACAAGTAAGGTGTTACCCTGGAAGAATTGAATAGAGAAAACTGTAAAGCAGTTAAGCCAAGTATTACTATTAGAAGAATATAGAAAATGGAACAGAACTTCTAAAATCCATACAACGATAGTTATGGTAAAAGCAATTCACAGTATTAAGGTGGACTGTGATTTATCATGTACTATTTCCAATAATAAACTAAACACGTCAATGCAAGTAACAATGCCTAAATGGCATGTGGATGAATGTAAAGAGAAGTAGAACATTTGCAATTCATTGATTACACAAAAATGATTTATAGAGAAATGAGAAGCAAGTAAAAGGAATAGAGCCATCACAAAAAAGAGGACATGGGTATTCCTGAAAATCCTGTTGAACTTGATAACTATGCTGAATGAATGAAAGAGTTAAAACAAAATGGAGTAGGTAGTTCTAACATAAAAATATATGAAATGGAAGAAAGCTATGACCAGAGAAATTAAAAGAAAATTAAGAAAAACTCATAAATGAAAAATTCTGGGTTCAAATGCATTGTCTAACATCTGGCTAAAGGTATTAACATTTTTACACAAAGGTTTAACTGAGTAAAAATTACTTGTCTTCATGTACCAAACAGACATTAATTTTAACAAGAAAAACATATTAAGAGTTATACATTGATTTTGATGCAGACATAGATTGTAGCCATCTAGAAAAAAAAGTAAACATGACAATAGAACCAAAAAGGTAATAAAAGAAAGTAATATTAACAAAGGACTATCTATCCTTAAATAAAGGCAAAACAGGGAACAGTAAAGATGGGAAGAATCTGAGTATGGCAAGGGTAGCTACAAAAAAAATTCAACAGTATCCCATATTCATGGGTAAAGGGGTGCTTACAGATGTATAAGATACACCCTACTTTGAGCAGTTACATTGCAGTGACTATTAAACAGTGGCAAAGCCCTTTGCAAACTGGGCCTTGATAAAAGATAACTTATCAGGGATAAAAGTTCAAAGTGGAGATGTTCCAGGGTGATTCTCTGTCATTACTGTTGTTTTGTCTTGTTCTTAACCCACTAATCTGTTTACTTAAACTGTAGCCATACTTTAGTCCATTAACTTCAAAACACAACCTTTTTCAGAGACATCTCATCTACATTTTGTAGATGTTAAAAAATTGTACAGCTCATCAGATGAGGATCTGCAAACATAACTATAAATAATTAAAACTTTTTAAGATAATGTAAGAATGACACTTGTCCTTGATAAATATGCAAAAGTAGCATTTGTAATTGGAAAGCTGAAACATCAAGACAATATCAACCTGGTACAACAATCCAGTATAAAAGAACTTGAACAGGAGGGAATGTACTATTTGGGAATAGATGAAGGGTCAGCAAAAGAGACCAAACCTTAGGAAGGAATGCTTCAGAAGACTACAGCTTGTATTGAAAATTGTCATAGCATATAGGATTAAAATCCAAACTAAAAATAAATTTACTCTTCCTGTTTTAACTTACAGCTTTGGTATGATTTACTAGCCCCAAATAACATAGAACCAACTGCACAAGAAAAGTTCTAAAATATGGAGAGGAGGAGTCTAAGATGACATCTTTGCTAAGTTTAGCAGAAACGTTTTGGATGGGAGTTGGAATGGAAGTCGATGAGAATTAGACAAGCAACTGACAAAACCAAAAAGCAAATGAAAGAATATAAAGAAAAGGACTAGGTGAAAAGTACAAAAAGTTGGAAAGCCCACACATATAGTGTCAAGTATACAGAAATCCTGGAATAGCCACATGTTGACTAAGATTTAATGCTGGAATGGTTAGGGAGAAGAGAATTTAAACCAAAATATGTAGGGCTAGCAATGGTGGTCCAACATAGTAGGCTTATGTACATGTTTGTTTATGAAATCTGTAGAAAAAATGGGACAAATCAACAAATGCAGGCTCTGTAAAATAGAGCTGAAAATAGTTGCATAGCTTGTTGCTGGTTGAGATGTACTCATGGCTGGATTCATGATTACTTGCCAAAGGCCTTTTATCTGATCGTCAAAACAACAATAACAATTGCTGAAAACCACATTTAGTAAACATAATTTTAAGCTTTTCTTGCCTGGGACCAAGTTTCCCCCAGTGCCCCCCATTTAGAAGGAAACCTCAACCCCCTTAAATTGTATTTATACCATCTCCATTATTGCGCAACAGTAAATGAAGGGCAACACCATACCTTGCTGAAAATGCCTTTCAGCAATAGTTGTTTTCATGTTTTCAGTGGGACAAACTGTGCTTGGTAAAAACACGTTCCTTTACGGCTGAGGGTTTGAATACCAAAATGCACAACTGCTTCAATGAAGAGTGTGCAAACACTGCAATATATAAGTAGCTAAGAAACTTTAAAAACATGAACCACAAAACATTATTGACAATGATAAAGTTAAGAACACAGTGGATTAAACAGTACCAACAGTTAAGATAGATGTAAGAAAACCAGATGTAGTCTTATGAAAAAAAACAAAAGTAGAGTTGGTCATTGAAATTGTTACACCCAACGATTATAATGTCTTACATACTGAGAGAGAAAGTCATAAAATACAAGAATTTTCAAGCAGATATAAGAGAATTTTGCAATAAAAATACCCAGACAGTTCATATAGGAGCAACAGGACTTCTATATGTTATCAGCACATATCACCTCCATCTGAACTGTGGAAGGAGGCAATTCTGGGTACATTGCAGGTGCTGAAAAAGTCACTTTTGGATAACTTCAAAAACTAAATCAATGCTAATATCCTTATCTCTAACCATACCCTGACTTATGAATAGGATCCCTTTCCATCATGGTGTTAGAAACCCAATGCATTTGGAGAAATTAGGAGAAGTGGTACTAATGTCATGATTTTGCATGTCCAAGCAGGATTTGGGGGGTGGGGGTATTTGATTTGGTACAGTATTTATACATTAAATAAAGCAGTACTAACCAATGTGACCACGGTAACTGCAAGGATATTTGAAGATATAATCAGGCAGACATCCTAGATGTGGTACATTTTATAAACAAAAGAGTAACAAAAAAGGAATGTAATAAGCAAGAAGTTTAATGACACGAAAGGGTAACAAACAGAAACTGAAGTGATACACAAAACGAAAATTGAAGGGTGTGATACAGAGACTCTGATACAGGCAACGTGCTCATCTTCTGAGTGGTTGACCTCTGAGAGTTATCTGCTTAAATCTACTGACAAAAGCTGATTTAAGTATACTTTTCTCTGCACTTATTTAAGACTAGAAATTTGTAGATAATTGTTATATATAATATAATACAGGGAGATAACACTCCCTGTCTCTAGCTGCAGTTAGTCTCCCACCCCCCCTAAATCTTGGTGGCTTTGGAATTGCCTGCCCCTGCTGTAAATCTGTTTTTGGACACTCCTACTGGGCCCATCTCATTTGCTCTCTCAACTGAGTATAGTGAGATCATATTTTGATTTCAGACACTCCTACCAGTCCCATCTCCTCTGCTGTGTACAGAGCGAGCACTTGGGAAGGACATCCCCTACAGCATTTTAATCTGCTCTGTTCCCTCCCTCTCCATAAAAAAAAAAATACTAAATAGTTTTTGAGCTTTTCCTACATAACTGTCTTCTACCTTAATTTGCTGTTCTGTGTGCTTTTAAGTGTTCAAGTACTTTTATTTGACTTTTCATAAACTTGTTTTTGTCATTTTTAACGTATCTGCATTTATTTAAACTGTATTTGCCTTAATATTGCTACACACTCGTGTGCTAGCTTGTACTGCGTTTAAAGTGTTTTTGCTTCTGTCATTAGCTCATTCTTTCTAATACAGAGAGAACTTTTTGAGAAAGCCAACCCACTTAAATAAAAAAATAATATATATATATATATATATATATATATATATATATATATATATATATATATTTTTTTATAAATTCCAAGCCTGTTTTCTGCCTTTCCTGTAAGTAGTCTAATCCAGATACAGATTTGCTGTAGCCAGGACTGTTTGTAAGCTTTTGTGCCCAAGCCTTTCTGTGTTGGAGGGAAGCCTAGCTTATCAGTGGGAGTGGTAAGCACTAGGTAGCCTATCTACCATAAGAGTGGTTTCTGGCCCAGAAATTGTAGTTTATTGGCCATTTGGGCAGTTTTTCCATCTCTTTCAACTTTCTGGTTTAAAAGTCTGCATTTGCGCTTGCTTCCCACCTTCCCTGTAACTAGCTTAGCCCAGATACAGATTTGCTGTATTCAGGACTGTTTGTAAGCTTCTGTGCCCCCAAGCCTTTCTGTGTTGGAGGGAAGCCTTCTAGCTTATCAGTGGGAGTGGTAAGCACTAGGTAGCCTATCTACAACAATATCCAGATACAGATTCTTAGTTTTAGCACTTGAATTTGCTTATCCATGCTAAGCACTTGTTCAGAACTTGCTGTAAGCACTAAACAAACTACAAATTACTACAGCACTCCCCCTTCCTCATTACCTAGAGGAAAACAGTTTTGGTACTTACTTTCCTCACTTGCTTAGAAAAAAAACAGCTCTTGTACTTACTTTTCTCACTTGTCTAGAGGATTTATTTTTTTTTTATTCAGGCATGTCCAAGGGTCAGCTCCCAGTGTTCTCTCCTGTCTATCTGATGAATCTAGGCATCCTGGGGCAATGTAGCAATTGCCTCATGTACACAGACAACCCTCACCTTCTACCATCCAACATTACAACCTGTGAGAGATGCACTTATCTAGCTAAACTGGAGGTAAAGCTCTCTCCAACCAAGACTGAACTTGATAGTCAAGAGGTGAAGGTAAACGCACCACACCACACTCATCACATAGTCCCACTAAACCTACACCCACCAAAATCGACACATAGAAACACAAAAACATTCATGGAGGCTCTCAATAATAATCTGCTCAAGCAACGGAGACCTCCAAAGTAGAAACGCAAGCAACTTCCCACTACCAACACAACCCAAATGACACATAGCCCACAGACTCAGTGTGCCACTCAACCGGAGTCCATAAGGCAAAACAATGTACCCAACACACTAGTCATAGGTGACTCTATAGTCAGGCACACTGATGTCCCACTCACCACGCTAAACAAGGAGAAGGTTGCTGTCAGCTGCCTGTCGGGTGTCAGGATCCGCCACATAACCCACGCACTCAGATCACTCCAGAACAAGTACAAATATGACTCTGTAATTGTCCATGTTGGTGTGAATGACCCGAGATGTACTTCTCTGGACTACATGAAAAGAGACCTGGAAGAACTCTCCGATCTTGTAGCCCAGGCAGGTATGACCCTAGCCCTGACTAGCATCCTGCCATCACCCAGAATGATACTGCAGTACAAGGATAAAATTATTGACTTCAACAGTTGGGCTAAGCTTCTGGTGTCATTCTAAGGGGATCCAGTATCTGTCTGCCTGGGACAACATAGTCAACAGACCATGATGCTTTGCCAGGATTTCCTGCACTGGTCACCTCTGGGATTCCGGATACTGGCAAAGGCTCTTGCCGCCCCTATAATGCCTTTTTTAGGCAAGGTTCAAATGACAAATTCACCACCATAACAGGAACAGGCAAGCAAAAACTGAGGGTAATGCTATTCAGTGCTAGAAGTCTAAATCTCAAAATGCACTCACTCGAGGCACTCCTTAAAATGGAGAACATTGATGTCTGTGCAGCGACTGAGACCTGGTTCAAGGCTCCAGAGAGTACCCCTGCATTACCAGGCTATAAATCATGCCACACATTTTGGCCATCTAACCTGGACCAGAACAACAAAGGTGGAGGTGTGTCCATATTCATTAAGAATATCCACATCTCCAGGCTAGTTGTTCAGCATAATGCAGCCAAGGTTATCCAAGTGCAACTAACTCTGGGAAAAACTGCAGTCCTGCTTGCTACAGATCCCCCACCATGCCCCAGGATTCCCACTCCTCTTTTCTTGAGATACTGGAAAATATTAGGGTTCAACCAAACACCCTAGTATTGGGCGATTTTAACTACCCCACCATTAACTGGGAAAACTACTCATGTACCAGCACCTTCACTCAGCGCTTTCTGGAATTCATAAATTCCAATGCCTGGATCAACTTATCCACACCTCCACCAGGGGCAACAATATCCTAGACCTAGTCATTACCAACATGAGTGACCGGTGTTCCACATCTGAAGTCAACTCCTCTTTGGTCATATCCAACCATAAGCTAATCACTCTAGATATCCACATCACGCTCCCACCCCCCATTAAGGAAATCACGGTAAAAAAATTCTCCAAATCCAACTTTATGCTTCTTAAGAGAGAAGTGGTGAACTTCATGACACCTATGCAGATGGACACTACAGTTATGACTGCTGAATCCTACACAAATGCATTCTATAAGCACAAGTGCGTGGATTGTGCTATCCCAAACAGAACCAAGATGCTATCCTCCAAAAAAAGGAAGCCAATCTGGTGGTCCCCTGCCATAAACAAACTCTACAACAGAAGGAAGAAATTGTTGCAAAAGAGAGTAAAATCCCATTAGTGGAGGAGCTCCCTGGTCAACCTCAGCAAGAAGCTGAGATCCCTTATAACATCCTCCAAAGCTACCTATGAAAACAAGATTGCCACGGATTCTAAGGACAACCACAAAGCATTCTATAGCTATGTCAAGAATTTCAATGGTAACACCCAATCTGCTCTGAGTTGCAGCACAATGGCACAAAAAAGTTACAGAACCAGCTGATATTGCCAACATCCTGGCAGATAGGTTCGGTGCTAACTTTACCCCCCTCTCACCCCCTAAAGGGCCCATTTCTATACAGGAAGAATGCAGAGTTCCTGTAATCACAACTTCACAGGTAAAAGCAGCACTCTCTAAAGCCAAAAACACAGCATCCATGGGACCAGACAACATCCCAGACTGCGTTTTACAAGAACTTCAGAATGAACTGGCTCCCCACCTAAGCACCATGTTCAGTCTTAGCCTCACATCAGGCTTTGTGCCCACTAAGTGGTGCACAGCAACAGTTATTCCACTCCAGTAATCCTGGGAACTATTGCCCTATTAGCCTGACGAGCCTGTTCTAAAAGGCCATGGAATGTATCATCATGGAATTCATAAACAAAGACATTGGTAACCTCCAAACTCTGGACCCCACCCAGTTTGGGTTTGTGGAAAGCAAATCTTGCCTTCTGAACCTGGTTGACTTCTTTGAGGCAGTCACCAAAGTCGTAGATGAGGGTAAGGTGGTTCACACAGCCTATCTTGACCTCGCCAAGGCTTTCGACACCATCCCCCGTTCTGGAATTGCAGCTAAACTCACTAAACTAGGTATAAATCCCTATTTCACAAGATGGGTTGCCAACTGGCTCACTGACAGAACCCACACTGTAAAAGTTGCAGACTCCAAATCTGACTTCAAACCAGTGACAAGAGGAGTACCAGAGGGTTCAGTCCTGGGACATCTCCTGTTTGGAATCTACTTCTCTGAAGTACAGGCTAACACAGAAGGCCTCTGGCTAATGAAGTTCACAGATGACTGCAAACTAGGAGCTACAGTCGAGTCCCCAAATGATGTGTACATCCTACAGAAGGGTTTCACTGAGACAGATGCCAGGTGTCAGAGTCATGGCCTCAAGCTCAATGGCAAAAAGTGCATTGTTATCCCCTTTGGTAAAAACTCTGTACCCATGAACTACCACATAGGCGGCAGTCTTCTTAACACTGAATGTGTGATAAGAGACCTTGGGACCCAGGTGGACATGAGCCTCTCCTTTATAATCACATCGGCACAGTAGTCAGGAAATCCTTCTACATGGCACACCTCATCACAAAAAGGTTCTTATCCAGGAAAAAAGAGGCAATTGTTCCCCTCTAATCGACCCATTATAGTGTACAATGCTCCTTTTGGAATGTACCTCACAAGATGTCTGCAGCAGCTGGAAAGGCCACAGAAGTACCTCATAAAGAGGATTACTGACCTCAAACAGATGCCCTACGCAGACTGTCTCAAAAAACTCCAGCTTTACTCCGTAGCATATCGCCGCCTCCGAAGTGATCTCTGCCTAACATATAAAGCTATGTCAAACCCAGAGCTGTTGGACATGCTACACCTAAAGAAATCCCTATCCCTCCGAGCTACATGCTCCAGGGACCTAAACCTTGTCACCACAACAAACAGGACTTGCTGGAGGGATAGATTCCTGTCCCAGAGACTTCCCATACTCTGGAACAAACTACCTATCGATATCAAGCAAAGCTCCTCATTAGCACTCTTCAAGAAAAATCTTGAAGAGTGGATGGGAAATAGGTAATACACCCCGGGAATCACTTCTGTGGCTCTGCTCGACAGGGGCACAGGAAATTAACTTTCTTGGGTTGGTGTAAGCCAGGGAATTTTGTTGGCTAGTCTTACTTAGGCCCTTGGACCAATAGCTTAGTTCCTACCTATGAACCTATGCTAAGGCAGTAACTCCTTTGAAAACAGTACAACAGAAAGAACAGGGTATTTACAGAAAAAAACACACCACAAAGTAAAATTTTGCAGGGTCATTGGTTAAAATTCCATGTAGGATTGTTTAGCAGGAGGCACAGAGCAAAGAGGATCTTCTCAAGAAGAACTACTTGATTGCAATAGAAATATTTAAAAAAATATATTAGAGTGACACTATGGAATCACTGAACAGAGACAACTATAAAGCAAGGTCTGTCACTCTTAGAAAAATACAGAATATGGAATTGATCATCTAAACAAATCAGGTGTCATCTAATACCATCTGCATCAGTAAATTAAATACATCCATGCATGTTTCATAGAGGAATTGAGAAAGAATACAACAGTAGCAGTCCTATCACAAAAAAGAAATCAATACAATTTGAAGTATTTGTGAACATCCTGCCGAACATAACAAAGATACTGAATAGATAGCAGAGGTAAAAGAAACAGTAAGAAGTGCATAAAACAGAGGATATGAAATGGAATCAAGTAACAGCCAGTAACACTGAGCCAAAATTAAAAAAAGTTCCTAATTAGAAAACCTCAGGTCCAGATACAGTACCAAACATCTGTCTAAAAGTCCCATCTTTGCACTGTGATCTAGCCTTTAGGAAAACAAATACTTATATGTACACCCAGAATTGGCACCAGTATGGTTAAGAGTATGAACCAATAAAATGTACTCCTCCTTGAAAGTGAACCTGGAAAGCAGCAGACTACAGACAAATAACTTGGCTTCTGACAATATATATGTAATACACCAGAGCTGATACAGATAGAGCTTGCAGTCATTGTAAAATCAGTTATGGCAGTAGAACAGAAAGGTACTAAAGGAAAATAATGCTGAACAAAGAACTGTCTGTTACTAAACCAAGCCATAGTATAGTGTGCCAGACAAGCAACTGAAAGAACATTGTTTATGTTAAAACTTTTTCAGATGATATACGAATGACATTAGGTCTTGACGTGGAAAGCTCAAACATCAGGAAAATGTCAGCCTGAGAGAGAGTGTGATATATAAGAACTTAAGGGGAGTATATGAATATATGTGAATAGATCGAGTCAACAGTACAGCCAGAGAAAATAGGAACAAAGCTTACTAAGGATTATTTTTTATCTTATTTAAAATTAATATTAAAAACTGTTTGCACATCTAAGAATAAATTTCAAGATATAAATCAGCATGCTGTTCCTGTTCTAATGTACAGATTTGGCATAAGTGACTGGCCCAAAAAACCTGAGGTTAGGAAAAGAAGAAAACTGCTCCATGCTCATGGAATGATACAAATGAACTATTGCATTGCATGATATCCCTCAGCTTGAAGGAGGTATGGGCCTTCTAGAAATTTACTATGCTAATAAGATGTCTAGATTTTTAGTTGGATGTGCCTACCTTTCAAAGGGCCTTTGTTTCTATTTTTAGTGTCTGCAGGCTGAGATACATATGTAGTAAGAACAGGGATAAAAAATTCGGTCATACTTGAATATACTGCCAGTACAGGTAACTTCATGTGAAGGACACAAGGAGTCCATTCTTGGTTCAATGTAGTGCTAAGAGGAGCACTTTGTGCAAACATAAAGACTGAAGCAAAACTAAATTCATAAGCTTTAATCACACTATCCCTCTCTCCTTTCCACTTCTCTTTTGTTGTCACAGAATTGTGGAAGGTTGGTCCACTTTAATGTAATATTTTACGTTATACTCTGCTTGTTTACTATAATGTGTTTGTGTCTGTCACTCCATATATGCAGGACCAGCCTTTGGTCTACTGGTACCCTAGGCAAAAGGTTTCTGCAACACCCCAAAGCCACCCTGTGCCCACCATCCTGGTCTACCTACACCATCCAGATTAGTGGAAAAGCATACCTGCTAGAGTGGTGGCCTGGGCACCTGCCTAGTTGGCCTATGCTTAATGCTGGCTATGTATATACATATGCATATATAATGTGTGTTTGTGTGTTGCCTTCTATGCTACTAGTCTAAACAACTTTGTTATTACTTGCATCTGTCTTTTTGTGTTAAATGATTTGTATTTTATTTGGGCTGACCGTGAAATTGGTTAATACTGATCAGTGCAGTACCCCAGTAAGTAAAATATACACACACAACTTTCTGAATTGGCTACATTATTGTACATATGGGGAAGTTAAAAATAAAGGATACATACTGAGAGATTAAATCAATATGCAGAAAAAGATTGCTGGAACTGAATTCCTTCTCAAACCATGATGAGCATCCACCTTGTGTGTGCTTGTTTATAAAATATTGCAAGATGATACTGATATATGCATTATTTGCATTAAATATCATTTAAGAAACATCAAAAATAAGGAAGATTGAGTGTGTAGGTCCCAGGATAACAAGAAAGTGCCCAGTCATGGCATGGGCACTGGGGCCAGAATTTGAAGAAGAAAAAAAAAGACAGTGTAAAATCTTCTTAAGATGGAAACATTGGATAAGCAGGATTAGGCCATGCTACACATAGTCCCTTCCCCGACTGCAGATGAAACCCAAACTCCACAACAAGGATTGTCCAACAATTTTTGTTAGTTTCTGTATTTGTTTAACCAGAGCAGAATCCTGATCTGTATTGACCCTTGTTTTGTGGTTTATCCTAGGGTTATAAATTAAAACAGGCTTTGTATACAGTCACATAAGTTATTTAAAGAGGGAGTTTGTGTAACAACAAGCTGCACAAATACAGTAATAGAGATGATAAAAGGGATATTTGAAGATAAAAAGCAGATTAGGTGCTCCTACATTAATGCAACAAATTGACATTTTCACTTAAATGTTCTGTAGCAGGAGTATGAAAGAAACAGAGAATATTTTTGCTCTATGAAAACTTGTAAATGTTGTAGATAAAAATTTAAGATCATTGATGGAACAGATCAGAGCAAAATAACACCTAGATAAAGAAATATTTGATCATCCGGGGAAAGTGACTAAGGTAGTATTATAAGAAAAATAATGAATAGAGAGTATGAAAATCCAAACTGAAGAAATGTTGAATCAGCAGGGAAAGAGTGACCTGACATGGAGCAGTAGTTATGCAATATGTAATGTATATTTAGGATTGTTTTGTTGAAGTTCCAGCTCATCACAGAGTGCCAGCATTGGTTTTGTGGGATATATGCACAGTGCAGAGTAGGATGTTGTCTATATATATATATATATATATATATATTTAGGATTGTTTTGTCGAAGTTCCAGCTCATCACAGGGTGCCAGCATTGGTTTTGTGGGATATATGCACAGTGCAGAGTAGGATGTTACCTTTTAGCTACTGTATTTCAGTCATAGAGTTGATAAATGTAATTAACAGTGGAGGAGGAGGGGTGCAGAGAAGCTTGCCCCCTGCATAAAACAGCTTCTTTTTATTTTTAGCATTTAAATTTTGACCATTTGTGGATAATATGAATGCTAGAATTAAGCCTTCCTATTGTTGACATCTGTTTTGGCAACAGACTTTGGGCCAGATTCAGGAAGCCTCCGTGTAAGAGTTATAACTCTTACACGGAGGCTGCAGTTAAACGGTGTGATGTCAGCATGTCATGCATATGCATGAGGTGCATGAGGCATGCTGAATCACACTGTAACTCTTACACGGTCTGTGTAAGAGAGTAGGGGGCGTGTCCGTAGGCTAAGCCCTGCATGCGGACACGCCCTCGTAAGTGTATAATGGCTGAAAGTAAACAGCCACGAGAGAAGCCATGGAAATGTAAACAAACACACTACACAACACATTCCCCCACAGACCATCAGTGTACAAAGTGAACAGAGGCTATAAAATGAAAATAAAAACTGTTTTATTTTTTTTAACCCCCGTAAATGTGTGCTACTGTGTGCACTCGTGTGCGCGGGTGTGCTACTAGCGCAACTGCAGTTAGCAATCAGTGGAAAAGGATATGAGAACTAAACATGCAAAGTAAGCCAAGAAGAAATAGCATAGCGGTAGAGTTGCCGGCTTAAGAGTAGGCAGGCAGGGTTCGAGCCCACACAACAACCTTTTTTTTTTTGTAAATAAGCAGTAAAAAAGCCCCTGACAGTATTGTCCAAATGTAAAAGTATACCCTTTTGTAAAATGGAATGAAATGGAGCATATATATTGAAGTAACACAATAATGAAAATAATTAGAAATGTACCGATAGCTAAGCTGCTGTGAGACACAGTGCCCGTAGCTGCGTAGTGTTTAAAAAGCTGCAATCGGTATGCCCGTTGCTAAGCACCGGTTTAACAGGCTGAAACTGTTTGCAACTAGCTGTGCTTAGCTCAACATGTGTGTCACTAGCCAATTAAGGTTTATCCCAGCGCACACCGTTTGCACGCCGCTCCCACAAGCTAACTGCCAGTGCGCATGCGTTACCTCCGCGCAAACAAGCGCAGACCTGCTTTTAAGTGCTTAAAAGTGCTTATGGCATGTTTGATTGACAGGTCCTCAACTCATTTCTGTCATGAAAATTAAAAATCAGTGGTTAGATTCGAACCCAGGATACCATGCACTAGAGTCAAGGTACTAAACCACTAAGCCATGACAACAATACCTAGAAATGCAGAAATAGCATATATATGGGATAAAATACAGAATGGAGCATGATAAAGCAGTTTCAGTGACGTAGATACAATTCCAAAACGGCCAATCAGAGAAATGTGCGGGAAAAGCAGCATATATAAGCCCCATAGGCAGGAATACACACCATAACCGATTGTAGAACAGACCTGCAGTCAGAATGAGTGGAGTAGGTGAGGGACGTTGCTTTCGAGCACAGCGTTGGGGCATTGAGGAGTCCAGATACATGGTCTGGCTCCTTGTCCATCATCACGAGGCCCAACTCATGCAGGGCCAGGTCTCATGGGGAGCATACAGGGCGGAGGCATGGGACCAGTTGGCTCGTGATCTGACCAGTGCTACTGGCATTCCATGCACTGGTGAGCAGGTCCGTCACCACCATGCGGACCTGAAGCGGTGTAAGCAAGACCAGTTGACCCAATGGATCCAGGAGACCCGGGATATGCCCAACGCCCCACTACTGAGTAAGTTGCATATTACTCATGTATGTAAGGATTTCAACTAGCTGATACCATGGAGATGTGTAGTCCAATATTACTTCCTTTGTATTACAGCTGCAGGTGTCCGCTCTGCGAACCGTGAGACGCATGACCGTAGACTGGCGCGGCTGCACCACCATGCAGGTTAGTAACCCCATCTAGTACTTGTAAATAAATATTATAGTGTAGCATGTATCAGAACACTGCAGTGTATTGATTAAAAGTAATCTAATGTGCAAGCAAGAATTGAACGTTTGCAGGTATGTCTGCAACAAGTTCATCAGTATGCAAGTGTGACTGGAAAAATAATTTATAGAAATAAATAGTGCTGTAATACAGATGTCCCACCATTAATTAAATGTAGTATAACCTGCAGTAGTCTCCAGAGTACAGCTTCAGAATCTCAGGTAGTCACATGTGTGATTTATCCCCTGTTGAAATGCTGAATCATGACAGAAGTGAGGCTGTTGGAAAGTGTTTGAATCACCACAGGTCTAATATGTGAACAAAGCCTAGAAGTACCAACCTGAACTGTGAAGTTGCAGGATGTGTGAGAGTGACAGAAAGGGTCATGTATGAATAAATAAAGTAGTAATAACCCCTGACTATATTAGCCCCAGTGTGTTTCCACAGAAGTAAATGCATGTGTGAAGTACAAATTAACATCCCAAACTGATTTCAGTGTGTCTGAATCTGGAATGTCAAGGCCAAAATCTGTATATGGTGATAACAGTAAACAATTTGCAGATAGAATGAATGATTATCTGACAGACTAAACAGCCATAGTTGTCCCCTGTCCTGTCATCAAAGTGTAGCAGGATGATGTATCTGATCAAATTAAAAATAAGTAGGATAGTGATGTATTTGTAACAGGTGTAGCATGACAGTCAAATAAAAATCATTTTGAAACATCAGCCTCAACTTAATTGTGTACCTATTACAAATGTATACCAATGTGTAACTTATGAATGTGTCATCACTTTCTATCTCCACCCAACCCTATAATTCCATATAACAACACCCAATAAATATTGGTATGTGAACATTTCATTAACCATGGACATTTGTCCGTTCCAAACATATATGCATGTCTGTTCATGCATGTGCCCTGTTCATACCTGCAAATCTGATGGCCTGTTGCCATTAATCAACCCTGCATGTTGTTTGATTGTGTATTTCCGTTCAAATAATGCATGTGATATTGATATGCCCCTTGTTCAATGGTTTTAATATCTGGGTGTTTGTTTAATGGGAATACCAATGCATGCTGTTACAACTAATCTGAATGGAATAATATGCCACTAACCCAAACTAACATAACTACTCACAAACCTAGAACGCTTGGGAAGGCAGGTCCCAGCGGACCCACCTCTCCCACCTCAGCTGGCGACTGCACCTGGCACTAGTGCCCAGGCCGGACCCTCCTCCGGTGGCCCTGTGCCACCTTCGGGTGGAAGCGCTGCAGGGGATGGGGCCTGTCCCCCCTCTGCAAGCGTGGCCGGAGGAGTTCGTCCACTCACCCTCCAAGGTGTCCGGTCTGTGGTGCGAAGGGAGATCCAAGACTCCGTTCTTGGGCCCCTACGCCAGCTCGAGGCTCATGTGGCACAGCTAACGGCCCCAGCCATTGCCCCGCCTACACAGCCCCCAGCACAGCCCCATCCTGGGCTGTGAAGGAACAGTGGCAACTGCCTATGGGTGGGGATATCAGTTCCACTGTTGCCATCTGTGGGCTCATGCATCTTGGATATCCCAACCTCCGTCCCCGTCAATTGTGTAACCCCCCACGTGTGTCATACACCGCCCCTGTATGCGTCTTGTCTGTCTTGTCTGTTAACCTACCCAACCTACCTCCCCAGCTATACCGACTTCCTTCACCTGACATACCACTCTCCCCTGAAAAAAAAAAGGGCACTCTGTACCCACAAAAAAATTACGCCCCATACATAGCTGTTCATGTCGCACACATGTCCGCTTGACATTGAAACTGTTAATTACAATTGGCTCTACAACAAACATTAATGTTGTCCTGACACCTCTCTCAGGGGTGGAAGGTTTCAAATGTCTCACCAAAATACATGGAAATGCACAGCTGTTGCTGCTAAAGACATGGGCATCTATGGGCCTTACCTACATCCCTCCTGCAAATCCCACGCTTGTTTCCCTACTGTCTTACCCTCTTTCTGACCCCTTTTTCACCACTTTCCTGTCACCCCTTTTTCTTTTCTTTCAAAGAAAATAGCGCGGGTGTGCGCTTGTGTGCACGTAGCTAAACGCAAGTGCACATGCGTGAGCTCCGAGCAAACGAGCGCAGACCTGGTTTTAAGTGCTTAAAAGTGCCTTTATGACACTTTGATTGACAGGTCCTATACTCATTGTGAAAGTCTGGAAAGAAAAATAAATTCCCACTACCAGTCTCGAACCCAGGACCTTGGTAACATTAGTCTGTATGACCTACCACTAAGCCATGACTGCCATACAAGAACATAGTGCTAAAATAAATATAACATGTAATAGTAGGAATCAATATAAAGGCAATATAGGAGGTGTACTACCTAATACATCTCAGGTAGAGTTTTAATGTCCGAATTACTGGATTGCCACACTAGTTCAGTGTTAACAGAAACAGCCCTACTAATTGTTCGCTTGTACATAATAATGTAAGGTAATGTACACATAAGAAGATATGTAAATGTACACATACATATATATAAATATATAGTAATACATAGAAATATAGTTGTAGGTGTCAGTATCCATACACACTCACTACAGGAGACAGTGAAGATAAACGCAGCAGCCAGAACCTGCAACACAGCCTGACCCCTCTGAGACCCACTAACCCTTTTAACTGCTTAAAGGTGGCTTTAGCACTTTGATTGACAGGTCCTGTACTCATCTGGAAGGTTTGGAAAGAAAAATATATTCCCACTGCCAGTCTCAAACCCAGGACCTTGGTAACATTAGTCTGTATGACCTACCACTAAGCCATGACTACCACATGAGATCATTGTGCTAAAATAAATATAACATGTAATAGTAGGAATCAATATAAAGGCAATATAGAAGGTGTACTACCCAATGCATTTCAGGTAGAGTTTTAATGGCCAAAGTACTGGATTCCCACACTAGTTCAGTGTTAACAGAAACAGCCCTACTAATTGTTCGCTTGTACATAATAATGTAAGGTAATGTACACATAAGAAGGTATGTAAATGTACACTTACATATATATAAATATATAGTAATACATATGAAATATAGTCGTAGGTGTCAGTATCCATACACACTCACTACAGGAGACAGTGAAGATAAATGCAGCATCCAGAATCTGCAACACAGCCTGACTCCTGTGAGACCTACTAACCCCTTAACTGCTGGAAGGTGCCTCCAGCACTTTGATTGATAGATCCTGTACTCAATTTGAAAGCAAAATACAAGCATACCAGTAGGCCCTACCACAAGACCATTGTAACACTAGTCTGTACGACCTACCAGCAAGACATGACTCTCATACAGGAATATAGTGCTAAATAAGTGGAACATGTAATAGTTGGAATGAAGATAAAGGCAATATAGTATGTGTACTACACTAAGCATGTCAGACAGACCTTCACTGTCCCAATTACTGGATTCCCATACTAGTGTGTGTTAACAGAAACAGCCCTGAAAATTGTTAGCTTGTACCCAATATTGTCAGCTAATGTACATATATGACAGTATGTATATGTACACATATGTATATATAGCAATACATAATAAATATAGTTGTGGGTGTCAGTATGCATACACACTCACTACAGGGAACAGGTGGGAGAAATGCAGCAACCTGAATTCACAACACAGCATGAAGCATGAGAGATGTACTAACCTTCACACTCACAGAACATTTTCCAACAGCATACCAGCATGGTCCACGCCCTTACAATCTGAAAGGGCAATGCCTATCTCACATACCTTTTTATAGCACTGTCCTGAAATCACAATGAGACATGCAATCAGTACACAACTGGCTGTATGCAATTAGCCAATGCTGCCTTACAATTGGTGCAGAGGCCATCACATGGGCCTATGCAGATACCTACAAAAGCATTCAGTACCCACACTCCACATATGCAATACAATCATTGCACAAACCTGAGAAAGAGAGAGAGAGAGAGAGAGAAACAGAAATACAAAAATAAACAGACTGACAGCAGCAAAACCAGCAGCAGCAGCAGAAAACTGCAAGCAGCAAGCAGCATCACTGATACAGCAACAGCTGCCACAAACACAGGTAATGCAAAGTAGCAGGTTAATACTGTGTTTACTGTGACACCTCCAAATGTATCATAGTTCACTATCTATAGGTATGTCCATGAGATAGGTTGTGTGTACATAGTCCTGAAATATACACATATGTAATATTGCTGTACATGTTGCCCATACTTAAAACTTCTATAGCTGAGAACACAAGGCCAGTTGTGCATATGATGCAGTAGTTACCAGGGTCAGTAGAGGTTACTTCTCATTGGTGTGGGACCACTGTGTATGTATGGCACTGTTCAGGTACATATCCCGTAGTATGGCCAGGGAGTAATATCAGTCTGTCATGTGGTGCTATGTCCTCCAGGGGTGAATGTAGCACACATCCAGGGATACCATTTTGTAACAGTGATGCTATGTGTTCTGCAATGATGAGGGTGGCTCTCACCTGGACATGTGAGAGGATAGGGAGGTTACAGTCATCTGGGATAAATAATACCACATGTGTAGGAGAATGGGGGGGGGTACCTGCACCTAAACTGTCTGCAACAATGTTGCCAATATCTGTGCATTTGGCGAATGTGAAGCATCTTAACACTGCTGACCACAGATGCCTTGCCGTCATGTGAATCTGCCCTGTGCTGCAGTAGCCTCCTACTATTGTTATACAATATGCCTGTATCTGTAGTCCTCTGGACAGGATTAATAAGTGGTGTGCAGTTGTTCTGGGTTAGATATGTGTGTGCACAGTACATGCAGTATGTGGGATGTCTGTGGTAAGCATATGCAAAGGTGCTGGCGATGTGTGTTGTGGCTTCCACTGGCCCATTGGGCTGCATGGATTGCATCACTGTCATAACTAGTGAATAACTGTGTAATTACATGCATACATAGCAAGGTAGTGTACTGTGCTTGTGGTGTTGTTCGGATATGTATATCCAGGCTGAGTAATGTGTGTCCACATCACAGGGTTGGATGGCAACACACATCCAGTATGTAGGGATGAACACCCAGAATGTGTCAGACGTGTCGCCTGTGCAGAAATATCCGGCCATTACCTGTGCATCCCCCACAACACACACACATGCAACATATGGCAGAAGTACTATAGCAGTACACACATGTTCATAGGTTCATACTAGGCTATTTGCCCTAGGCCATTGGTAAGCCTAGTAGAATGTGTTTGTCTTTCGCCACCCAATTACAAGTTATGCTGCTATGCCCTTGTCCGACGTTAGTATACTGTGCCTCTGTCTAACAGTGACATAGAAGTGATACCTGGGGTACAACTATGATCTCCATCCACTCATCCAGATTCCTATGGAAGAGAGTCAATGAGGGACTCTGCCTAACCTGTAGTGTGAGCTCATTACAGAGTGAAGGGAGCCTCTCGGTTAGGAATATGCCCCTCCAGCATGTCCATGTATGTCAGTGCTGAGGTCCAGCTCTCCTGAGCATGTGGCTGTATGGGACTCTGATTGCCTGACGTGCAGCATGTTCATTACTGCTGGGTAGGACATGGCTGTATATGGCATGCACAGATTGCCTCTGAACAGGCAGTATGCCACTGAGTCCAGCTGGATTTACTTTACCTGGGCAGCATATGACATCTGTGTGAGCCATTGCATCCCCTTGACGAGGTACTGTTGTCCTGTACCAGTTGCTGTAGGTATCTGGTTAGGTACATCCTAAAAGGTGCATTGTACGCAATTATAGGCCTGATGATGGATGAGTAAAGAGGCACAATGACCTCCCCTGCCATACATGTGAATCCCTCATGATTAGCTGGGCTATATAACATGTCTTTCAATCCACGTTGGCCATGTGGTTGACAAATGACAGACCGCTACCATGTTTCTTCCCCAGGTCCCCAACTACATCTTCTGTACTCAATGGCCTAACACCTATGTTGTACTTTGCCACCAATGTGGAGGCGTGGGAATCTGCATTGAATACTGATACCCCCCCTCCCTTGTTCAAGTGTTGGGGCCGACAAGAATGGTAACAGCTATAACTTGGTAGTACTGGTGTGCTCCTGTGAAACCTGAAACAGGTTCATGTTACTGCACAGATATCGATGTCCAGAATGCTAAGTAGGATTTTGAGTGCGTGCATCCTGAGGTCTAGACTTCCGGTGTTGAGTAGCATCACTCTTACTTCCTCATCCTTTGTGATACAAATGGATGTGGGTTTGCCTTATGAGCCTTGCCCAATACAGGCACTATGGGTGTAGCAAGAGGCTCCACCAAATTCCAGCTGGCCCTAGCAAAGCATACCACCCCAAGATGGCAGGAATTGGCACACCTGTGAATGACACCAGTATGTCAGTCAATTGATGGAAGGGATCATCGTGCCTTGATATTGTGGCATTGTTCTTGGTGAGGGTAGGGTGCTACTCAAGGTCAGGGTCAAACTGTCTTGGCCTACGTGCTCAGAGAGCTCTGTACTGTCTCATGTCATGTAGTCCAGGGAGGTATGTGTCAGGTCATTCACACCAGCATGGACATTGACTGAGTCATACCTGTACTTGCCTTGGGGTTACCTGAGTGTTTGTGTTATGTGGCAGGTCATAGTGCCCGACAGGCTGCACACCGTTACCCTCACCTCGTTAAGCCTGGTGAATGTGATGTTAGTGTGCCTGATGATAGAGGCACCTAGTACAGGTGTATGAGGTGTGTTGTGTACTGTTAATGGCTGTGAGTGTTCAGCACATTGGCCTTGTGTGATATGTGTTGCACGTGTACGTTTCCGTGGTAGTGGTTGCCTGAGTGTCTACTTAGGAGGTCTCTGCTGCGTAGGCAGACCTGTAGTCCGAGCCTACAAGTATGTTCATGTGTGATCATGTGTTAGTTCTGCTGTCGTGGTAGGTCTATGTGAGACTGGAAGTGTAGTGAGTGTGGTTTCCCTCGCCACCTGACTGGTTATGGCGGTATTGAGTAGACAGAGCCTAGCCTCCAGTTTGGTATATGGTTGCATCACTCACATGAGTTTGAATTTGTTGTTAGGAGGAGGGGTTGTCTGTGTACATGCAGCTGTTCTAACATTGTCTCTGGAGTACCACACTCACCAGCTGGACTGGGGAGGGAACTGACAACTGACCTCTGGACATGCTAGAATACTATTGTGAAATCCATAATAATTGAAAACAAGGTCCAGTGGGGAGTGAGGGTGTACTGATATTACCTACAACTGCTGACTGATATAAAAGCGTCAGTGAGCAAGTGCCAGGTAACCTAAGTGCAATGTGTCACAATTAAGTAAATGCAACAATGACAAGCAGTCACTTGCTGTCATGTGTAACATGGAAGTACGTACAGTAAGCAATGTAGATATCAGTAGTGAGTCACATACGTGTTGAGAAGCTGTGTATTATGTGGAAGTAGCATACCAGTGAAATAACAAGCTAACAAATAACAAAGGTAGATCCAGGAGGCCTGGATGTAGTGTTTGCTACAGCAAACAAGGTGTAGCAATGTCAGTAAGTTACAGCTCAGATATGCAGGCACTATAAACCTGAAACCAGATGTCCCCAGCTATGAATGGCAGAGTACAGCCTATTGTCACACACGAGTGCAGATCACAAACCTTGTTAATGTTAAATAACTGTCCTGAAGGCCAACTGCCTATACCAGAACTAATACACTTGTACACTGGGCCCTCAATCAGCAGTTCCCAACTTCAATGGATGAAAGATATGTGTCCTGCCACCACAGTGCTTGCCACAAACCTCCCTAATGTAAAACAACTGGCCTGAAGGCCAAGTGCTTAGTCAAAATGACTTAGAATGATAGCTACACTGTAATCAAGTTACAACCAAGCAGTAATAAGTACAATTTAATACTCCCTGTATAGAATGTGTACCATGTATTGCTGAGATACTATGCTGATAACCTGTTTGTGTACCTTTCCAGATCAACATGGCTCCAAAAAGGAACCCAGCATATTCTGCTGCAGAAGATGACGTGATTCACCAGAGCCTGGTGCGTGACTATGCCATCCTGTTCTCACACACCACCCAGAATCAGCAGGAGAGGTCTGCACTGTGGCAAAACCTACTTAGCAGGATAAATGATGTTGGCATGCATAATAGGACATATGAGCAGGTGAGACATCACTGCAGTGATTTGATTAGAAATGTCCGCCAGCGTGCTGCAGATATCCGCAGGCAACAGGTTGCCACAGGTGGGGGGGTGGCCACACACCCCCCCCTCACCAGACAGGAGGGGCTACTGCTAAGTGTTGTGGATCCAGCCCCAGAAGAACAACAGCAACAGTCATGCATCATGATGGAGGTTGGATCCACACAGCAGCAAGACACCGAGCGTGCAGGTAAGATGCCATATTTATTTATTGTTATTACTGTTACATTTGTTGACCAAGATAGTCTAGCTGGATATATGTCCACTTTCAGTAGAGGCCTGGGGAGAAAAGCTCCACACATAACATAATAAAGGCAGACAGACAAGTTGTTAATACAGACAGCCAACAGAATAGAAATATACACCAGCCTGTTAATTAAATCAACATACATTTAAGGAACTCAAACAGTTTAGAGTCATACACAATGTACTGTCGGTTTCAAAGCAATTCTACCTAAAGCATAACGGTTATGCAATAAGGCAAGAGCCATATAGATAATACTTAGGTCTCAGAAGGGTAGAGAAGTAGAAGGAGTATGAAAGATAAAATAATAGGGAAGAGGCAGGGGTCAAGAAGGGAAGTGAGGAAAAGAAGGAAGACAGTCAAGAGGAGGTGGGAGGGATGGGAGAAGTAGGTCAGAGCATAGAAGGACATCAAGGTGAAAGAAACAGGGTAGAAGCTAGTTTTTATGCACAATGAGGGGGTTAAAGGTAAAGAGAGGGTGGGGAGAGGGACATTAGCCTGGAGTCCAACAAGAACAAAGCCAGTGGTTCTGGAAGTACAGTTTGAGTTGTTGTTTGAAGAGAGGTAAGGGTGAGATTAGAGTTAACTCCTGGTATGTACATATGACTGTTCTGTACACTGTTACTTCATGCACGCATAAGGTGTGCATGTGGTATGTATATGTCATCATGATATGTAATTGTGCATGTGTGATACAGACATTATGAGCAGCTGATGTGTATAAGGGAACTAGTGTACTACTGTACTGTATCATGTGCAAAACAAATGGCACACTTGTGCCCACTGACATTACTCTCTTCACACTTCCAGGTCCCTCCCATCTAGCAACGAGGCAGGCCATACATGCTGGTGAGTGTTTGTAACATTACCTGAAAAACAATTTATAATACTAGTAAGAGTAGTGTAACGCTGTAGTAGACATGCTGGTGAGTGAGTTAATAATAACTAATAACCAGTTGTACTAAATTAAGAGTAGTGTAACACGGTACTGATGTGTGTGTTTACTGTGGGGTGTGCATGTGTGCGAGTGTGCCTGTGCCCATGTGTGCATGTGTGTTAGTGTCCATGAGTGCATGTGTCCATTTATGAATGTGTGCATTAGTATTGAAGTGCATCTCTGTCAAATATGTGTTGGGACTGTAATCTGTGTTCCCTTTTTTCCTCCCGTAGGTTCTGGTGCTGCTCTGGTGACCTGCAGCAGGGAACCTGAATCTTGTGCCCCAGGTACTGATGATGATGAAATGTCTGTAATGGTGCAGGAAGGTGTGTCTGGGTCCACCATTGGTCAGCCAATTGACAGTACACAGCTGTCAACCCCGTCAATGCGCACAGTCATCCTGCCGTTACATCCTTTGTCACCATTGTCCCTAGGTGATGGACAGTCTGCAGTGGGCATAGATCAGGGTAATGTGGTACCTGTGGTACATGCATCCCCACAAGGCAGCCATGAGCAGGGTCCTCCAATGGTACCACACAGACAGTCGCCCATGGGTTCTCGTGGGGGCATCCGTGGCCGTACTGCCTCTGGCCGACGTGCCCAAGGAGGTATGTCAACCTCCACTATGTTCAGAACTGTCATACAGGCACAGGCACGTATGGAAAGGTACACCAGACAGGGTCTGAGGGAGCTGAGAGCATGTCGCACAGCCATGACAGACGGCATGCGTGACGTTGCGAATGCTATCCGTAACCTCACAGATGTTGTTGACAGACGTTGTGGGGGCATAGAACAGCTGCTCCACAACCAGATGTCCATGGGCCAGGGCGATGGTGTGCGTTTGCGACGTCGATGTGGCCGTATGCCAGCAACAGCACCAGCTGGCAGTGGCCGCGGACGACAACAGGCCCACTCACGCACCTCAAGTGCCAGCACCAGCCCCAGCAATGCTGGGTCTGTGCTGTCATCAGGACGCCCCAGGAGACCACGTGCACGTGGCTCTGCACAGTCCCAACAGGGAACTGTGTCCAGTCAGCACACCCCTGCTTCTGACGACAGTACCCAGTCTGGGTTAGTACCGGATACGGCCCGTAGCACCCTTGCCGGGCACAGGTACCGTATCCGTGCCCACAGACACTGATCCGGATGACCTGACAGGTGCAGTCTGTGGCTGTCCAAAAAACCCTGTACATGGCAGCCATTATGTGTGACTGTGTGCGTGCTTACACACATGCAGAAACCTAACACCCAGGGCAAACACATACACACACACACTGCACCAACACTGGTCCACCCTGTACTGCTGCCCCTCACAAACACACATACACACACATGTCAATTGGTGTCACCAGTGGCTGGCTTGGGCATACCTAACCCACACCCTGTGCATATGATGACACTGTGCCACCTCCTGCATACTACAACATTGGTGCAGGAAAAGATATACACGTTGCTGATGCACAGGGTGACTACATAGATGTGTATAAGTAGTAACATGTTTGTAACTGTTCAGTGTTCCAGTATGATTGTGTGTATATCCCAGCAGTCCTGCTGCAGTAACTGTATGAATGTCCTCAATTGTTATCTGCACCCATACTACTTACCAAAGTGTACCAGCTGCACACCATCACATGCTAACATTGACCATGGGAATGCGCATCATGTGCTGTTATGTAGATTCAGCTATATGTATCTGTTCTGTCACACATGCATTTATACACACCCTGCTACCCACACACATGCACATGCTCACCTGCCATTCCCATAATTTATTACCCTACATGAGTAGCTGTCGATACATGACAGGTACACATTTGAGAAGTGCACTATGTTGTTTACTACTCACTTCCTCTTCTCTACCTGTACTCACAGGGTGCAGGCAACCTCATCAGTGCAAAGATGTAATGTGCATCAGGTACTGTGGTGCCCTGATTGCCACATCAAACATGTTTCCCATACGGAAATGCACACACAGACACTTCCCACATCCACACACTTGCCACATACAGGCTTCAAAACACTATCTAGGTATATTCTGGTACATGTGCGTGTTACAGTAGCATGTAACACTATACTGAGTACTGGCAGTTGTCTGTTGTCATGTTGTTTGTATAGAATAAAAGAATTGTTTGATTATCCTACTTTGTTTTGTGGACATTACTTGAAGAAGTGTTACCTTACATGTGTTATTGGTACCACCACCTTCTCTTTTGTAGTTTTGTTTGTATAGGGTGCTGTCAACATCACTGTTTGTTAAGGGTAATGAGCACCCTGCAGTGCATAGCCCCATGTGGCAAAAGCCACATCCCACCCCCATCATTGTGCACATACACTAACCCCACCCACAGTAAAACACATACTTTCCATTTGCAAGATGCAAACCCATACCTAACTGTGTTATGTCAGTAGAAACAGACACATTAGCAGAGTGTGCTATATGCAGTAGTTGTGGAAATCCTTTCTAATGCTGTACTTAGAGGGTGCTGACATCATCTGTGTGTAGGAGGAGGGATGTGCACCCTGTAGTGTGTTCTCCCAGTTGGCAAAAGGCACTTATCCCTCCCAGCATAGTGCACACACATAAACCCCACTCATACTAACACACATACATTCCCTTCGTAGGATTCAAACCCCTACCTAACTATGTTATGACACTGGAGAAAGATGCATTAGCAGGGCGCACTATGCGAATTACAGGAGGACTTTAATACAGGTAATATAGTTATAGAGTCCTGACATCATCAGTGTTTCAAAAGGGGGATCTGCATCCTGTACTGTACTGTCACAGCTGCTAATAGGGGCATTTCCCACACACACATCGATGTGTTCGAGGTTTGCATATGTGGGGGATCCAGTACTCCAGTGTGATTTGTATATGGTTTGATTGCAACAATGAGGGATATACTCCCAGTGGTGAGCATTTGGTACTCATGTTTGTGATGATCAGGTCTAGTATATCTGCCCCTCTTGTGGGAAGGTTGGTTACCTGTTCCATAGCTGAAGAATGTCTGATCTATGTGAACCCTAGAGCTTGGGTATTGTGGCTTGTGTAATGTTCACAGTCTATGTTTGGGTATCTGATGTCACCCAGTATGATGGTGTTTGCAGAGAAATCTATACTCTCCTGTGTCAGCATGAAGGCTGTGTGGGAGTCCTGGGTTTGAGAGGGTGCTGTAAGAGCTCCTCTGTGTCTCTTTCCATGTGGTCCAGGGAGGTACATCTCAGGTTGTTTGCACCAGCATGGACAATGACTGCCTCATAGTTGTACCTGCTGTGGAGTGACCTGTGTGCCTGTGTTATGTGGCACATTCTATCACCCGACAGGTAGCTAAATGTGACCCTCACCTTGCTCTGTCTGGGGGGCGGCATGTCTGTCAACAGCTCATGTCAAGCAAGTTCACACCCCTCATAAATGATGTGGAAACCTTCAAAGGCCCCAGGCCTGTTGAAAATATGGACCAGACTGCAGATACCTGTATAAAGGCATTATATGGACACATTCAGGAATGCATGGATCATGACACCACATATGAAAGCATGACCCAATTCTCCAAAGGCAGATGTCCTGGGTGCCGGACACCAGCCATAAACACACTATACAATAGAAGGATGACGCCACCACATGATACAACAACCTCCCAAAATGTGAAGGCACCACTGATGGTTATTGGAAGACAACTACAGGCACCCATACAATTGTCTAAGGCCATCTTTGAGAGAAGATTCCACAAGCCACTGAGGATAATCACAAGGCTGTCTGTAGTTATGTTAGGAACCCGGGTGGTACTACCCAGATATGCTCAGAGGGAATCCAAGCTGTCACACAAATACAAAACACACAGACATTGCCATCATCCTAGTGGACAGGTTCACTGCTGCCTTCTCCCCCCACCACACCGAAAGGGCAAATATGTCTCGCGGCAGAGTGCCGCCCCCCTGACATCACAGATGCTCAGGTAAGAGATGCCCTTCCCAAAGCAATAAACACTGCATCAATGGGACCAGACAGTGTCCCAGACTGTGTCCTACATGAACCACAAGAAGAGCTACACCCAGACATAACACCACTGTTCAATCCCAGACTTACTACACGATATGTGGCCAGAGAGTGACGTACAGCAACAGTGGTCCCTCTACATTCAGGTGGTGCCTTCACGGATCCTGGACACTATTCACCCCATATGTCTGACTAGCTTTGTCTGCAAAGCTATGGCAAGGATCAACATGAACCTCACATATCTAGATATTGTGTACCTACAGACATGTCACCATACACAGTTTGGCTTTGTTAATGGCAGATCCTGCCTCTCAAACCTGTTTGATTTCTTTGAAACAGTCACCAAGGCCACTGTCAAGGGGAAGGAGGTCTACACAGCCTACCTGGACCTTGCATAAGCCTTTGATACAATACCCCACTTGTGCATTATAGGGAAGCTCACCAGTGTACATATTAACCCCTATGTCACTATGGTTATTGCACACTGGCTCAAGGGCAGAACACACATGGCTAGACTTGCTGGAGCCATGTCAGCCTCCAACCTGGTACAAGTGGTGTCCCACAAGGCTCAGCCCTGGGAGCTGTCATGTTCATTATATATTTACCATAGGTACAGGCCAACATGGAAGTACTGTGGCTGAGCAAGTTGCAGGTGACTGCAAACCCTACTTGGTGGCATACTGCCTCTTCATAGGCAATCTGTGCCTGACATATAAAGCCATGTCAAACTCTAACTTAATGGCCATGCTGCACCTCAGAATATCCAGATCCCATCAGGATACATGCTGGAACGACTTGACCCTCAGGAGTGATATACATAGGACATGCTGGAGGGGCACATTCACAACTCTGGAGGCTCCCTTCATTCTTGAATATTATCCCAATAGAGGTTAGGCAGACTGACTCAGTGACTGTCTTCAAGAGTGATATTAATGACTGGATGTGACATTGTAGGGTTACCCTGGGTATCACTTATGTGTCACTGTGAGACAGAGGCACAGTATACTAACCTTGGAAAAGGGCATAGCAAGACAGATTTACAATGCATATTGAAAGCCACACACATTCTGCATAGGGGGATACATGCCCTGGGCAGACATCCCTGTATGAACCTATGGACCTATGTATCTTGTTCACCATTGGCCCTATGTGCTGTTAATCACCAATGCAATCTCAATACTATGGTAGCATGTGCAAAGGTCAGTTGTCAGTCACCTCTATGGTACAGTTGTGGGATATGTGTGTCATGTAGTAATGTCACAGCTGCCACATGTACACAGTCAACCCTATCCCCTGCCCATGGATGTACAACACATGTATGAGATGGAAACACATGGCCGAACTGTGGACTAAGCACTCTGAACCCAGTACTGGCATAACCTGTCTGGTGGCATGAAATACTACAGTGACAGCAATACCAATCTGATGTGGAGCTACACGGACAACAATACAAGCATGGAAACACACCAGGTCAGTTGTGGAGCCTAAGGATAGCATCCTGCATGACTGGCAGACATCCCTGCAGCTGGCACACAGGCATACATTAGGCCTGCACACAGCACGCATAACACATAGCACACAAATCCTGTGTGTCAAACAAGCACAGTCTGTACAGCTATACAACACTACTGCCGCAGTTGTGTTAGGTACCTTTATTGTCCAGTACAGTGAGAACATGTTCACCAGGCTGGACAATGTGTAGGTCACAGTGATATGCTCATGGAGCACTGTGGTCCACCACATAACACAAACATACAGGTCAGTCAGATGCATGGACACATATGACTCAGTCATTGTCCATGCCACCACAGCGGATGTGGGATGTCCCTCACTGGGATACATGATAGGGAACATGGAAGGGATCACTGAGCAAGTGACACAGGCTGGTAGACCCCTGACCTTGGTTGGCATCAGACCCTCACCAGGGATTCTGACATATTACTGAATGTTAATGAATTAGTGTAGCTACGACACCCTGGCTGAACGGTTCTTAGCATGCAGTCACTGCATTGCTGTGGAATAACGTCTTACCACTCCCACAACAGGTGAAAACATGCAGCACCTGTACATCAGCAACATGTAGACTATATGCCCCAGACCAGGTGTGTATCCCTCACTACTAGGCTGATAGCATCTACATCTCACACTGTATATACACATCCCACATGCAGCACCTGCACAAAAGACCACAGTCATAATGTTACCCTGTGCAAATACCATGTATTCACATGTGTCAGGCATCACACATGGTAAATATTGAAGGTCACAGGTACATATGTGTATTTGGCACACACATACATCATGTGTGCATTGCCATAACTGGTTTAATCAATGTCATGCATTATTGTGAGGGACAACCCGCACATATGGGCATTCTGTGTGGGCAAAACACACGTGGCATGTCTGTACTCAAAAGCCATACATAATTGTGATATCATTTAGAAAGGGGTATGTGCATCCTGTAGTGTGTTCTCCCAGTTGCCAAAAGGGGGATTTCAGTCATACATACTTACCCCCCCCCGCACACACACTTGCTGGATCCAAACCCCTATCTAACTATGTTATGACACTAGAGACGGACGCATTAGCAGAGCGTGCTATTCGCATTACTGGGAGATTCCCTTTCACATGATATACTTATACGGTGCTGACATCATCAGAGTTTAGAAAGTGGAATGAGCATCCTGTGGTGTGTTTTCCCAGTTGCCAAAAGGGATGTTCTTTTCATACACACTGACCCCCCTGCACACACACTTGCCACTTACTGGATTCAAACCCCTACCTAACTATGTTATGACACTAAAGACGGACACATTAGCACAGCGTGCTATTTGCATTACTGGGAGGTTCCCTTTCACATGATATACTTATAGGGTGCTGACATCATCAGAGTTTAGAAAGTGGAATGAGCATCCTGTGGTGTGTTTTCACAGTTGCCAAAAGGGATGTTCTTTTCATACACACTTACACACACACTTACCCCCCTGAACACCCACTTGCCACTTGCTGGATTCAAACCCCTACCTAACTATGTTATGACACTAGAGATGGACACATTAGCAGAGCGCGCTATTCGGGTTACTGAGAGATTCCTTTTCTCCTGATATACTTATAGGGTGCTTACATGATCAGTGTCTAGAAAGGGGAATGAGCATCCTCCGGTGTGTTTTCACAGTTGCTAGGAGTAACATTTGGACCAAGTGTGTGAGCATGCCCAGTTCAGCCTTCCCATGGCATGTTGTGTGAAAGATGTCTCATTTATCTAAGTGTGTGAGCATGCCCAGTGCGGGCTTTCCATATGTTGAACTCTGCAGCACATCACATTTGTGGATGAGCGTGACCTTCAACAAATACCTCCAGTTTATGGTTGTGTGTTCTGTGCCATGTTGTGTAGTTACTGTCCAGATGCTTTTTGTGTAAACACAACAGGGAGTATACTGTGCCTGCAGGTTTTGCATGGGATACTTTGCACACAATTGTCAACATCCATTCATACTGACCTAACACTGTAGTACTGTATAGTGTAGTGGTTCAGTACTTTCACTGTGGTGGTCAGTATCCTGGGCTTTAGTCCTATCACTGCTTTACATTTCCATAGTGTGCACAACAGCCTGGTTAGGGTCCAGTTGTGCACATCTGCACAAAGGCGGTGCCTCTGCAGACCATGGTAATTACTGCCCCATAAGCTTAACAAGTCTAGTCTGCAAAGCTATGGAGAGGATCATAATTGAGCTCATAAACAAAGATATGGGGGACATACAGACATTGTACCCATCCCATTTTGGCTTGGTCAAGGGCAGATCATGCCTTTTGTACTGGGTTAACATCTTCAAAACGGTCACTTAGGCCATTGTTGGGGAAAGGCAGTCCATACAGCCTACCTTGGCCTTGCAAACACTTTCAATACAATACCCCACTCAGGTATTGTGGAAAACCCTAACAACTGAAATGTAAACCCATATGTCACAAGATGGGTTGCAAACTGGCTTAAGGACGGGACCCACAGGGTTAGAGTTGCTGGCACTATGTTAGACTCCAGGCTGGTCACAGGTGGTGTCACACAGGGCTCAGTCCTTGGCCCCCATTGTTTGTCATGTACTTCCCAGAAGTACAGGCCAACATGGGAGGACTTTGGCTGACAATGTTTGCAGATGACTGCACACTGGGCGCCATAGTGGACAGTGCATCAGACATGGATATCCTTCACAAGGGACTCACGGTAACTGATAGCTGGTGCCAGAGCCATGGCCTGAAGTCAAAGTGCACAACATGTGGCTAGAAAGACGTTCTACATTGCCCACCTGATCAGGATGGGATTCACATCCAGATCTAGTGGGTGATTGTTCCCCTGTACTCTTCACTTATCAGAACGGTGATCAAGTAGAATGCCCTATTCTGGATGTATCTCACCCAACATCTGCAGCAATTGGAGACACCCTGAATGTCCCCCACCTAAAGGATCAAGGAACCCCAACAGCTGTCATATGCTGCCAGATTGAAGACACTCCCACTCTATTCACTCACATACCGTCTGCTTAGAGGTAACATGTGCCTGACATGCAAGGCCATGTCCAAACAGGGATTAATGGACATGCTCCACCTCAGAATCGGCAGATCCACCTGAACCACTAGTGCAGGTGACTTACACCTTAGCAGGGATGTACGTTGGACATGTTGGAGGGATGGAGTTATCACCCGGAAACTCCCTATGCTGTGGTATACAATCCCGGTCCATGTGAGGCAGAGCACCTTGCTGGCTGTGTTCAAGAGGTATCTTGACCTGTGGATGGAAGGTCATACGTTTAACCCTGGGATCGTCACTGTGTCACTGCTGGAGAGAGACATGACAAAATAATGGGCACAGTACTGTTTCCATATAAGGGGTGGTGTACGCCAATGAACTCTGTGCTAGGCTTATACCTGCCTTAGGGAAGATAGCCTAGTATAAACCTATATACCTATGAACCTATCTGACCATGTTGCATTATGTTCAGATGTGAACTACTTACAACAGCCTCATCCAACATCAGTAGTGTATTCCACAACATGGGTGTACATTGGCAAACACTACCGATGTGCCCTAGGCCATTTCTAATGCTAGTCGGAGAGTGTGTTTGTCCATCAACACATTGTAAGTGTAGTTTGCCATGACATATGTCTTGTTTAGTATACTGTGCCTCTGTCTACCTGTGACATAACATTGATACTCAGGGTAAACCTCCCATCTCCCATCCACTCATTAGGATTCCTGTTGAGGGGACTCAACGAGTGTCTCTACGGACAACCTGTACTGGTAGTTTACTCATGTGTGGGGGTGGCTTCTGTGTTATGGATAATGCAGTACAGCCTGTCCTATGTATGTCAGTGCTGGGGTTCAGGTCCCTCATGTGCATAGCTCCCTACCATTCAGATTGTACAAGGTGCAGCATGTTCATTGATTCCAGCTTGGACATGGCTTTCTACATCAGGCACAGCTTGCATCTGGGTGGACAGCATGGCAGTGTGTGGAGCTGCACTCTGTTTAATCAGGCTACACATTACATGTGTTCCAGCTCTTTCATACTCCTGGTGAGGTACTGTTGTGGACTTTACAGGTGCTGGATGTGTCTGCATGAGGTACACCCCACAGGGGCTGTTGTGGTCATTTCTAATGCTGATGAAAGATAACTGCAGAACCACAATGACCTCCCCTTAGCTAGATGTCAGACAGCATGGACCATGCAATCACAAATAAAAACAGGACCCTCTCCACAAAGGGAAAGTGTCCTGTCTGGTGGACCCCAGCCATAAACAAACTGTATGACAGATGAGGGTTACTAATGCAAGACAGAGCTACATCTCCAAAAGGGAAGACAGAAAGCTACATTATCTCATAAAGACATGCAAGGTCAACTTGGGGACATAAATCACCAAAGACAATGAAGGTAACCACACTGCTTTCTTCAGTTATGTCAGACACCTGGTTGTGAACCCTCAGATATGCTCAGAGTTGGTACACAACAACATATATTCCAGTGACCTGACAGATATTGGCAACATTCCGGCGGACAGCTTCAGTGCGATTTACCCCCTCCCTCACCCCCAAAAGAAGATAGTTATCACTGCTGTATGTAACCTCACTGTCATCTTGGATGTCCATGTGAGAGCCGCACTCAGCAAAGACAAGTACACAGCATCCATGGGACCTGCTGGTATCCCCAGTTGCATGCTATGTGAACTCCAGAAGGGGCTGGACCCGTATATACAACTGCTATTTAACCTTAGTCATGCTACAGGATATGTACCTGAACACTGGCATACGGCAACAGTGGTCCCACTCCACAAAGGAGATCTCTCCACAGACCATGGCAACTACCACCACACAAGCTTAACCAGCCTTGTCTGCAAAGCTATGGGAAGAGTCATTATGGAGCTCTTACACAGACACATTGCTGACCTACGGACCCTTGTTCCCACCTAGTTCAGCTTTGTACAGGGCAGATCCTGCCTTTTGCACCTAGTTGACTACTATGAAACTGTCAGTAGGGCCATCGATGAGGGCTACGCAGTCCACACAGCCTACCTGCACTTGGCTAAGGCCTGTGACAGAATACCACACTCAGGCATCATAGCCAAGCTCAACAGCTGACATATAACAGCATATGTCACAGGATAGGTTGCCAAATGGCTAAGAAACAGAACCCATACAGTCAACATTGCAGGTGCCTTGTCAGATTCGAAGCCAGTCACAGGTGGTGTCCCACAAGGATGTGTCCTGGGACCCCTCTTAATTGGTATTTACTTTTCAGATGTGAAAGCAAACATAGGGGGTTGTGGCTGACAAAGTTTGCAGATGACTGCAACCTAGGCACCATAGTGAATACATCAGCTGGCACACACATACTACAGAATGCCATCACAAAGGCGGATAGCTGGTGCCAGACGCATGGCCTGAAACTGAATGCAACTGATGTGTATTCATCCCCTTTGGGAGGAACAAAGTACCCACAGATCAATACATAGACAGCAACCCACTGAGCACAGACAACAAATCAGACACCTGGGGACACATGTAGATAGTGACATCTCTTTTGACACCCCTGTTGCCAAAGTGGTTAGGAAGACTTTATATCTTGCCCACCTTATCATGGAGGGTTTTCCATCCAGATCATAGGAGGTCATTGTTCCACTATCCTTCTCCCTTATCAGGCCCATGATTGAATACAAAGCCCCATATGGTATGTACCTCGCCCAGCACTTGCAACAGCTGGAGACACCCCAAAAGTACCTACCATGAAGATCAGGGTTCTTCAACACATGTCATATGCTTCCAGAATAGAGGAAATCCAGCTTTGTTCAGTGTCATACCGCATACTTACAGGTGACCTATGCCTGACATACAAGACCATGTCCAATCAGGATTTGGTGGACATGCTCCACTGCAAGCAATCCAAATCCACCAGAGCCATGAGAGCTCAGGATTTGAACCTCAGCACATACATGTATAGGACATGCTGGAGGGACAGAGTCATAACTCAGAGGCATCTCACACTCTAGCAGAATATCCCAGTTCATGTTTGACAGAGTCCCTCGCTGACTCTCTTCAGGAGACATCTGGACAACTGCATATGAGACAGAGGCACAGACTAGACAGAGGCACAGTCATGTTATTCAATTACGTAAGGGGGTCATAATGTGTCACTACTAAGTCAGAGGCACAATATTCAGAATCTATTCTGTACACTTATTACCACTATAAGGGGTGGCAATAGCCACATCACTATGGCTAGGCTTATACATGCACTAGGGCAGATAGCCTAGTAGTAGACTATGATACTATGAAACACTGGTGTATGTATAGGTATTGTCAGTCAAACACTATGATGTGGTTTGGGGGGCTTGATATCTCCCTGTATTCCAACATTGTTTTGTCTATTCCTTCTAGCATGTCTAGGGATCAGTTGCTAGTGTCCTCTCCTGCTCAGCTGGTGAACCTGGGAATATTGAGGCAATGTTACACTTGCCTCATGTACACTGACAACCTTCTCCTTCTCCCATAAAACACACATACATGTGAGAGATGCAACTATATAGCCAAAGTGGAGGCTGAGCTCTCTCAACATAGGACTAGCAAGACCAGAGAGAAGGTGAAGGTAACCACACACATCACAAATCCAGTCTCACATGGCACTATCACAACTTAAGATCATACACATAGACACACAGAGACATACTCGGAGGCTCTGATCAGACTTCTACCAAAACAGCAGTGGCCACCACAGCAGACACTCACACAACTGCCTCCACAGGGCACAGCACATGCAACACATTGAGTCGGTGTGCCAAACAGTCACAGCCCTTAAGGCCAAACACAATGCCAGACACACTTGTCATAGGTGACTCCATAGTCAGACACACTGACGTCCCGCTCACCAGATCGAGTACGGAGGAGGTCACAGTAAGCTGCCTATCAGGCACTGGAATCCACCACATAATGCAAGCACTCAGGTCACTCAACTGCAAGTACAAGTCTGACCCAGTCATTATCCATGCTGGTGTGAACGACCTGAGATGTACCTCCCTGGACTACATGGAAAGAGACATAGAGGATCCCTCTGATTATGTAGGCCAGGAAGGTATGACCCTGACCTTCAGCAGTATCCTACCTTCACCAAGTATGATGCCACATAAACAGAGACAAGATGATCAGCTGTAATAATTTGCTTAAACTATGGTGTCATTCAAAGGGGGTCCAATGTCTGTCTGCCTGGGATGACATGCTGGACAGGCCACGCTGATTTGCAAGGGACGGCTTGCACCTGTCACCCCTGGGCTTCCGGATTTTGGCTGATGCTCTTGCCACCCCCATTGTGCCTTTTTTATGCAAGATTCAGATTCTACACCTACCACCCTAGAACACAGTAAAGGAAAGACACTAAGGGTAATGCTGCTGAATGCCAGAGGTCTCAACCTCAAGCTGCACACACTCTATGCCCTTCTCAGTATGTAGCACATTGATGTCTGTGCTGTGCCTGAAACCTGGTTCACAGCTTCTGACAGCACCCCGGCACTATCGGGTGTTACCTCATATCATGCGTTCCGGCACCAGAATCCGGACAACACCAAGAAAGGAGGGTGGGTGTCCATATTCATCAAGGACACCCTCACCTCATGGTTGGTGGCAACACACGATGCATCGGAGACCATCCAGGTGCCAGTGACCGTAGGCAAGACTGCTCTGCAGTTTGTAGCATGTTACATGCCACCCTCTCAAACTCAGGTACCTCACACAGCTGTCCTGCAAACACTGAAGGGAATAAATGTATCTCCAAACACCATCCTACTGGGTGATTCCAACTATCCACATATAGACTGGGATCACTAATCAAGCCACAACACTCTAACACAAAGGTTCCAAGAGTTCATACACTCAAATGCCATGGAACAACTGGTCCCAATCCCCACAAGTGGAGGCAACATACTAGAACTCATCATCATGAACATGGGGTCACACTGTTCAACACCAGAAGTATACCCATCATTGGTGAGATCAGATCATGGACTAATCTCAGTGGGAGTCCACATCCCACCCACACCCCAGATAGAAAAACAAACAGTGAAGACCTTCTCAAATGCCGACTTCACATTTCTAAGGACTGGTGTGGTCTCTTTCAAGGCCCCCAAGCCAGCGGACACCATTACCCAAGCCACTGTATCACTTACAAATGCCTTCTACCAGCACCTCCAGGACTGCATGGATCAGGCAATCCCAAACAAAACAAAGACTCTTTGTACCACAGGCAAGCATCCAGTCTGGTGGACCCTAGCCATAAACAAGCTCTACAACACAAGGAAGGAGCTACTACGAGATAGAGCGAAATCCGTAGAAGGGAAGACACCCCAGCTCATTGTGAGTAAAACACTGGGTTCCCCCATACAATCATCCGAGGCGAGTTTTGAGAGTAAACCCACTCAGGACTCAAGGGACAATCATGAGGCCTTTTTTACCTATGTTTGAAAACTGGGAGGAACTCCCAGATATGCTCAGAATTAGTTCGGAATGATGTAAATATCACTGAACCTACAGACATTGCCAACATACTGGCTGACAGGTTCAGTGCAGATTTCTCCCCCCCCCAACTGGAGGGGTATCTACACCAGAGGATTGTAGCCCCCCAAACATCTCCAATGCTGGGGTGGGAACTGCTCTATCCAAGGCGGAAAACACTTTATCCATGGGACCAGATGGTGTCCCCAGTTGTGTGCTCCATGAACTCAATGAGTAATTACACCCGCAGTTAGGGCAGCTGTTTAATCTTAGCCTCACCTCAGGATATGTGCCCAAGGAGTGGCATACGGCAATGGTGGACCCACTTCACAAAGGAGGTGCCTCCACCAACCCCGGAAACTACCATCCCATCAGCTTGACAAGCCTGTTCTGCTACGCTATGGAGAGGATCATAATGGGAATTATAAATGAAGACATAGGGGACGTGCAGACATTGGATCCAATCCAGTTTGGCTTTGTCAAGGGCAGATCATGCCTTTTAAACTTGGTTGACTTTTTCAAGACAGTCACCCAGGCCATTGACGTGGGCAAGGCAGTCCACACAGCCTACCTTGACCTGGCAAAGGCTTTCGACACAATACCCCACTCAGGTATCATTGAAAACATCACCAGCTTAATTGTGAACCCATACATCACAGCATGGGTTGCAAACTGGCTAAGTGACGGAACACACAGGGTCAAAGTTGCTGGTGCCATGTCACACTCCAGAGCTGTCACAAGTGGTGTCCCACAGGGCTCAGTCCTGGGCCCACATTTGTTCAGCATCTACTTTTCAGAAGTATGAGCAAACACAGGAGGATTATGGCTGACAAAGTTTGAAGATGACTGCAAACTGGGAAGCATAGTTGGAAACCCATCTGACACAGACATCCTTCAGAAGGGTCTCATAGACACAGATAACTGGTGCCAGAGCCATGGCCTTACATTAAACGCTAAACAATGCATAGTCATACCCTTCGGGAACAACAGGGTTACCCCTAGTTCCCATCTAGGTGGCAATCCTCTAAGCACAGAAGAGGTTATCAGGGTCCTGGGCACCCAGGTTGACAGTAATATTTCGTTTGACACTCACATTGCCAGAGTAGGCCTGGGGCAGTTCCTGCTATTAGGACAGAGGTGTGACCTGGTAGTGTCAGGGTGCTGATGTGGGCTTTGACCCTGTTTTCTATTACAGCACTGATATCTACATTCTCTATACTGTGTGCGTTTACACTGCACGCATTTATACTTCTGGCATTGGGTAGCATTACATCTAGGTTACTATCGCTTGTGGTACCTATGAGGTAGGTTTGTGTTTTTTGTGGTTTATGATTGGTGTGGGTGGATGTTAGTTGGGTCCTCAGGTGTGCATATGGTACATGGTATTACATTACTTAACACATGGCATTCATGCCTCAGGTGGTGCTGCAGGGCTGCCTCTGTCAGATGCACAAACTACACTCCCTGTACATGTTTGGAAGCAGGTTGTGTTATGTTAGGCATCCCTGTTACTATATGAGTGAGTCAGAGCGGGTATCAGTCCCAGTGTTCCTACTGACCAAGTGTATGTGCTATGCGTTGCCTCTTTGCCAAGTCCAGGGCATACTGGGCACGCCTCTTTCTGCCTACTGGGACAAGGTCAGGTTGTTCCTCCTCCGAGTTGCCCTCTGCCTGTGGTGGCCTTGGCAATGGTGGGGGGATGTTAGGCCCAGCCCTGTGCTGGTCCTGCTGCAGCTGTTTCTGCAGGATCATATTATGTAGCATAGCACATATCATGACCATTTGGGTACATGTAGTTGGTGTGTACTGCAAGGCTCCACCAGATGTGTCCAGACACCGGAACCGTGACTTGAGCAGCCCAAACACACGCTCTATGACATTACGTGTTTGTGCGTGTGCCTCATTATGGCGTTCCTGTTCAGTTGTGTGTGCATTTCTGATGGGTGTCATCAGCCACGGCTCAAGTGCATAACCTGCATCCCCCACTAGGTGTCCGTGTGGGAAGTCCCCACTGGCAAATGATTGGTACAGCTGCGTCAGATGCCAGATGTGGGAATCGTGGTAGCTCCCAGGGCAGCCAGCACACACATTCATTATTATGCCCTGGGCATCACACACGACCTGGCAGTTGATGGAGGGGTATCCCTTGCGGTTAATGTAGACTCTACCCCGCTCACCAGCTGGTGCTTTGATGCGTACGTGCGTGCAGTCTATTGCACCTAGCACCTCAGGGTATCCCACTATTTGCTGGAAGAGACGCATATTGCTGGCCACAACCTCACGGTCATTAGGGACATATATATGATCACTGACATGTGCTGACATGGCATCCAGGAACTGGTGCAGTACCCTGGAGGCTGATGCCTGTGATATCCCCATCATATCACCAGTTGGTCTTTGGAAGGTACCTGTTGCTAGTATTCTTAGGCCAACACATACCTTGGTTTCCACTGGGATGGGTTCCCCTCTGTTGGTTCTGTGTGTGAGGCGTGGCCTGCACAGCTCAACTATTTGCTGCAGGAGCTCTCTGTCCACTCTATAGCGCTCTACTATCTCCAGCTCATGTAACCCATGGTAGGTGACCCTGGGCCTGTATACTCTTCTCCTTCTCCTCACTCTGGGTTGTCTGTCAGCATCTGCATTGACACCACCCTCAGCAATTCGCCTTTGCCTGATTATAACATCTATGGCAGCCCCTAGCACTTCTGCTCTGAGTTCAGCTTTTTCAGTTTTCAATTCTGATAGCTTACTTTCTTGCAGTATCTCTTGTGAGAAACACCCTGCACTGCTATTTGCAGTGTTTTAAGTGCTGGGTTGGGCTTCTAGTCTGCCTGCATAATTGCCTGCTTCCAATTGTTTCCAACAATTAACTGCAGCAGTATTCTCTGGCAGTTTCCGTGTAATTTAGTTGTTTCCTGTTTCCTCTCTGTTTCCTGAGGCGGAGCAATGTGCACACCAGCTTAAACATGCTTACAGTCACTTAAACGCACGCACACATCCCTACACGGTGTTACATGCACGCACACATCCTTACACGGTGTGAACTAGGCTAATTCATGTTAAAACACGCGCACACTGCCTTAAACACGTGCACGCCTGCGCAAACCGTTGTACACGGTTTGCAACACGCTCCCACATGTTGAACCTGCCTTCCACGCGCGCACACGCGCGCATGCACGTATATCAAGAAACTTTGAGTGTAAGGATAGCGTAAGCCTTCAGTTTCTTGACTTTCATAGTGTTCTGTTGGGACACACCTCCCTCCCTGAAGTCTGTCTGTCATCTTTCACCTTACATTGCTCTCCAATCTGGTACATTTGTATCTATCCTTCCCCCCCGTGATGTCACCTACCTCTTACTCTGTTCCTCCCCCTTCTCTAACTCTTACACTACTCAGAAAGTGCTCATTACCTATGTGGCAGTGTGATTCAGTATTGTAACCCTCATTTACATAGGATTGCCTAGTAATGCTTAGTTACATGTCTTACACGGAGCTTCCCCCCCTTGACATATTGTTTTTGGTCTGCAAGTCCCTCCATTGACATTACATGTAATACATAAATCCCACAATTGTGGGCTTATAAGCTTCGGTTTTTAGTTTTAGGTAGCGCACCCCGTTTGCGCGGGTGTGCGCTGCAGTTAAACCTTAAAATCCCGTGGAAAAAAAAAATGTTATATTACATATTTTTGCAACACTTTTTCATGCCAATGGCCACATATTTGGCCATTGGCATGCTTAATGACACAAATGCACCCTTTATTTGGAGCTGACATAGCTCCGTTTTTAATTTTGCAGAAATGTACTCAGTTGTCAGCTGAGTACATTTCTGCAGCTAACACGTCCGTTACACGGACTGGTTTCTGCTTCGTGGATCGCTCAGATACCTCATTTGCATATCTTTCAGCTGAAAATGAGGTATTGAGCATTTCCACGCCCAGTCCGTGTAAGAGACGTGTTAGCTGTCTCTTACACGGAGATTTGGGCTGTTCCTGAATCGGGAGGCTTACACGGAGGCTTACACTACTCTTGAACTCCGTGTAAGCCTTCCTGAATCTGGCCCTTTGTTCAACAAACCAGAAGATTGATAGGTGTGTGAGACGGACAGTCCCTGGGTTTTGGAATATGATAGTTCCCCAAGGAATGTTCGATCTCTAAATTGAGTAAATAATTATCAGTGGGTGTGAGAGTCTTTGGGATACAGGGGTTGTTCCCCTGCAAAAAGGACGTTTTACAATTTACATTCTCTAGGGTTATTCACTAGAGTATTTACAAAAGAGTGCATAACCCTTATCAACCAATACAACCACTCCAACTTCAGAAATATGTAGACATATCTGCAAACCTGCACACGCAGATACAGATATAGGCAAAGGCATCCAAATGCGATATATTTTTGCAAAGCAGAAAATAACAGTACAAAAATTGGATTGCTAATTGCAAAACAGTCTGTTGATGTAGAACGACAAGAAATAGAAACTGAGGTGAAGTGAGTGGTAAAAGGTTCATTGTGGAGTTTCTAATACAGACTACTTCCCAGCACAATAAGTTGATATATCTTCAACAAATGGAACCATAGACAGAACATGGTACTATTACTAATTATATAATGCAAATGAATTTTTCTAAAGTTTCATCATAAGAAGTTGGTTGAAAGTGCAGTTAGGAGTAGAAGGGAAAAGTGTTGAAAACAGTAAAAAGTACATTTTTAGCATTTATGAGAATGATCTAATAGAAGACCTTATTGATCTAACAGAAATGGATAACTTCATTAAGAAAGATAAAAGGGAGAGAGTACAGAAGGTATATAAAACAGACTTTCAGAATACTGGTCCTTGGGAACATTAAGAGAGATTCATATGAAGTGACAGAAATAAAATAGCCCAAAATGTAGAACTAAACAAGTAAATAATGTATTTCACAAGGAAAATGTAGAATAACAATGGAAGAGGATATGTAGGATGCCATCTTGGAAACATCAAATACAGAGAACAATAAAGCAGTTACGACATGAAGTTATTACTGGGAAGAAGATATAAAATAGTCTATATTATCAAACACTCTTAAAACTCAAAGCTTTTCTAACAATGTTACAAAAGGAACACCCATCAGAAAACAGATGAAGATTTATATTATGTCATTTCCAAAAATACACTAAAGGTACTGAAGAAGCAGTTAATTCACAACCTGAAAAGTTTTATAGGTAAAAGGGATAACTCAACAAAAGTGACAGTAACACCACCCAAAAGAGAAATTCAGAAAATTCTAAAAACCCTCTATGAACATCCCGTTGAACATGGTAAAGATATTTAATGGATAAAAGAGGTTATAAAAATGCCATCAAATCATGTGAAACAAAACAATGAAACATCCACTGATTATAGATAAACGTAAAGGGTACCAACTGGAAATTCCCACAGATGTCATGTCAAACTGGCTAAAGGAATTAACATATTTGAACAGTGATTTAGACCTGAGTAAATATTATGTCTATATGCATCCTTAACTGACAATAGTGTGGTTAACAGGACAAACTATACTCCTGCTTAAAAGGGAAGCCGTCAGCCAACCTATAATGCTATTAGCTGGTGATTTGCCTTCTAGCAACATAGGCATTTTATGCTGGAATTGAAACATAGATTACAGTCATTTAGATAAAAATTCAATCTCGTCAGTAGATAATATGGGTAACAGGACATTATATGGAACCTAGAATCATCATTTGCTGAGCAAAGCCATGACAGAGTGTTGTAAAATAGGGCAAATCCTAGGTATGGCATGAAAAAAGAGTACAAAAAAAAGGACAATGTTCATACTCATGGATGAGAGCAGGTTACATGTATATAAAAATGCAAAATACATTGTAAAGTAGTTACCATGAATCACCAGTAACCCATCAGTATTCATACCCATGGATGAGAGCATGGTTACAGGTATATAAACATGCAAAATGCATTGTAAAGTGTAAAGTAGTTACCATGAATCACCGGTAAACCATCAGTATTCATACCCATGGATGAGAGCATGGTTATAGGTATATAAACATGCAAAATACATTGCAAAGTGTAAAGTAGTTACCATGAATCACCAGTAAATCATCAGTATTCATACCCGTGGATGAAAGCATAGTTACATGTATATAAAAATGCAAAATACATTGTAAAGTATAAAGTAGTTACCATGAATCACCGGTATAACATCAGTATTCATACCCATGGATGACAGCATGGTTACAGGTATATAAACATGCAAAATACATTGTAAAGTGTAAAGTAGTTACCATGAATCACCATGGTTACATGTATATAAAAATGCAAAATACATTGCTCAAGTATAAAGTAGTTACTAGGAAGCACTGTTAAACCATTTTACATTTGGACCACAAAAAGCTAGCGGTATAAATTCAGTAAGGAGCATTTCCAGTGTTTGTTGCCACTTCTGTTTTGCATTGGTGTTAACACATTAAGCTGTTTGTTTAACAGATTTGGCTGTAGCTGCAGCCTGAGATCCAGAAAATGATCTTGACAAAAGACCAGTCACCTACTGAAGTATATAATGTGTAGAAATATAGTCATATTTTATCTGTTAACCAGGTTAAGCCTACTAGGTAGTGTCTTTATTCCTGGATGACCTAGTAGCACTGACTGGTTATCTGAATGCCTGTGTTGAAGAGTTTCCAAGCAAAATTCAGGGACGCAGAACCATGCCTACAAGATAAGGCTTTCCTAGTAGGTTGTAGCCTTAAACCTTGTCCTAAATATCTATCACTCTATTATAATGCACCTGTCCAGTAACTTAAAAGGCAACAGAAATGCTCAACATCAATGCAGGCATCCTGCAGGAGCAATGAAAATCAAAATGAAAAGAACACATTGGAGTTTTATGCAAAGAGTAAAGGTGATGGCAAACATTACATTTATACATTATTGACATTTATGACATTTATTGACATTTCCTCATTATCAACCATTCTTCAGGGCAGTATATAAAGATTTATTTCTGGTCCTTAAAACATTAAGAAATGATTCTCTTCACTTTATAGGTCTTAAAAATGCTAACACTGGAATCTAAAGAGGCCTTGTTGCACACACTTCAAAAGTCAAACTGTAGAAACATAAAGATGCTGATGTAAGAAGATTGTACTAAGTACATGAAACAGATTACCTTACAAAGCTAAAGTTAACCAGAACTGAATCACTTTAAGGTTAAGCTGCATGCTTTTACGAACAGTAAACCATGCCCAAACCTACATATATGCATAAGATAATCTGGATGGATTAAAAGCCCCCGATCATTTTCCTTTCTTATTAAATAACAAAATATGGTAGCATATAAAATGTGACAAATGTGCACAACTTATGCTTAGAAGACTGAAACCTGAAGGAACAGGTAAGTGTCAGTTGTGGGAATGTAAGTACAGATTCATAAGGCACTCAGGATAATGTTAGATATTCAGTATCCTGTCTATCTTCTTCATCTTTGGGCATTATGCCAGTCCCCTACTGGCATCTCCTTCAGATGTCTTTTAGCCATGATAGCATAAGATCATTGCTGCATTATTGTCTGTAATACCTTGTATGGTCACTAGATGGAATTGCTGCATAAACAGTGGCAGGACTGATATCCAGATGTTCTTCGTGTTTCACTGTTGCAGTCATTACATTTGGGTAATCTGCTGGCAGATTGCCCTCAGTCAGCCTGAATAAGAAATTCTTGGGTCCTGCATCGGTTGCTGTCTCCTCTTCCATGACATCAGGTCATCAGGGGTATAAAGCATGCAGCCAATGCCCTTTTATTCAGTCTTTCTTGCCGTGCAGTGCCTGAAGCAGAAGCAGTTCGCAAATGCCGGTCGGCCGACTTCTGAAATTTTTGTATTGGAGTTTCAGAACCAAAGTCTTCAAACTAAAGCTAAGTACCCCGTTGGGGAAACGTTTTCTTGCTCCTTACCGACGTCAGTAAAAGTTAATAATTGCATTACTTGTGGGAAGCAAATACCCATAGCCCCGAACCACAGCAATTTATCTTAAAATTGATATTTTATATTATGTCTGTCAAACCAATAAAAGCTAGTACAGCAGTCCTATATACTTACTAAACCAGGTGGGTAATAATAACTCTTATTTATATCTCCTTTAAAATTCAAAGATATTCTAGCTACAGTAACAGTGTTTTATTAAGTAACAGGCTTCACAATTCCGTTAAATATTTTGCCACTAACATTGTGCCCCTAGCTTAGTTAAATCCTGCCGGTGGACACTGTCTCCACTAAAATTAATAACATAGCCAGATTTAGGTACTTGCAATACCTGTGGCTGCAGGCCCCCCCTTAATCACCCTTGACTGTGGAAGGGGCCCCACAAAAGCTGCTTCTGGTTGTGGAAAAATGAGGAGAAAAAATATACTGATTTCCTGATCATGCAATTTTACCTTAACAGGACTGTGATATGGCCCTTTCAGGATACCGCTGATAAACATGAGAAATGTAGGCACTAGACAGATCAGCAAGCAGCCAAGAGTGACTGATTTCAGTGCACACCTTGGATTTTGAAGAGCTGAAGCTTCCAATCTTTAAGAATGGTTTTCTCTTTCAGAGAGTTTTATAAATCAGAACACAAGATACTGTAAAATTCAAGTTTGTTGCTAAACAGTTCTGTGCAATGCCAAAAATAATTGCAGAATAAAGGCACAAAATCAGGAACATGTTTTAAGTATTACTCCATTTCACTTAAAAAGTTAATCACACCTTTTGCATCAACATGCATTTTTTGGACAATAAGAAGTATAAAACTCTAATGTCTGAATTTATTGACTGAAATTCTGAATAATTTACTAGCAAATTAAACTTTTTATGAAAAGAGCAAAATTATGAGGCAAAATCAGGAAAGGTCTCTGAAATCAGGCAAAGTGACAGGTATGCATTACTCCTCAACACAGCCAGCCTTAGGCATAGGCCAACTAGGTGTCCATCTAGGGCACTTTTCCAGTATGTATTTGGTGTAGTTAGACAAGGATGGGGGCACTGGGTGGTGGGGGTGGGGGGGTTCAGTGGAGCCCTTTTGCTTAGGGCACCAGTTGACTTAAGGCTGCTCCTGCTCCTCAATGAGGCAAATAATAGTGACTTATCCCTGCTGCTGTTTGACGACTGCAAAACAGCAGTCGCTGATCTGGTGTGGCAGTGCCAGTGTACCAGTGTTGCACAATGTATTGCTATTTGCTGAAACAAGTACAAAGCTAGTATTGATATGCCTAATGCATGTAAAAAATATCACTAATTTATCTGTGCATACACACTCAATAATGCCAAGCTACATACATTATTCTTCTGGGTATCAGTAAAAAATGCAACTAACAAGTAATTATATTTCAAAAGTAAGGCCTAAAATATATCACAGAACATTCAGACACTTAGCTCTAATAGGAGTCTGATTGCCCCACTCCCCAGACTGTATAAATGGATACAGGAGGGGCTCCCTTAATCATCCTTGACTCTGTGGGGACTCCCACAAAACTTGGTGCTGGTTGGAGAAAAATGAGGAGGAAAAATGTAGTAATTTCTGATAACACTCTTTAACCTGAAGAAAGCTGTGATAAGATCCTTTTAGGATAAAGTTGATAATGGCCTCTTCTCTTAACCACACCCATTCAAAAACCAGCCCTGCTGACATGTGTTAACAGAAAGTTGATGTAGGTTATGGGGGGGGGTGCTGGGATTGTGTGGTTATTACTACTTTAATTTTCATCACAGTCAGACCTTAGTGGTGTGCACAGGAGGTCATTATAAGTTGTGTTTGGGCTGGGGACAGTGTAGTCATTGTTTCTTTTACTTTTCTCACAGACCTCAGAGGTGTACAAAGAATGTTACTATATCTTGAGTAGGGGCAGTGTACTATGTAGGAGTAATACAGTGGAATACATTACTGTAATCATTATTTTTTTGACTTTCACACATCAGTTACGTATACAAGTGGCGGCCTTTGGGGGTTGGGGTGAGGAGGTATGCTATGTATGTCAGCAGACACTTGAAATACATGCCTGTGGCAATTTGGACATCTGATTCCATCCCAGTCTAACAACAGAGGGATACATAGGCATTTACTGTCTTTTTTTTGGGGGGGGGTGAGGGAGGCAGACCATATTCCCAGATAGGACCTGTGTATCCTCACAACAATTGTCTTGCTAGTTTATTATGAGCTACTATTTTGCCATCTGAACATTAAGCCTTGGTCACAACTTAGGTCTTTCTTGAAAGAAAAAAAACAACAAAAAAGACAAAGTCTTTTCTTACTCATAATTTTTGTTTAGGTCACTGTTGGATTAAAAGGTTTGAAAAAATGCTCTAAAACACATCCCGGAGAATCTATAACCCTTATAGCTTCTGGAGGCACCTAATTAATTGAGTTACTTCTTACATTGTTATTACTCCTCTGTCTTCGACATGAAAGATGTGTTAAAAGCATGCAAGGACAACTAAAGCTGAACCATACTGAATTTCTTTCCTTAATCATAATTTCTGTTCAAGCCATCACTGGATTAAAAGGTTGTCTAAAAATTAAAAAAAACTTTAAAATGCACATTAGAGCACATAGAAAGTCACGGCTTCTTAAAAAAGCTGAAGAGTAAGGCAAAATGTGAGTAAATGATGAAAAAAGTAACGTGCATGCTATGATGAGCCCACAATGTGTGGAAAATAGAGGGAGCACTGAAGGATGTGTGTGTATGGGGGTGCTGAAACAGAGGGCAGTGCCTAGGGTGCAATTTCAGATAAGTCCAACCCTGTCCATAAAGTTACTGTAATGTATCATTGTTGCAGCTAAATGCCGTAACTGTGAATACCCCTTTGTGAGATGGGCCAACATAGTGTGGTACTGGTACATAAGCCTGTTGTAATGTACAAGTATTGTAGCTACAGGTCATTCTGTGTGTACTACTGCTAAAAATTTGCAGCATGAACTAAAAGGTTGCTTAGGAGGGATGGCAGTGACAGGGTAATACTTAGACTGAAAACGCATAGGGGGCACTCAAACTTGACACTTGCTGGGGGCCCCAAAATGCTAACACCAGCCCTGCAATACCTCATAAGGATTTTTATTTGTACTGTATTCCTTGCCTAGGCCCTGATCACAACATGCATTGCTGTCGGTTTTGTGCTAAATTTAATCAACACACTGTTAAGCGTCGGTATATTTTTGCTTCTAAATATTTTGGTTCAAGATTTAACTAGTAAGCTAATAAGAGCGATAGCATCCAAAACAATCACCAAGAATCCAAAACGGGTTGAATGCAGTGTGCCAATAAGTACCACCAGGAAATGGTAAAAGCCACAGTTTATTCAAGACCAACTTCAGAACTCACAAACAATAAAACAAATTAACGCTCTTCTATCGTAAAATCACAAATGCGTTTTCGTCTCACAAAGTGGGACTTCATCAGATAAAGTCATTTAGTGTTTTTTTCTTTTTAAATACCTTAATTCTGTTTCAATTAATTCCTATTACCAATCAAGTATGTTGTTTAAAATTTGAACTGTCAAATCAGCTTGGGTTATGCTTTCTTAATATTCATGATACAAATAGATAATTATTATTATTAAATAGTTAAATAATCATTAAATAAATTAAAAACAGTATATTTAACTAAGAATTTCAAATGTATAAATAAATAAATACATTCCTAAGTGCAATTAAAACAATTCATAAAATACATAACTAATGACTGTCAAAATACATTTCCTCTTTGTGTTTAAAATCGTAAATGTTTTTTTAAAAATATTTAATCGTATTTTGTGCATACAAATTTAGTGGCAAACAGAATTTATTTACTTTGTGTCATTATGTCTAACCTAATAAAATAAAGTGCTGTGTGTAATTGTTCTTTTAAAAAATGTTTAGTCATATTTTAAGCATACAGATTTAGTGACAAGCAGTGTTTATTTACTTTTGTCATTATATCCAACCTAATTGAATGAAGTGCATTATATTAATATTAAATCTTATATAAGTTATTCTTACTGTGTTTTAGCAAAAAATGCATAGGTAAAACAATATGTATTTTGTTATCTAAGAAATGATATAATAGTGAAGTAGTGCCATCTAGTGTTGAGAGGTGGAAATTTTCTTTAAATCAAATCTTGTTAGATTTTAATCTTAAAATAGCCCCTATAGATAGATGTTCATTTAATCCTGGACTCCTACTTGCGTCCAGGTTTATCTGCCACCATAACTCCCTACTTTCGAGTATATCCTCCCAGGGGCCTCCCCTAATATCAACATGTATCTGTTCCAAGACAAAGAATAAAAATGATGCTTCTTGACAGACCTTGGTGTGCTTAAACAGTGCATTAGTTACTCTTTCTTTAAAAATATCGTGAGTATGTTCATACACTCTCTTTTTTAGGGATCTCTCAGTTTTTCCAATGTAGAATGACTGACATTTCTGACATACCGCTAGGTAAACAACCCTCTGTGTTTCACAGTTATAATGGTTGTTACTAATTATTAGTCTCTTTCTACTTTCTAAATATATTTCCCTTTTGTTCATTATAAATGCACATTGTGAGCATCTCCCACATTTAAATGTTCCTACTTGTCGATTGGGTTCTATTCTGTCAATATTCCCTGTTCTTTCTATCATGTTACGAATACTTGGGGAATTTTTATATACTATTTTAGGTACAATATTCCTAATCTCTTCCATGTCAGTTAATGCTGAAAATTTCTCCCATTCCTTATTAAGAATTCCCCTAATATTTTTGTTGAAGGAATTATACTCTATCACAAGTCTTCTTTGAAAGTTTTCCCCATTGTCTAAGTTTCTTTCATGTCCTTTTTCTTTTGTATTAGTTTCGTCTACGCCTTTTATAGGGTGAAATCTCCCTTCTCTACCTCTTTCAACTTCCCTTCTAATGTCCTTTATGAAGTCAGTGGGGTAGCCTTTCTCCAAGAACATATTTTCCAATTTATCACATTCTGTGAAAAAGTCCTCATTTCGACTAGTCATTCTAGATCCCCTCACAAACTGTCCTTTTACAATATTTTTCTTACTGTGTAGGGGATGCGCACTGTCGAAATGTAGAAAGGAATTTACAAATGTTGCCTTCCTATACACTTTTGTTTCAAAATGATGTTCAAACTTGTATACTTCCACATCAAGATAATTTAGAACATCCCTATTCAAAACATAGGTAAATTTTAAAAAACTTATTGTAGTACTAATATATTCCATGAATTCCAGAAAATTCTTTTCACCCCCTATCCAAAAGATCACTATATCATCCAAGAACCTGTGATATAGTACCGAATGCTCTTTGTACTTTGAATTTATAATGAATTTCTCTTCCCATCTGGATAGTACAATGTTAGCATATGTGGGAGCGCATGCTGCTCCCATAGAGACCCCAGATTTTTGTTGATAATATTCTCCGTTGAAAATCAAGTAATTGTTTTTCAACACAATGTCCATGAAAGTGACTGTCGCTATTTTTTCTTTATGTGTCATAGCTTTATCAAGGAATATACTCTCTTCGAACATGTCCATCCCTTCATTATGTGGGATACAGGAGAATAAATCAATAATGTCTATGGTAATGAAAATAATGTCTTCCTTATAGACATTAGGTGTTAATTCCCTGAGAAAATCCCAGGAATCTTTTAAAATAACTTTGTTGTTGACCCAAATGTGTTTTGCCTTTGTGTCGACAAATTTGGCTAAAGGAACAGTCATTGCTCCCTCTGCTGAAACGATAGGTCTAAGGGGGGGGGGGGTTCCTGATTCTTGTGGATTTTGGGTATGCCAAATATTGTGGCTACCCTTGGTTTCTTAACCTTCAAATAATTTTTGATATTAATGACATTTTCTATTAATAAATCTTGAATTAATAACTCTATTTTCTTGTGTGCCATCTCTACTTCATATTTAGAGGCTACACAATATTTGTTGTCATCATTCAAGATGGTGCACATTTTTGCTTCATACAATATCCTGTCCATTATAACAATTCCACCCCCTTTATCTGGTTTCATAATTCTCACAGTTTTGTTCTTGGTGAGTTCCTTTAACACTTCTTTTTCATCTGTATCTAAGTTCTGATGGCATCTAGTTTTACTCTTATTATCCATCTTCCTTATTTCCTTTCCCATAACCATCTCATAGTTCTTAATTTGTGGAAGTAAAGGGAGGTTATATGTGGATTTCCTGACCAAATCTGTATTTTCCTTAATTTCTTTGTTAAACCCTATTCTAGATGCCAGTATAGTTAGGTTAACTTTCCTGACAAATAGTTTGATGTCCATTATTGTATTTGCTATGTCACCTTTCTTGGCTGGAATATATTTTAATCCTTTACTCAATAATTTAAAGTGTTCTTTGTTAAGAATCACGTTACTAAAATTATAAATAGAAAACCCTTGAAAGCTATTTTTAACTTTTTCCTGAAAAATGTCATTACATACATTCTCTAAAATATTATTATCATTGTCGATGTCAGTGTTAAGACCGTTGGGGATGAGGTTGTCCACTACCAAAATCTCCCCCCCCCGTATCTGAAAATTTCCTCTCCTATCCTTTGTTTGTTCAAATTGCATCTCTTTGTCTATTAAAGGTGGAAATTCTGTGTCGTACCAATATTCCTCTTGCATATCTAAGGTATTCTTCCTTGTATCCATTCTTTGGTTGTTGTACGTATTTTTATTATACATATTTTTGTATTTATTACTGATGTTGTAGTAGTTGCTATATACAGGTTTGGGGTAACTAATGTCATTAGCACATTCTTGAATGTCCCTGTTTAATTTATTAAATTTACGCTGCATCACTTCATCACATTTACTATCAATGTCACTTCTTATTTTAAAATATTTCTCTTTCTCTTCCTTAATGTTAAAAATCAAATCATTTTTAATACAGATATCTATTTCTTCAATTTCTTCATTTAAAACCCTTAATTTCCTTTCATTCTCATCGATAATGAGTTGGACAACCTCCAACCCACATTTATTAAACGCTTTAACCAAGCTTTCATGAAAGACAGTTCCAATTTGTACATTGTTAGGGTATTTACAAATACGTAGTCCCTTCGGGACTATTTCCTTAGCTATACATTCTTGTAAATACACGTTTTCAATAATACAGGTTCTGTACTGTAACATAAACTTGTATAATTTGTCAATTTTCTCTTTATAAGTGTCACCATTAACAAAACACTTGTTATTGTTGCCAGTTGTTTTGAAACTAACGTTCTTTTTCAACCACTCAGTGGTGGTAGAGTGATTGTGAACAGTACCTGTAGTTGTTATAGTGGTTTTGGGTCTAGCCCCTAAGTCCATGCAAGTCTCTCCTCTATAAGTATTAACTCCCCTTTCGTCTCCGAAAACGTTCGGTGTGTTGAAAGGATCAAAATCAGTTCCTTGTGTACTTCCTGGGTCGCCGGCGTCCTCCTGATCGCCAATAAGCTCCCTCTTCCTTTTGTGCTGTTGTTTAACTAACCCTTCGGTTCCTTGTGGTTTGTCGTCAGCCTTAGATGCAATCAGGTTGGTACAAATGGGCGTCAGTAAATTGACCAGTTCCGTAAGCTGTCCGATAAGCTTTCTGGTCAATCCTAGTTCCTCCTGCCCTTCCACGCTCATTTTGAACCCAATGCAGGAATCCACCTGGTGTACTTCCACAGCACTCGCTAAAAGAAAACTAGTAAGCTAATAAGAGCGATAGCATCCAAAACAATCACCAAGAATCCAAAACGGGTTGAATGCAGTGTGCCAATAAGTACCACCAGGAAATGGTAAAAGCCACAGTTTATTCATGACCAACTTCAAAACTCACAAACAATAAAACAAATTAACGCTCTTCTATCGTAAAATAACAAATGCGTTTTCGTCTCACAAAGTGGGACTTCATCAGATAAAGTCATGTAGTGTTTTTTTCTTTTTAAATACCTTAATTCTGTTTCAATTAATTCCTATTACCAATCAAGTACGTTGTTTAAAATTTGAACTGTCAAATCAGCTTGGGTTATGCTTTCTTAATATTCATGATGTTCATGATACAAATAGATAATTATTATTATTAAATAGTTAAATAATCATTAAATAAATTAAAAACAGTATATTTAACTAAGAATTTCAAATGTATAAATAAATAAATACATTCCTAAGTGCAATTAAAACAATTAATAAAATACATAACTAATGACTGTCAAAATAGATTTCCTCTTTGTGTTTAAAATCGTAAATGTTTTTTTTTAAAAATATTTAATCGTAAATGAGAAACTCATTGTTAGCCTTATACAGTTGTTGATAGCACCTTTTATATTGTGGGCCATAGTGGACATTGGGATGACAGTTTTCTACAACAAACATAAGTTTGAATGTAATAGAGTGATAATTTGAGATTATAATAATTTTTTGATCATAAATAACATCAAGCAGCCTATTCTATCCCTATATTTGTTGCACGTCACAGGATTAACTATTTATTATTATCTCATAAAAAATGTTTTTGTCTCTGTCAATATGGATTTAATTACCATTTTGAAGGGGTTGTCAGCTGACAAAGAAGACATTCAAGTCTTTGGGATTGGAAGTACAACAGCAATGATCAGGGAGAATTATCTCTTGATACAACATGTGTCTCTACCTTTCAGTGATACATCTGGTGAGGATTCATCCTCATACACTGACACAGAAACTGACAGACAGCAGAGGTCACCGGCCCACACGAAATCTTGTACTACTGAACAAGGTAAGCTATCTCGGGATATCAATTCAGTCCCTTTATCCATAACAAAAGGGGGGGTAGGAAACATAAATCTAAACACAGGCATAGATGGCTCTCTGGAAGCAATGATGAATCTTCTGAAACCGAGATAACGTCTACAAACAATGTTATCAATATTTCATTGTATATTTTATCTGAATCTTATTATGTGATACTCAATAAAGGTTTGAACTTTATCCTTGGGATTTTTGTCTTAGAAGATACTTTTGTTGAGGATTTATATGCTTTCTGCAGACTGCTTAATCTTAAATTACATTTTCAGGATATTGGATTGGATTATGGGCACATGGGGTATAGCGGTTTCAAGTTTCATAAATCCACTTTTGTTCCACCTATGAACAAAAATGTGGAGGTGTTTCAAAAATGTATATTGAAAGAATTGCATTTTGGCTTGAACTATCATAAAAAAATATTTCTCCTTCTAACTTGACATCAAGGGAAATGGAATCTCTGGAGAATCTAAGGAACAATAAGAGTATTGTCATTATCCAAGCAGATAAAGATGGTGTGAAAGTAGTAATGGATAGGTCCATGTATGTTGAGGAGGCTGAGTTACAAGAAGATAGCTTCTACACATGTATGCCCTATGATCCAACCACTAGGTTTACAAATGAAATAGATTAATTTTTGGAGTCTCCAGTTAGTGTAGGTATACTAGATAAATATACATTATTTCATTTAAAAGTTAAAGACCCCTCATCACAATATTTTTATTTTCTTAGTAAAATTCATAAAGACATTAATAAACCACCAGGGAGACTTATTGTTTATGGAAAAGATTCCCTTACTAAAGCTCTATATGCATTTCTCACCATCTGTTTAAAACCTCTACTAAAAGGGGTTAGGGCAAGGATTCATGATACAATGGAAGTTCTAAATATTGTGTCCAACACCCAAATGGAGCCAGGTTGGTTGATGTGTACCCTGGACGTTACATCTCTCTACACCAGTATTCCACATTGGACAGGATTATGTGCCCTGGAGTATTGGTTGAATAAAATGTCTTTATACCATCCGGGATTTAATACTTTCCTTTTGTGTTTGGCAGAGAACGTCCTCTCTAAAAATATATTCTATTTCAACAACAAATGCTATCTGTAGTTGAAGGGTGCAGCTACGGGTGCCCCATTTGCACCCACATATTCTGATCTGTTCATGGTTTATCATCTATGATAGTAGCCACAACATATTTCTTGATGAAATAGATATTTGGCAACAGTTTTTGGATGACTGCTGGATGGTGTGGAAATCGGCCGTTATATATTTATGAGAATTTGTCCAGTACTTGAATGAGAATAAATGGGACATACATTTTACGGTTAATTATGATTTGATGTCTATTTCCGTTTTGGATCTAACCATATATAAACAACCGGATAGTACTTTGTCCAGTTCACTATACAGAAAACCCCATCATTCAAATACATTATTGCATGCCTCCAGCTGTCATCCTGAACACATCATTAATAACATCCTTAAGTCAAAATTTATGAGAATACACAGGATTTGCTCCATCACTGATAACTATATTTTGATCAGGATTTAATTAATTGTTTTAGAGAACGTGGGTATCCTATGGCCAAGATGTGTAAGACCAGTAGGGAGGTTCAACAACTGTCCAGAAATTATTTACTTACATATAAAAAAATGTCAATTTCAGAGGGATCCCAAACTCAGATTCATCACTACTTATGCTAGAAATACACGCAAGTTTTTGGACCTATTGAAACAGCATTGGGACACTCTGTTGGCTGGTGATAAATTATGTGATCTATTAGGGGACAAATGTTAATTTTCATTCTGCAAAGGCCAGACTTTGGGGAGTCATTTTAGCCATTATAAATGTTATACACCATTGGAACATTCAATACAGGCTACATTAGATGGGACCAAAGTGGTGGGCTGTTACCCTTGTGGTCATTCCTCTTTTAGCAAACATATTCTTCAGACGAAAGAATTTACTAGTAAAAATACTTCAAAAGTTTTTTCTATTAATGTTTTTTCTAACTGTAGCAGCGATTGGGCCATTTACATTGCTATCTGTTCGTGCTCAGCTTTTTATGTTGGCTAAACTTCCAGACCCATTAAATTTCGTATTTCAGAACATCTCAGCAATATTAGGACTAAACATCTGACAAATGCTTTGTACAAACATGCTATGTCACATAATACAGCTACATTTAAATTTATTATTATTGACAGAATCACGGGCAACAGATCTTTTAAAATAGGTTGGCATAGGATCCTAAATAAAAAAGAGAAATCATGGATTGTGAAACTGGGTGGATTATTTCAATCTGGTTTAAATGAGCATTTACAATTGTTTGATGAATGATTAATTAAAACTCTTGGCTTTGTATATAAATAAGTGGTTGATTACAGGCTGAAGTATACATTGAAAAAGGCCATTGGGCTGAAACCAGTTTGTTCTTTTATGCTTTGTGGAGCCACATATTAAATACTCCTTTCCAGTTGGGTGCTGGCTGCTTTGTGACTTTTTTTTAACAACTTTACACCATGCTTTAGTGTTCAGTGAAAGCTATATCAATGAACACACCAAAATAAATTTTACATGCAGATTTATTTTTGAGTGAAAAACTATTCGTATGCACTGTCTGAAATTACAACAGTCTGATCAGGAATAGGAAAAAAACATATTCCTCCTTAGAAGTGAACCTGCAGACTATTCTAAGAATTATCACCCAATGACTTGTCTTCCAACAGCATATAATTTATATACATACATTTTTGAAGAGTCAGCAATCAAGTTGATGAAAGCATTCCAATATGGCACTAGAACAGAATAGAGAATAAAAGGCAATCATGTGGAACCAATGGTCATCTGTAACAAAAGCCATAATGTAGATTTATAAAATGGCAAGTATCTCATCATAACAGGGACAAAAAAAAAACTCTGACACCATTCCACACTTATGAATTATAGAATGCTTTCAAATTTGTAACATTTCTCAAATACAGATGATATTGCAGTTTCTAAGAAAAATGTGGCAAATAACTTTAAATATGAGTCATGAGACAGGGAAATTATCATCTAGAGTGAAGGCATAAAGCAATCAAAAATTCGAGGATGATTCTTTTTCACAATTACCACTCTGCCTTGCTTTTAATTCTTTGAAATGTTTCCTTTATAAACTAGGCTGTAGGTACAGTCTGGCTTCAGAAAAGAAATGTTGACAAACAGTACCTTATCCCTTTTTTTGGATAATCAAAAAAATGTATAGCATATCCACAACTGCAACTTTTCAAAAATATTTCCAGATTCCATAATAATGACATTAGTCTTGAAAATTTGGACAAAAGCAACATTTATAGAAGGAAAAGTGAAACATCGTGGGAAATAGTAACCAAGAGGAAGATGGAGATGTAAAAGAAATGGAGCAAGGGGAGTATATAAATATATGTGGGGGTATATGAAGAGGCTGCAGTGCAGCTTAAAAGCATGAGAACAGAGTTTAGTAAGGAGTATTTTAGAAGACTGAAACATACTGAAAACTAGGACTAAAATGTGAGCTATAAATCAAGTTGCCTTTCTGATTGGCCATACAGAGTATAGATGCATAAAGACTAATGCTCACAAAGATCTTATGACCCTCATTCAGAAGGAGTCACAAGCCTCCTTGAAATTAACTATATGAATAGATCAACAATTGTAGGACTGCATCCATAGTTGTTTACATCATGCGATTCAAACATAATACAAGAAAGTAAATAAGTCAAAGATGACATCTTTGCCCAGGTTAGTAGAAACATGTAGGAGGGAGCAGACATGGAAATCAAACCAAAGTGGACAAAAAAAAGAAGAAAGAAAAAGAATGTGCAGAAAAGCCAAAGAAAGACTACAAGATCATGACCAGATTACACAGCATACTGGGCAGTAAACTGAGCTGATGGAACAACCACCTATTGATCAAAAGATTTCATGTGAATGGCTAAGGCATGCTCAATTTAAACTGAAAGATGAAAGGTTAATGATGGCAGTTCAAGGCAGTGGACTGTATACCTAGCAGTTCACTGAAATCGGTATAAAAAGTAGGAGATACAAGTGTAGAATCCTATTCATTTAGTCTGTCTGGTCCAACATATGGGTCCTCAGAGATGTTTATTCAATCCAATCTAGCAACATTAGTGCTCCAGCATTGAGCCCCTTCAAACTTTCTCCTCCCATAATGCATCTGTCCCCAGTTCTACATCAGATCTTGTTTACCACCTTTGCATATAGATGCAAGTCTGTGCAGCTAATTGCTCCACCTCATATTTTTCTAACTTTTCAACCAGGCAGTATTTTTCATTAGATATGCAGTATTTATGACTTTCCTACTTAGCAGAGTCTGTATCTCTTTCTTAAAATGTATTAATTTTCAAGCACAGTGAGATCCTTCTATTAAGCTGTTTCTCACCATGTACTAGATTAGTATGTATTCTGCTATATAATTAGGTATATCTTTAGAAACAGGAAGTTTATCTTGCTAGTCTTACAGTAATTCATAGAATTAGAGTTAGAAATATTTATATAGCTAATCTCTTTGTGCCATATGTTAGTATAGAAATAGCTATCATTTAGTTCCTTAGGATTGTAGACTGTGTCTCTACTGTATTAAATTTTCTAGTGGATTTCAAGTGTGATATGGATTTTCCAACCAGTTTTAAGAACTGTACCCTGTGTGGGCATAAAATACCTCCACAGGTCCTTCATAATGAGTGTGTAGTCTAACTAGGGGCTCCATATCTCACAGTACAGTATGAGGTTTGCAATGGATTTTGGCCTCAGGGTTCTCTCAGATGGCAGAAATAAACTAATTCTGAAGGAGTTGCTTCCTCTGAATCCACAGACTTCTAAATCAAAGAATCTTGCTGAGAAGCATGTGGAACCCTAAGACTCAGATCCAAAAAGAGAGACAGGAGGTTCCATTGCTGCTTACCTTAGCTTCAAAGCAACCATGTTTTGAAGATTCTTTGGCTAAGAGACCAGCTTACACTCCTTCATTGAATCCAATTTCATTGAATCTGGTTCCATCGGAGCTGAAAGTTTTGTTGGATTTTTCAAGGAAGGAGTTCTAGTAGAAAAATCAGGCCAAAACCCTCCATCTAGTCCTTCATCAGTTCTTTCAGCAATATCTTTCAGGTGCTACAGGAGTACCTGTGAAGCTGAGGTGGTATTGGCCTAGTGGGCTGAGTCAATACTGGATGTCCCATCCCATCAGGTAAAACAGGCCACCAGAGAGGTTCTCACTCTATTGGAAGAAAGAGCCATTGAAGTGATCCCTCCAGACCAGAGTGGGTCAGGCTTTTATGCAAGATTATTTTTGTCTCGAAGGAAAACTCTGGACCTTAGACTTATTTTAGATCTAAGCCTTCTAAACACATCTATTTGAAGGAATCACTTAAGAATGGCCATGGTCATGGTGCAATTCTTCCCTACATCAGGGAACATTACTGGATGTACTTCTTAGAAGGAGCCAGTCATTACCAATTCAGGGTCTGGCCATTTAGTCTCACCACGCCCTGAAGGCATTCACCAAATGCATGGCCATCATGGTTGCTCATCCACGACTTCTAGGGTTCAGGATTTTCCCATACTTAGATGATTGACTCCTGGCTGCCCTCTTGATGGACTTCCTGATTCCAACAAAGAAATACCTTCTTAGTCTATGCTCCTCCCCAGAAAATATTTTTCAGCCTTCAGAAGTCAAATTTAATTCCTTCCCATGCCATCACTTTCATAGGCTATAACCTAGATACTACTCGATACATAATTTCTGTTCCACATGAAAGTGAACATTTTATGAGATAGACGGCTCCGTGCCTTCTTCTCAGTCCTAAACCTCACATTCTCTGGTCTTGAGGGGACTGGGAATCATGGTTTCTTCTATTCTAATGCTTCACCTTGCATAATTTTGCATGAGAATTCTAATGGCTGTTACAAGCTCAATGGTGTCATCTTCGTCTACTATCTAAAACCATTAACACCATGGATTCTTGCAAGTCTCATTTGAAATGGTTGCTCAAATCTTCTCTAGTGTCCAAAGGAAAACCATTTCTAACTCCCATTCCAGCGGCTACAGAGACTACAGACATGTCCTCCCTGGGGAGTGGGGCATTATGAAGGGAAGCTAGTCTAAGGTTAGTGGTCAAAACTAGAAGCTAACCTTTGCATAAATGTCCTGGAGTTCGGGGCAGTCCTCCTTGTGTTGCAGGAACTTCAGGATCACCTTTCCTAGGTTATTTCCATCCAAACTGACAATATGACTGTAGTCTGATATAACAAACAAAAGGGGGGAACCAGATTATATCCACTATGTCAGGAAGCAGTAAGGGTTTGACAATGGGAAATGGCCTCCAATAAATATCTTGTTGCATTTCACACATCCCTGGTATTACCAGTTGTCTAGCTAACAGGCTCAGCAGGTCTCTCCTCATGCTTCATGAATGGTCTGTGATTCTAGTGCTAGGTAGCCAGATCTTTCATCACTGTGGCACCCCATGCTGCAATCTCTGTGCCTTTCCCTAGAACTACAAATTCATTAGGTTCTTTGTCTTGATCCTACTCCAAAACCTTCTTGTAGCAACAGGTGTAAGTGTAGGACTGCCATACATATGGTCTTGGGTTCAAATAGAGGATATCTGATACACATTAAGCTGTAGGGGGATCCCTGGTAGTCTAGTAGTTAGGATTTGGCACTCTTACCGCCACAGCCTGGGTTTGATTCCTGATCAGGGAATTTCAGTGGATTTTTGGGGTGGGAGGTTGCCATAATCATTAAGGTATTTATCTTACAAACACAAGGTGCAGGGTTTGATTCTGATATGGTGAAATTGGCTAGGCTTAAATGGTCCATAATGGCAGTTAGCCTAGTACTAATCTATGAACCTAAGACAGTCATTCAGGGATGCTCTGTTTCAACATTGAACTCTGGGACCACTTTACCCTTATCCCCACATTGATTCCCAGATTCATCTAGAAAGCTGTGAGGTGCATAACAAAAGTCACTGTCATAGCCCCATTCTGTCCCAGGCAAATCTAATTCCCTCTTCTGAATCTTTATCTTCTAAATTCCCTTTGGCTTCTGGATCCCATTCTGGATCTGGTCATTTACCTTTCTGTGAAGAGTAACACAGACATTCCAAATTAAAGCTAATTGCTTGATTTCTCCAGTTCTGATAATGACCACAGATCATACTTTCATGGAAGATGAGTTCTGAATAGTTAGGACATCCTGGAAAGATTCTACTCAAAGGATCTGTTGAAATTAATGGAAGTGATTTGTTATTTCAGCTGATAGTCAAGACATTGACCCTCTTTGTGCATCATACCTGACATTCTCTGTTTTTGCAGGATATTTTTCTAAAGGGTTCCAATTTTTCCACTACCAGGGTGCAATTAGGAGTTATTTCTACTTTTCATGGTGGTTCAAGGGCCTTTCTCTAGCCTCGTGTAAGTTGTGCAAAGCCTTTTTGAAAGGGATCTTTCTCTTTAGACCTTGTATTAAACATCATGTACCTCCATGGGATCTGAATTTTGTATTGGAAAATTGAAGTAAAGCTTCCTTTGAGCTGGCTCCCACTGCTTGGGTGAATTTCGTAGCTGTTGGATATCAGAGCTGCAGACCTTGCCTTTTTCCTCTCCTTATACAGTTTTTCATAAAAACATGGTGTCTTTCAGGACAAATTATAACTTTCCTGAAAAAGTAGCTACTGTGTTAAATTTGTCCCAACCTATTCATCTGCCTGTTTTCTTTGTAACCTATAACAACAAAGGTTAATACATTCTGCATTCTCAAGACAGTCACAGAGTTACACTTTTACCTTTACAGAACTAAACCATTCAGGAAAATATGCTTATCTCTTTATTTCCTTTGCCTTTAATAAGCAGGGGCATAAGGTTTCCAAAGCTTCCCTTTCAAGGTGGCCATTGGTGTCTATTTCCTTTATTGACACTAATCAGAAAGAAGCCTTATCAACTTAACACCGACCATACTCCACTAGGGCCATAGTTACTTCCACAGCCTGTCTTAGAACCCCTTTGATTGGTGATGTCTGTGTTGGTGAACCTTGTTCTGCCATGCATTCCTTTGTTAGTCATTACAAAGTGTATTGCCTCTCCAGAGCCAGAGCTTCCTTCATCTCTGCCATTTTAAAATGTCTCTTCTCATGACACAATCTAAGAAGAATTGAACTGGATACTCTGACCCATATGTTGAATCAGATGAACTGAAAGAATAGGGTACAAAAGTTATGCACATACCATAACAATCAATCCTTTCATGCACATCTGTCCAGTATGACAGCCCTCCCACCATCCACATCCTTCTCTGGTAAGACCTGAAGGCTTGCACCTTTTATAGGACTGTCTTCCTATTGTCATTCATCTCCTGGTTCTCGGGTATCAGTTGAGATCTGATGTACTTTAGGAGGCAGGTGCATTACAAGGAGAAAGGTTTAAGGAGCTCAAGGCTGGGGCACTGACATTGGAAGACTGGATCCAACAAGCTGCTCTGAGGACCCATTTGTCATGTCAGGTGAACATGAATGAAAGGGTCTGTTGTTATGGTAAGTATACAAGTTTTGCTTTTGCAGCACAGAATTAGAAATAGTTACATAGCTTGTTGGGGTCTACATATGCTTATACCTGGGAGTCTATATATTGAAAGGTACAACGTTGCAAGGTTGTTACTCTAGAGACAGTGTAGATATTAGAACATCTGTGTAGATGAGAAGCTTTGGAAAGCTGAACCTCAAAAGATTACTGAAAATGGACAAATGTCAACCTGGGTCAGGGAAGTGATATAAACCAAGTGGAACAGGAGGGTGAGTACAAGTATTTGGGAATAGATGAAGGATCAGAAATAAAATGAAGGCTCATCAATAAAACATGAACAAATGAGAACAAAAACTAGTAAGGAATATTTTAGAAGTGTAAAGCTCATGCCAAAAAAACTGCCTTGACATCTATGAATACATTTCAAGATATAAATCATTTTGTTCTTCCTATTCCGACTTACAGCTTAGTTGTGATTGACTCCTGCCAAACGACATTGGATTATTTGGGCAAGAAAATAAAAAAATGCATCATAATTATCAAATAAATAAAAACAATACATGGCCAGATTATATACCACCCGCCCCTGTTTTGAAGGAAATCTGCTTCTCTTCGACATTGACTGTATTTACAGATCTGCGCTCATTAAACTGCAGGCATATTTGTTGACATCAATAGATCCAAACAGGGAAAATTCTAAACATGAAGAAAACAAGACCAAGGTGGCAACTTTGCTCAGACTAGAAGAAGCATTTCTGGAAAGGAGTGGGAATGGAAATTAAACTAGAAGCAGACAAAAATCAGGTGGCAACAGAAAGTGCCAAAGAAAGAAAAGAAAGAATATAAAGAACAGGACATAGAAAAACAGAAAGAAAATTAGAAATCCCACAATCGTACAATTGTATCAAGTATACAGAGCTCTTGGAACAACATGATTTGATGCATGAATGGTTAACTGGGAAGTGAATTTAAACCAAATGATGAAAAACAAATAATGGCAGCTCAAAATAGCGATTACATACGCGGTGGTTTACTACTTGTATAAGATAAATGCAAGTTCTGCAGTACAGAAATACTAGAACACTAGATGTCATCTTAGTTTTATTTTACTTGTATAAGATAAATACAAGTTCTGCAGTACAGAAATACTAGAACACTAGATGTCATCTTAGTTTTATTTTACTTGTATAAGATAAATACAAGTTCTGCAGTACAGAAATACTAGAACACTACATGTCATCTTAGTTTTATTTTACTTGTATAAGATAAAATACAAGTTCTGCAGTACAGAAATACTAGAACACTAGATGTCATCTTAGTTTTATTTTACTTGTATAAGATAAATGCAAGTTCTGCAGTACAGAAATACTAGAACACTAGATGTTATCTTAGTTTTATTTTACTTGTATAAGATAAATACAAGTTCTGCAGTACAGAAATACTAGAACACTAGATGTCATCTTAGTTTTATTTTACTTGTATAAGATAAATACAAGTTCTGCAGTACAGAAATACTAGAACACTACATGTCATCTTAGTTTTATCTTACTTGTATAAGATAAAATACAAGTTCTGCAGTACAGAAATACTAGAGCACTAGATGTCATCTTAGTTTTATTTTACTTGTATAAGATAAATGCAAGTTCTGCAGTACAGAAATACTAGAACACTAGATGTCATCTTAGTTTTATTTTACTTGTATAAGATAAATACAAGTTCTGCAGTACAGAAATACTAGAACACTAGATGTCATCTTAGTTTTATTTTACTTGTATAAGATAAATACAAGTTCTGCAGTACAGAAATACTAGACCACTACATGTCATCTTAGTTTTATTTTACTTGTATAAGATAAAATACAAGTTCTGCAGTACAGAAATACTAGAACACTAGATGTCATCTAAGTTTTATTTTACTTGTATAATATATAATGCAAGTTCTGCAGTACAGAAATACTAGAACACTAGATGCCATCTTAGTTTTATTTTACTTGTATAAGATAAATGCAAGTTCTGCAGTACAGAAATACTAGAACACTAGATGTCATCTTAGTTTTATTTTACTTGTATAAGATAAATGCAAGTTCTGCAGTACAGAAATACTAGAACACTAGATGTCATCTTAGTTTTATTTTAATTGTATAAGATAAATGCAAGTTCTGCAGTACAGACATACTAGAACACTAGATGTCATCTTAGTTTTATTTTACTTGTATAAGATAAATACAAGTTCTGCAGTACAGAAATACTAGAACACTAGATGTCATCTTAGTTTTATTTTACTTGTATAAGATAAATGCAAGTTCTGCAGTACAGAAATGCTAGAACACTAGATGTCATCTTAGTTTTATTTTAATTGTATAAGATAAATGCAAGTTCTGCAGTACAGAAATACTAGAACACTAGATGTCATCTTAGTTTTATTTTACTTGTATAAGATAAATACAAGTTCTGCAGTACAGAAATACTAGAACACTAGATGTCATCTTAGTTTTATTTTACTTGTATAAGATAAATGCAAGTTCTGCAGTACAGAAATACTAGAACACTAGATGTCATCTTAGTTTTATTTTACTTGTATAAGATAAATACAAGTTCTGCAGTACAGAAATACTAGAACACTACATGTCATCTTAGTTTTATCTTACTTGTATAAGATAAAATACAAGTTCTGCAGTACAGAAATACTAGAGCACTAGATGTCATCTTAGTTTTATTTTACTTGTATAAGATAAATGCAAGTTCTGCAGTACAGAAATACTAGAACACTAGATGTCATCTTAGTTTTATTTTACTTGTATAAGATAAATACAAGTTCTGCAGTACAGAAATACTAGAACACTAGATGTCATCTTAGTTTTATTTTACTTGTATAAGATAAATACAAGTTCTGCAGTACAGAAATACTAGACCACTACATGTCATCTTAGTTTTATTTTACTTGTATAAGATAAAATACAAGTTCTGCAGTACAGAAATACTAGAACACTAGATGTCATCTAAGTTTTATTTTACTTGTATAATATATAATGCAAGTTCTGCAGTACAGAAATACTAGAACACTAGATGCCATCTTAGTTTTATTTTACTTGTATAAGATAAATGCAAGTTCTGCAGTACAGAAATACTAGAACACTAGATGTCATCTTAGTTTTATTTTACTTGTATAAGATAAATGCAAGTTCTGCAGTACAGAAATACTAGAACACTAGATGTCATCTTAGTTTTATTTTAATTGTATAAGATAAATGCAAGTTCTGCAGTACAGACATACTAGAACACTAGATGTCATCTTAGTTTTATTTTACTTGTATAAGATAAATACAAGTTCTGCAGTACAGAAATACTAGAACACTAGATGTCATCTTAGTTTTATTTTACTTGTATAAGATAAATGCAAGTTCTGCAGTACAGAAATGCTAGAACACTAGATGTCATCTTAGTTTTATTTTAATTGTATAAGATAAATGCAAGTTCTGCAGTACAGAAATACTAGAACACTAGATGTCATCTTAGTTTTATTTTACTTGTATAAGATAAATACAAGTTCTGCAGTACAGAAATACTAGAACACTAGATGTCATCTTAGTTTTATTTTACTTGTATAAGATAAATGCAAGTTCTGCAGTACAGAAATACTAGAACACTAGATGTCATCTTAGTTTTATTTTACTTGTATAAGATATAATGCAAGTTCTGCAGTACAGAAATACTGGAACACTAGATGTCATCTTAGTTTTATTTTACTTGTGTAAGATAAATGCAAGTTCTGCAGTACAGAAATACTAGAACACTAGATGTCATCTTAGTTTTATTTTACTTGTATAAGATAAATGCAAGTTCTGCAGTACAGAAATACTAGAACACTAGATGTCATCTTAGTTTTATTTTACTTGTATAAGATATAATGCAAGTTCTGCAGTACAGAAATACTAGAACACTAGATGTCATCTTAGTTTTATTTTACTTGTATAAGATATAATGAAAGTTCTGCAGTACAGAAATACTGGAACACTAGATGTCATCTTAGTTTTATTTTACTTTTATAAGATAAATGCAAGTTCTGCAGTACAGAAATACTAGAACACTAGATGTCATCTTAGTTTTATTTTACTTGTATAAGATAAAATGCAAGTTCTGCAGTACAGAAATACTGGAACACTAGATATCATCTTAGTTTTATTTTACTTGTATAAGATAAATGCAAGTTCTGCAGTACAGAAATACTAGAACACTAGATGTCATCTTAGTCATATTTTCTAGAATACTAGAAACAGTTGCACATCTTGTTACTGGGTGTGATATACTCATTACTGAACAACACAACAATGTGGCCTGGTTGTTCATTGGGTATTATGTAAACAATACAACAGTCAGGTAGCTGAGAAACATGGAGAATAAACCAAAATATTTACTGGAAAAGAAGAATTTGTCATTATATTGGATCATCCAATACCAAGAATTAAGGAAGCAAAAGCAAGAAAAACAGATATAGAAACCAAAAATACACAAAAATATT
>NC_056744.1:1690527910-1690553670 GCF_019279795.1 Protopterus annectens | reverse complement strand
TTTAGTGTATTTTTAGAAATGACATAATATAAATCTTCATCTGTTTTTCTGATAGGTGTTCCTTTTGTAACATTGTTAGAAAAGTTTTGAGTTTTAAGAGTGTTTGATAATATAGATTATTTTATATCTTCTTCCCAGTAATAACTTCATGTCTTAACTGCTTTATTGTTCCCTGTATTTGATGTATCCAAGATGGCATCCTACATAGGTTCATAGGTTGATACTAGGCTATCTGCCCTAGGGCATTTATAAGCCTAGCCAGAGTATGTTTCGCTTACGCCACCCTTTTAGATTAGTTGACTGTGCCTCTGTATAGTAGGTCACAGAAAGTAGCCCTTTTAAGGTTTGTTTACTGTACCTCTGTCAAGCAGCGGATCCCAGGGGTAAACTTACGATCTCCCATCCATTCATCAAGATTTCTCTTGAAGAGGGTCAGTGAGGGGCTCTGCCTGACATGGATTGGGATTTTGTTCCAGAGTGAGGGGAACCTCTGAGATATGAATCTGACCCTCCAGCATGTCCTATTTATTTCTGTGCTGAGGATCAGGTCCCTGGAGTATGTAGCTCTAAGGAATTTAGATTTCCTGAGGTGAAGCATGTCCATTAATTCTGGGTTGGACATGGCTTTATACGTCAAGACACAGATTGCCCCAGAGTAGGCGGTACGCAACCGAGTAGAGCTGGAGTTTCTTTAGCCGAACTGCATAGGGCATCTGTTTGAGCCCCTTGAGTCTCTTGGTGAAATAGTTTTGGGGTCTTTCCAGTTGCTGAAGATGTCAGGTTAGGTACATCCCAAACAGGGCATTGTACTCAATTATGGGCCTGATAAGTGATGAGTAGAGGGGCACAATGACCTCTCGATCTAGATGTGAACCCTCTCATGATAAGGTGGGCTATATAGAAGGTCTTTCTAACCACTTTGGCAATGTGATTGTCAAAGGAGAGATTGCTATCTACTTTTGTCCCCAAGTCCCTAATCCCTTAATGACTATGCACTTTTTGGCATTTAGCTTTAGGCCATGGCTCTGGCACCAGTTATCCGTCTCTGTGAGACCCTTTTGGAGGATGCTTGTGTCAGTCGGAGAGTCGATTATAGCACCCAGTTTGCAGTCATCTGCGAACTTGGTCAACCATAGTCCACCCGTGTTAGCCTGTACCTCAGAGAAATATATACCGAACAAGAGAGGTCCCAGGACTGAGCCTTGTGGGACACCACTTGTAACTGGTTTAGAGTCTGACATGGCACCTGCTATTCTGACCATGTGGGTTCTATCCCTGAGCCAGTTTGTAACCCATCTTGTGACATAGGGGTTGATATTTAAGCTGGTGAGCTTATTTATGATGCCCGAATGTGGTATTGTGCGAGGTCCAGGTAGGCTGTGTGGACTACCTTCCCTTCATCTATGGCTTTGGTAACTGTTTCAAAGAAGTCGACCAGGTTCAAGAGGCAAGATCTGCCCTTAACGAAGCCGAATTGGGTAGGATCCAGTGTCTGGAGGTTCCCAATGTATTTGTTTATGATTTCCATGATGATATGTTCCATAGCTTTGCAGACCAGGCTAGTCAGGCTTATAGGCCGATAGTTTCCGGAGTCTGTTGTGGCACCACCTTTGTGGAGTGGGACCACTGTTGCTGTACGCCATTCCTTGGGAACATATCCTGTAGTAAGGCTGAGACTGAACAGTGACTTTATATGAGAGTTTAGTTCTTCTTGGAGCTCGTGTAAGACACAGCCCGGGACACCGTCTGGTCCCATTGATGCTGTGTTTTTAGCTTTGAAGAGGGGAGCACTCATCTGTGCGTCTGTGATCTCAGGAAGGCTACACTCTGTTGGGAAAGACATTTGCTCTTTTGGGGGGAGGGGGGGGAGTTTGCACTGAACCTTTCTGCCAGGATGTTGGCAATGTCTGTGGGGTCAGTGAATCTTTTGTCATTTTGCACTAACTCAGAGCATATCTGGGAGTTGCCTCCCAGGTTTCTGACATAACTAAAGAAGGCCTTGTGATTATCTTTAGTGTCTTGTGCAATTTTTCTTTCAAAGTTGGCCTTAGAAGATTTTGTGAGGGATCATAGTTCCTTGCTAGTACTGATCAGTGAGGCCTTCCCTTTTTGGGATTTTGCTCTGTCATGTAGTAGCTTTCTCCTTCTGTTGTATAGCTTATTTATGGCCGGGGTCCACCAGACAGGTCTCCTGCCTTTGGAGGAGTGAGTCTTGGTTTTATTTGGGATAGCATGCTCCATGCATTCCTGTAGGTGTCCACAGAATGCTTTTGTAAAGGATTCTGCATTTTGGGCCGTATTGTCCACTGGCCCGGGGGCTTTGAAGGGTTCCACCTCAGTTTTGAGAAGTGTGAAGTTGGCTTTTGAGAAGTTCTTCACCATGGTTTCCTTGGCTAGGGGTGGGGATGGAATATGGATGTCCAGTGAGATTTGTTTATGGTCTGATCTTACCAATGAGGGGTATACCTCTGGTGTGAAGCATAGAGACCCTATGTTGGTGATGACCAGATTCAGTATGTTTTCCCCTCTTGTGGGAGTCGTGACCAGTTGTTCCATAGCATTTGAGTTTATAAATTCTAGGAACTGTTGGGCGAGGGTGTTTGGGCTTGAGTAGTTTTCCCAATCGATGTTTGGGTAGTTGAAGTCACCCAATATAATAGTGTTTGGAGAGACTTTCATATTCTCCAGTGTTCTCAGGATAGCCGAGTGAGGTTCCTGTGTTTGGGAGGGTGGTCTGTAGCAGGCTACAAACTGAAAGGCAGTTTTGCCCACTGTTAGTTGCACATGGATGGTCTCTGAAGCTTCGTGCAGTGCCACTAGCCTGGAGGAGTGTGTATCTTTGATAAATATGGATACTCCCCCTCCTTTTGTGGTTCGTTCTGAGTTTTGGGGCCGGAAAGCATGGTATGAAGTATAGCCTGGTAGTGCTGGGGTGCTCTCGGGAGCCTTGAATCAGGTTTCTGTTACTGCACAGATATTGATATTCTCCATACTGAGGAGAGTCTCGAGTGTGTGCATCTTGAGGTTTAGACTTCTGGTGTTGAGCAGCATTACCCCTAGTTTTTTTTCTTTGTGTTGTCTATGGGAGTGGGTTTGTCTTTTGAGCCTTACCTAAAAAGGCACTATGGGGGAGGCAAAAGCCTTAGCCAGTATTCAAAAACCCAGGGGTGACAGGTGCAAGCTGTCCCTAGCGAAGCAACATGGCTTGTCGAGCATGTCATCCCAGGCTGACAGACACTGGATCCCCTTTGAATGACACCAATACTTTAGCCAATTGTTAAAATTGATCATTTTGTCTTTATACTGTGACATCATTCTTGGTGAGGGTAAGATGCTACTCAAGGTCAGGGTCATACCGCCCTGGGCTACATGATCAAAGAGCTCCTGTCGCCTTTTTCATGTAGTCCAGGGAGGTACGTCTCAGGTCATTCACACCAGCATGGACAATGACGGAGTCATACTTGTACTTGCTTTGGAGTGACCCGAGTGCTTGTGTTATGTGGCAGATCCTGGCACCTGACAGGCAGCTTACAGTGACCTTCTCCTTGTTCAGCCTGGTGAGTGGGACGTCAGTGTGTCTGACAATAGAGTCACCTATTACAAGTGTATTAGGTGTGTTGTTTAGCCTTAAGGGCTGTGACTGTGTGGCACACTGACTTTGTGAGCTATGTGCTACATGGATATTGTTTTGTGGTAGGTGTTGCTTGGATGTCTGCTTTGGAGGTCTCTGCTGCTTAGGCATATTTTTATTTACAGCCTCCAAGTATGTTTTTGTGTGTTTATGTGTTTGGTTTGCTGATGCGATAGGTCTATGTGAGACTGGTTTTTTGGTGTGTGTGGTTACCTTCTCCTCCTGACAGGCTGTGCCAGTACTGGGTTGAGAGAGCTTAGCCTCCAGTTTGGCTATATAGTTGCATCTCTCACATATATTTGAGCTTGTTGGGAGGAGGAGAGGGTGGTCTGCATACATAAGGCAGTTGTAACATTGCCTCAAGATTCCCAGATTCACCAGCTGGACTGGAGAGTAAACTCAAAACTGACCGTTGGACATGCCTGAATAATATAGGGAACTACTTATTGACTGATCAGAAAGAACCAATAGGGAGCAAGTGCTTTGAAGGAGTATAAGAGGATGTAGTGCTTTAGTTTGTGTTTACCTATGAGATTACTTATAAGAGCAAGTGCAGGGCTTTAGAATGAAAATAGAGTGCTTAATTTGAGATTTAGTGCAGTTCTAAGAGAAAAAGTGAAGAGTAGACTTTGTGGAGACGGGAATAGTTTAACCTTGTTTAAGCGGCGCTGCCCGACGCTGGTCTGTGCTCAAGACCGCGCTAAAAGAGGGTTGCAGGGATTTAAGAGATAGAGATCAAGGAGTTTAGAATTGACCCAAAATGGCCAATAAAACTACAGCTTCTAGGCAGTAACCACTCCTACAGGGACAGGCAGGCTGTTCAGTGTTAACCACTGCCACTGGTGAACACAGAGACTTCCCTTTAGTCCAAGCAAGCACTGGCCTCCAAGAAACTTACAAACAGTTCAGAACAGCAAATCTGTAACTGAACTTTCTTAAATTTCAGAAAGTGGGAAAAAAGCAAGATTTTTTTTTTTTCTTTTCTTTTTTGTTTTAGTTTAAAGGTAGCAGGGATACACAAGTAGCAAAATAATCACAACAGTGCAATAAATGACCCCACACTTGAGTGCTACGCCAAAGTCAGGTAAAATGCAGTTTTAAGAGAAAAAATTATTTTAAATTAAGTGCAACACAGGAAATGCAGTAAACAGGCTCGAGATGTGTTCTAAATACTGTTTCTAATACAGATATAAACTTCAGCAAGCTGGAAAATGCAGAAAAAGTAGGCGGCAAAGCAGTAATTCTTAGCAAAAAAGCAGAAGAAAATACTTAAAATCTCAAAAGTGGCTCCTTTCTCCTCTCAGCATTTTCTCCCCTTGGTAGGTGCTTCAGCAACAACTAACAAGCCTGGAAAGACACCAAAACCACGAGGCAGCAGGGTTTTAAGAGATAGAGATCAAGGAGTTTAGAATTGACCCAAAATGGCCAATAAAACTACAGCTTCTAGGCAGTAACCACTCCTACAGGGACAGGCAGGCTGTTCAGTGTTAACCACTGCCACTGGTGAACACATAGACTTCCCTTTAGTCCAAGCAAGCACTGGCCTCCAAGAAACTTACAAACAGTTCAGTACAGCAAATCTGTAACTGAACTTTCTTAAATTTCAGAAAGTGGGAAAAAAGCAATGTTCTCTTCCATTGTTATTCTACATTTTCCTGGTGAAATACATTATTTGTTACTTGTTTAGTTGTACATTTTTGGTCTATTTTATTTCTGTTACATCATATGAATCTCTTAATGTTCCCAAGGACCAGTCTTCTGAAAGTCTGTTGTATATACCTTCTGTACCCTCTTATCTTTCTTAATGAAGTTATCCATTTCTATTAGATCAATAAGGTCTTCTATTAGATCATTCTCATAAATGCTAAAAGTACACACTTTTCCCTTTTTGTTTTAGTTTAAAGGTAGCAGGGATACACAAGTAGCAAAATAATCACAACAGTGCAATAAATGACCCCACACTTGAGTGCTACGCCAAAGTCAGGTAAAATGCAGTTTTAAGAGAAAAAATTATTTTAAATTAAGTGCAACACAGGAAATGCAGTAAACAGGCTCGAGATGTGTTCTAAATACTGTTTCTAATACAGATATAAACTTCAGCAAGCTGGAAAATGCAGAAAAAGTAGGCGGCAAAGCAGTAATTCTTAGCAAAAAAGCAGAAGAAAATACTTAAAATCTCAAAAGTGGCTCCTTTCTCCTCTCAGCATTTTCTCCCCTTGGTAGGTGCTTCAGCAACAACTAACAAGCCTGGAAAGACACCAAAACCACGAGGCAGCAGGGTTTTAAGAGATAGAGATCAAGGAGTTTAGAATTGACCCAAAATGGCCAATAAAACTACAGCTTCTAGGCAGTAACCACTCCTACAGGGACAGGCAGGCTGTTCAGTGTTAACCACTGCCACTGGTGAACACAGAGACTTCCCTTTAGTCCAAGCAAGCACTGGCCTCCAAGAAACTTACAAACAGTTCAGTACAGCAAATCTGTAACTGAACTTTCTTAAATTTCAGAAAGTGGGAAAAAAGCAATGTTCTCTTCCATTGTTATTCTACATTTTCCTGGTGAAATACATTATTTGTTACTTGTTTAGTTGTACATTTTTGGTCTATTTTATTTCTGTTACATCATATGAATCTCTCTTAATGTTCCCAAGGACCAGTCTTCTGAAAGTCTGTTTTATATACCTTCTGTACTCTCTTCCTTTTATCTTTCTTAATGAAGTTATCCATTTCTGTTAGATCAATAAGGTCTTCTATTAGATCATTCTCATAAATGCTAAAAGTACACACTTTTCCCTTTTACATACTGCTAACTGCACTTTCAACCAACTTCTCATGATGAAACTTTAGAAAAATTAATTTGCATTATATAATTAGTAACAGTACTATGTTCTGTCTATGGTTCCATTTGATGAGGATATACTAACTTATTGTGCTGGGAAGTAGTCTGTATTAGACTCTCCACAATGAACCTTTTACCACTCACTTCACCTCAGTTTCTATTTCTTGCCATTCTACATCAGCAGACTGTTTCACAATTAGCAATTCAATGTCTGTACTGTTATTTTCTGCTTTGTAAAAATATATCGCATTTGGTTGTCTTTGCCTATATCTGTATCTGTGTGTGCAGGTTGGCAGATATATCTACATATTTCTGAAGTTGGAGTGCTTGTATTGGTTGATAAGGGTTATGTAACCTTTTGTGCATACTCTAGTGAATAACCCTAAAGAATGCAAATTGTAAAACATGCTTTTTGCAGGGGAACAACATTTGTATCCCAAAGACCCTCACACCCACTGATAATTATTTATCCAACTTAGAGATCAAACATTCCTTGGGGAAATATCATATTCCAAAACCCAGGGACTGTCAGTCTCACACACCTATCAATCTTCTGGTTTGTTGAACAAAGTCTGTTGCCAAAACAGATGTCAACAATAGGAAGGCTTAATTCTAGCATTCATATTATCCACAAATGGTCAAAAGTCAAATGCTAAAAAATATTAGAAAAATAAAAAGAAACAATGTTTTATGCAGGGGCAAGCTTCTCTGCACCCCTCCACCTTCACTGTTAATTACATATATCAACTCTATGACTGAAATACAGTAGCTAAAAGGCAACATCCTACTCTGCGCTGTGCATATATCCCACAAAACCAATGCTGGCACTCTGTGATGAGCTGGAACTTCTACAAAACAATCCTAAATATACATTACATATTGCATAACTACTGCTCCATGTCAGATCACTCTTTCTCTGCTGATTCAACATTTCTTCAGTTTGGATTTTCATACTCTCTATTCATTATTTTTCTTATAGTACTACCTTAGTCACTTTCCCCCAGATGATCAAATATTTCTTTATCTAGGTGTTATTTTGCTCTGATCTGTTCTATCAATGATCTTAAGTTTTTATCTACAACATTTACAAGTTTTCCTAGAGCAAAAATATTCTCTGTTTCTTTCATACTCCTGCTACAGAACATTTAAGTGAAAATGTGGATTTGTTGCATAAATGTAAGAGTACCTAATCTGCTTTTTATCTTCAAATATCCCTTTTATCATCTCTATTACTGTATTTGTGCAGCTTGTTGTTACACAAGCTCCCTCTTTAAAGAACTTATGTGACTGTATACAAAGCCTGTTTTAATTTATAACCCTAGGATAAACCACAAAACAAGGGTCAATACAGATCAGGATTCTGCTCTGGTTAAACAAATACAGAAACTAACAAAAATTGTTGGACAATCCTTGTTGTGGAGTTTGGGTTTCATCTGCAGTGGGGGAGGGGACTATGTGTAGCATGGCCTAATCCTACTTATCCAATGTTTCCATCTTCAGAAGATTTTACACTGTCTTTTTTTTTTTTCAAATTCTGGGCACTTTCTTGTTATCCTGGGACCTATACACTCAATCTCCCTTTTTATTTCTGATGTTTCTTCCCTGATATTTAATGCAAATAATGTATATATTAGTATCATCTTGCAAGATTTTATAAACAAGCACACACAAGGTGGATGCTCATCATGGTTTGAGGATGAATTCAGTTCCAGCAATCTTTTTCTGCATATTGATTTAATCTCTCAGTATGTATCCTTTATTTTTAACTTCCCCATATGTACAATAATGTAGCCAATTCAGAAAGTTGTATGTGTATTTTACTTACTGGGGTACTGCACTGATCAGTATTAACCAATTTCACGGTCAGCCCAAGTAAAATGCAAATCATTTAACACAAAAAGGCAGATGTAAGTAATAACAATGTTGTTTAAATTTGTTGCATAGAAAACAACACACACACACACATATATATATATATATATATATATATATATATATACACATAGCCAGCATTAAGCATAGGCCAACTAGGCAGGTGCTCAGGGCACCGCTCTAGCAGGTATGCTTTTCCACTAATCTGGATGGTGTAGGTAGACCAGGATGGCAGGCACAGGGTGGTTTTGGGAGTGCTGCGGAAACCTTTTGCCTAGGGTACCCGTAGACCAAAGGCTGGTTCTGCATATATGGATGACAGACACAAACATATTATAGTAAACAAGCAGAGTACGATGTAAAATACTTACATTAAAGTGGACCAACCTTCCACAATTCTGTGACAACAAAAGAGAAGTGGAAAGGAGAGAGGGATAGTGTGATTAAAGTGTATGGAATTAGTTTTGCTTCAGTCTTTATGTTTGCTCCTCTTAGCACTACATTGAACCAAGAATGTACTCCTTGTGTCCTTCATATGAAGTTACCTGTACTGGCAGTATTTTCAAGTATGACTGAATTTTTTATCCCTGTTCTTGCTACACATGTATCTCAGCCTGCAGACACTAAAAATAGAAGTAAAGGCCCTTTGAAAGGTAGCACATCCAACTAAAAATCTAGACATCCTATTAGCATCATATCTAAACACCAATACACATAGTAAATTTCTAGAAGGCCCATACCTCCTTCAAGTTGAGGGATATATAAGCATGCAATGCAATAGTTCATTTGTATCATTCCATGAGCATGGAGCAGTTTTCTTCTTTTCCTAACCTCAGTTTTTTTGGGCCAGTCACTTATGCCAAATCTGTAAATTAGAAGAGGAACAGTATGCTGACTTATATCTTGAAATTTATTCTTAGATGTGCAAACAGTTTTCAATATTAATTTTAAATAAGATAAAAAATAATCCTTAGTAAGCTTTGTTCCTATTTTCTCTAGTTGTACTGTTGACTCGATCTATTCACATATATTCATATACTCCCCTTAAAGTACAGTTTTATTTTTTGTATTGGAACAAGTCAAAAGGGAGATGAGGGGTGGTTTATGGGAGGAATGGCTGGAGTACAAGGAACTCTGGTGGCAAATTATGTTGGAAGCCACCAAAATACCAGGATTAAACGAACATATATCACTGTCCCCTGTTCTAAAATTAACAGCAGCGAAAATATAAATTATGTCATGGTCTTAATGTTATTTGAACAACAGATGGCGCTATATTTTTCTGATGATGTGAATGGTAAAAGAAAAATAAGCATATAATGAAGAAAACGAAACATTCATTTATTTTAAATATTTATTTAATCTTTATATTATGAAAGAATGTGAATTATAATGAATATTTACTTAATATTTGATGATTATCATTAATAGTTTTAACAAGTTAAAATGATTTTTAGAGAAGGTTATATTTTTTAACCAATTTGATAGGTGTTTTTAATATTTATGAGCCACATAAGTTTGATTAGTTGAACCAGGATGCAAACCTTGACATTGGTCAATTTGAATTTGATTGCAGTATATATTTGTTAATTAAACATAATTAAGTAATCTGATGAAGTCCTACTTTCAGTATGGACGAAAACGCATGGCTGTTTAAGAGCGTTCATGTATTGTGTTTTATTCGTGGAATTATATTAAAACCTTCAGACTTTTGCTGGTGTGTACTCCTTTCTGTCCTTGAGGACATTTTTTACAGTTTTGTACCTACCATAAATGTAGATGTTCGAGTGCTAATACAGCTGCAGTAATCACAGATGGGTTCTCTGCCGTCAGGCGGGTCCTCAGTCGGCCGAATTCCAAAGTCTTGGTCCGGCGTCGGTTGTCGTCGCTTTCTTTCCTGACATCAGTGCGACAGGGGTATATAAGACACAGCCGATGCCATATTCTTCAGTCTTTCTTGCCCCAGATGTCAGGGGGCCCAGAAGGAAGGCAATACATAAATTATATATATATATATATATATATATATATATATATATATATATATATAAGCAATGCAATGTAATCAAAAAATAGTAGTTGCAAGCAAATACACCATAGAAGGATAACCCCAAATTAGGTTGCAAGAGGAGGCGTTAGCCACTAGTCCTTTACCAAGAGGGGAAGGAGGGAGGGAAACCTGTACTGCAACTGTATTAGCACTCGAACATCTATATTTATGGTAGGTACAAAACTGTACTATGTTCATCGTGCATACAGCTGCAGTAATCACAGACGGGTAGAATCTCAAAGCTACGCACAGGGTGGTAGGCACCAAGTGGAACTGGGATGAGCCAGAATGCCCTGCAACACAGCAGTGGCAAAGCCTGCTCTAGTTTTGGAATATAAAGGCAGGTGGTAGTGTTTTGTGAAGGTATGCACAGAACTCCAAGTGGCTGCCTCCAAAATATCTTTGGTAGGAACTCCTCTGAGGAAGGCTGTAGAGGTAGCTGTGGCCCTGGTGGAGTGGGATCTGATGCCTGTAGGGACTGATTTTCCATGATAGGAGTAACAAAACCGTATGCAGTGGCCTATCCATTTTGAAATTGTCTGTTTGGAAACTGGCTTCCCTTGAGCTCCTACAGCATAGGACACAAAAAGTTGTTCTGATTTCCTGAAAGACTTTGTTCTGTCCAAATAGTAACGTAGCTGTCTATGGATGTCTAAGGAGTGTAGCAGCCTTTCCCCTTTGTTTTGAGGATTGGGGTAAAAGGTAGGTAAGTGTATGTCTTGATTTAAAGCTACCCTGGATACCACTTTAGGCATAAATGATGGGTTGGTTCGAAGGGAAACCCTGTCCTGATGGAAGATGAGAAAGGGCTGCACAGCCATGAGGGCTTGTAGTTCCGAAACCCTATGAGCTGAGGTAATGGCCAGAAGGAAAGCTGTTTTCCAGGACAAATATTGCAAATCTGTTGAGGCAGCTGGTTCAAGGGAAGGCAATGTTAATTTTTCTAAAATGTAATTAAGATCCCAAGCTGGCACTGGTTGTTTCCTTGGTGGTCTTATATTCTTAGCCCCTCTGAGGAACTGTCTTAAGAGTGGGTGAGAGAATAAGGGTGGATCCATGTTGAATTCTACAGAAATGGCTGAGGCATGGATTTTTATGGAGGAAAATGAAAGTCCACTGTTCAGCAGCTCAGCTACTGTAGTACCTGAGGCAAATTCAATTTTCTAGGGTCCTGGCCTTTTTTTTTTCATTCCAAGAGCAAAACCGTTTCCATTTTGCGGAGTAAGCCTTTCTAGTAGATGGCCTTCTGGCCTCCAAAATGACATCCTGCACCTCTTTGGGGAGTAGGGTCTGTTGAGGTGTTAAGGAATTTTCCATGCAGCGAGATTGAGTGTTTTCAGCTGGCTGTGAAGAGTTTTGTAGCTGTGCTGAGTCAACAGAAGAGGCATTAGAGGTAGGGGCCAGGGAGGAGTATGTGTTAGGCTCCTCAGAAGTGGATACCAGTGTTGTCTTGGCCAGTCTGGAGCAATCAGTATCATCTTTGGTCTGTCTGCTCTTGCTTTCAAGAGCACCTTGGGCAGAAGAGGCAGAGGTGGAAAAGCGTAAACTGTCCATGCTGTCCAACTGAATGAAAGGGCGTCCACTCTCCAGGCCTTTGGATGAAAGGTCTTTGAACAAAACTTTCCCAATTGATGATTCCTGTGGGAGGTGAAGAGATCTATGTCTGGCCTCCCCCATGCTTGGATTATCTTTGTAAACACTTGAGGATGCAACTTCCATTCGTGTTGATCTGTCATCTTTCTGCTTAGATTGTCTACCAGCGTGTTTTCCAAACCTGGCAAGTACTGTGCTTGAAGTTCGATTTGCCATTCTAGAGCCAAGTTCCAAAGTGTCATGGCTAGTCTGCACAGGGGGTATGAATGTGTTCCTCCTTGTTTGTTTATGTACCACATTACTGTGGTGTTGTCTGTTCTTATCAATAATTGTCCTGGATGCAGGAGGTCCTTGAAAGCTGTAATTGCATGTATTACTGCTAGCATTTCTTTTTGATTGATGTGAAGGTGCTTTTCTTTTTTGGGACCATTTGCCCTGAATGCACCTGTCTGTCATGTGCGCCCCCCAGGCGTAATCTGAGGCATCTGTTGTGATGACTTGATTTGGTTGAGGCTTGCAGAATGGGAGACCTGTGTTTGTTTGACATGCTTGGGACCACCATAGAAATTCCTTTTGCAAACATGGAATTATTGGAATTATTGTTTCCAAACTGTGGCTGTGTTGAGCCATAGGCTTTTTAGGTACCACTGAAGTTTCCTCATATGCAACTTTGCACATGGGATTAAAAGAATGCAAGATGCCATGAAGCCCAGAGCCTGCAAAATTTTCCTTGCAGTAAGCCTGGTACAATTTGCTAGTATTTTGAAGTACTGAGCTAGTTGCCCCTGTTTTTCTGGTGTAAGATAGGCCATCTGGGTGTTTGTGTCCAAGTTGGCACCCAGGAAAGTTATTTTCTGAGATGGTGTTAGTCTGGATTTCTCTTTGTTGATTGTGTATCCCAGAGAGTTCAGTAACCGTGTTGCATAAGCCAGATGATCCAGAAGTATGTGCTTGCTGTCCGCTTGGATCAGGCAGTCATCCAAATAAGGGTAAATTTGTATCCCTTGAAGTCTGCAGTAGGCAATTACTGATGCCAGGCATTTCGTGAATACTCTGGGTGCAGTAGATAAGCCAAAGGGCAATGCAGAGAATTGATAGTGGATTGAACCTGCAAGAAATCTGAGGTATCTTCTGCAGCTTTGTCTGATTGGGACATGCAGGTATGCCTCCTTGAGGTCCAATGTTACCAGCCAAAACTCCTTGCCCAGCATGGGAAGAAGCTGCTGTAATGTGAGCATCTTGAATTTTAGTGCAGTAAGAATGTGTTTAGGATGGATAAGTCCAAAATGGGTCTCCAGTCGGTTCCTTTCCTTGGTACCAGAAATAGCCTGGAATAAAAACCTTGGCCTTGTTCGTGAGTAGGTACCTCTTGAATAGCTTTCATGTCTATGAGCTTTGAAATTTGTAGTTGTGCCTCCGCCCTTTGATTGTGTGCCAGGTTTGGCATGCCTCTCATTTTTGGTAGAGTGTGAAAATGAAATCTGTCGCCTCTGTCTATAACGTCCAGGATCCATTTGTCTGTTGTGACAATATGCCAATTTCTTGTAAATAATGCCAGCTTTCCTCCCAAGGGTGCTGCCAGCTGAGACTTGCTTGGCATGGAAAGGAGGAAGTCATTGGGTTTGTTTCCTATATTGTTGTGCGCTGTCTTCGCCACCTCTTGGTGCTGGAGTTGCCATTGCCTGCCTCTATATGATCCTTGTGATTGTCCTCTGCCCCTTGAGTGCCTGTATCTACCTCTTTGGGGCTTGTCCGTGGCTGGAAAGGACCAGTTTTTAGAAGGCAAATTTCTGCTAAAACGTGGTGGTTGAACCTGTAGAAAAGCTTTGACAGATTGCATAGATTTGGCTTTTTCTTCCATTTTCCGTAGTATCTCCTCAGTATTAGTACCAAATAGCACATCCTTTTGTAAAGGAGCATCTAGTAGTTTAGCTTTCACATGATCAGGCAAGATTTGTTCCCTAAGCCATGCATGTCTACGAATAACTGATCCTGTAACAGCAGCTCTACTTGAGGCAGAAACTGATGATATTTAAGCATATGAAACTAACAATTTAAGGCCCTCATGGCTAGGGTGGCCGAGGTATACACCTTTTTTCCCCACCTTTCTAAGGATCTTGACTCTCTTTCGGAAGGTAGTGGATTCTTAGCAGTAGAGGCCTTCATTCCCTTGGGGCCTTGAGAAATGGTGTCAGGATCAGCATTATGGCTTTTGTACAGAAATTGGTGAGAGTTAGGAACTCTGTAGTACCTATCAGGCTTGACTGGGGCAGGAGGCAGGGAATCCAGATTAAGGCAAGTCTCCGAATAAACGTCATCCAGTATGTCCAAGACAGGAGGTATCGCCAGAGGTCTGTGTTGAGGTAACAAAAGAAATTCCCTAAGTCTTTTCTTGGAATCAGAAAAGTCTTGGCCTTCCCAATGGAAGTGTTCCCTCAAGGTGTGCAAGGTTTCCCCAAAAGAAAAATCCTCAGGAGGAGATACAGAAGGAATGGACTGCTCTGCATCAGAATCTTCAAAAGGGGAGAGTGTTCCTCTACATCAGAATGATCTGAAAAAATGGAGCCCTGATCAGAAGAGGGAGAATCTTCCTCCACTCTGGGTCTCTTGTCTGGAGGGGGTTGGGAACCCCTGATAAGAGTAATTAAATCCTCAGCCATCTTAAGCATCTGCTTTTTAGGCATGGGGCCTGGAGATGGGCCCTGTGCAACAGGCCTCTTGGGATGCCTGGCTGATTTTGACTTAGTAAAGGCCTTAATTGAAAAGGAAGATGAGGGTCTAAAGACACCATGGGTGGAAGTGGACCTGTCCACATTAGGAGGCTCAATGCTCACAGTGGCTTTGGTGGTTGTAGTCAGGGTATGGGCAGAGGTACCTGCGGACTTGGTTACAGCAGACCCCGCCAAAGAAGTGTCATCGGTAGTCAGGGACTGCATAGGTGTCTCGCTGAGAACCGGACCACGTGTAGCCGGTTTTGGCATGGTGTCGGTGGGGACCGCGGACCTCGCGTGTCGGTCCTTGTCCTTGCGTTTTTTGGACAAAACGGTAGTTGGAGTCTCCGACGACATTTTATAATCAAAGGCTTTACCGAAAAAGTGTTGGGCGAACTCCGCCCGACGCTTAATAGTGCGCTTATTGAAAGTAGCGCAAAAGCGACAGCCCGAGACGTCGTGGTCTGGGCCTAAACAAGGTATGTAGAGGGAATGGAAATCCTTATGCGGTATTTGCTTCCCACAAGAAATACAATTGTTAACTTTTTCTGACATCGGTCTGAGGCAAGAAAAGTTTCCCCAATGGAGTACTTAGCTTTAATAAAGACTTCGGTTTCCAATTTTTCATAAATTCAGGAGCTGGCCGACCGGCACTTGCAAACTGCTTCTGCTTCGGGCACCGCGCGGCAAAAAAGACTGAAGAATATGGCATCGGCTGTGTCTTATATACCCCTGTCGCACTGACGTCAGGAAAGAAAGCGACGACAACCGACGCCGGACCAAGACTTTGGAATTCGGCCGACCGAGGACCCGCCTGACGGCAGAGAACCCATCTGTGATTACTGCAGCTGTATGCACGATGAACATGTGCTTATATATCACACTCTTCTCTCAGGCTGACATTTTCCTGATGTTTGAGCTTTCCACGTCAAGACCTAATGTCATTTGTATATCATCTGAAAACATTTTAACATAAACAATGTTCTTTCAGTTGCTTGTCTGGCACACTATACTATGGCTCTGTTTAGTAATAGACAATTATTTGTTCAGTATTATTTTCCTTTATCACTTTTCTGTTCTACTGCCATAACTGATTTTACAATGACTGCAAACTATCTACATCAACTCTGTTGTATTACTTATATATTGTCAGAAGCCAAGTTATTTGTCTGTAGTCTGTTTGCTGCTTTCCAGGTTCACTTTCAAGGAGGAGTACATTTTATTGTTTCATACTGTTAACCATACTGGTGCCAATTCTGGGTGTACATATAAGTATTTTTTTCCTAAAGGCTAGATCACAGTGCAAAGATGGTAGCACTTTTAGACAGAGGTTAGGTACTGTATCTGGACCTGAGGTTTTCTAATTAGAAACTTTTCTTAATTTTGTCTCAGTTTCTCTGGCCATTACTTCATTCTGTTTCATATCCTCTGTTTTAAGCACTTCTTGCAGTTTCTTTTACCTCTGCTATCCATTCAGTATCTTTGTTATGTTCAGCAGGATCTTCATAAATACTTCTTCAAAATGTATTGATTTCTTTTTTGTGATGGTGCTGCTACTGTTGTATTCTTTCTCAATTCCTCTATGAAACATGCATGGATATATTTAGTTTATTGATGTAGATGGTATTAGATGACACCTGATTTGTTTAGATGATCAATTCCATATTCTATATTCTTCTAATAGTGATACATCTTGCTTTATTCACTTTATAGTTGTCTCTGTTCAGTGATTCCATAGTGTCATTCTAATATATTAATATATATTTTTTATATTTCTATTGCAATCAAATAGTTCTTCTTGAGAAGATCCTCTTTCCTCTGTGCCTCCTGCTGAATAATTCTACATTGAATTTCAACCAAGGACCCTGAAAAAAGTTCTAAAATTTTACTTTGTGGTGTGTTTTTTTCTGTAAGTGTCCTGTTCTTTCTGTTGTACTGTTTTCAAAGGAGTTACTGCCTTAACATAGGTCATAGGTAGGTACTAGGCTATCGGCCCAAGGGCCTAAGTAAGCCTAGCCAACAAAGTTCCCTGGCTTATGCCAACCCAAGAAAGTTAATTTCCTGTGCCCCTGCCGAGCAGAGCCACAGAAGTGATCCCCAGGGTGTATTTCCTATTTCCCATCCACTCCTCAAGAGTTTTCTTCAAGAGTGTTAATGAAGAACTTTGCTTGACATAGATGGGTAGCTTGTTCCAGAGTATGGGAAGTCTCTGGGACAGGAATCTATCCCTCCAGCAAGTCCTGTTTATTGTGGTGACAAGGTTTAGGTCCCTAGATCATGTAGCTTGGAGGGATTGGGATTTCTTTAGGTGTAGCATGTCCAACAGCTCTGGGTTTGACATACCTTTACATGTTAGCAGAGATCACCTCAGAGTAGGTGATATGCTACAGAGTAAAGCTGCAGTTTTTTGAGGCGATCAGTGTAGGGTATTTGTTTGAGACCAGTAATCCTCTTTGTGAGGTACTTCTGTGGCCTTTCCAGCTGCTGCACATGTCATATGAGGTACATTCCAAAAGAGGCGTCGTACTCTATAATGAGTCTAATGAGGGTCGAGTAGAGGGGAACAATGACCTCTTTTTTCCTGGATGAGAACCCTTTTGTGATGAGGTGTGGCATGTAGAAGGATTTCCTGACTACTGTGACAATGTGATTATCAAAGGAGAGACTACTGTCCACCTGGGTCCCAAGGTCTCTTATCACACATTTGGTGTTAAGAAGACTGCGGCCTATGTGGTAGTTGATGGGTATAGAGATTTTACCAAAGGGGATAACAATGCACTTTTAAGTACTGAGCTTGAAGCCATGGCTCTGACACCAGGCATCTGTCTCAGTGAGGCCCTTCTGTAGGATGTCCACATCATTTGGGGACTCAACTATAGCTCCTAGTTTGCAGTCATCTATGAACCTCATTAGCCAGAGGCCTTCTGTGTTAGCCTGTACTTCAGAGAAGTAGATACCAAACAGAAGAGGTCCCAGGACTGAACCCTGTGGTACTCCACTTGTCACTGGTTTGAAGTCAGATTTGGAGTCTGCAACTTTTATAGTGTGGGTTCTGTCAGTGAGCCAGTTGGCAACCCATCTTGTGACATAGGGATTTATACCTAGTGAGTTTAGCTATAATTCCAGAATGGGGGATGGTGTTGAAAGCCTTGGCGAGGTCAAGATAGGCTATGTGAACCACCTTACCCTCGTCTACAGCTTTGGTGACTACCTCAAAGAAGTCAACCAGGTTCAAGAGGCAAGATCTGCCTTTCACAAACCCAAACTGGGTGGGGTCCAGAGTTTGGAGGTTACCAATGTCTTTGTTTATAAATTCCATGATGGAATGTTCCATGGCCTTGCAGACCAGGTTCGTCCAGCTAATAGGGCGATAGTTCCCAGGATCAGTGGTGGCTCCCCCTTTGTGGAGTGGAATAACTGTTGCTGTGCACCATTCAGTGAGCACAAAGCCTGACATGAGGCTATGATTGAACATGGTGCTTAGGTGGGGAGCCAGTTCTTTCTGAAGTTCATGTAAAACGCAGCCTGGGATGTTGTCCAGTCCCATGGATGCTGTGTTTTTGGCTTTAGAGAGTGCTGCTTTTACCTGTGAAGCTGTGATTGCAGGGACTCTGCATTCTTCCTGTACAGATATGGGCCCTTTAGGGGGTGAGAGGGGATAAAGTTAGCACTGAACCTATCTGCCAGGATTTTGGCAATATCAGTTGGTTCTGTAATTTTTGTGCCATTGTGCTGTAACTCAGAGCAGATCTGGGTGTTGCCATTGAGATTCTTGACATAGATATAGAATGCTTTGTGGTTGTCCTTAGAATCAGTGACAATCTTGTTTTCTTAGCTAGCTTTGGAGGATCTTATAAGGGATCTCAGCTTCTTGCTGAGGCTGACCCGGCAGCTCCTCCATTCGTGGGATTTTACTCTCTTTTGCAACAATTTCTTCCTTCTGTTGCAGAGTTTGTTTATGGCACGGGGCCACCAGATTGGCTTCCTTTTTTTGGAGGATAACATCTTGGTTCTGTTTGGGATAGCACGATCCATGCACTTGTGTAAGTGCTTATAGAGTGCATCTGTGTAGGATACAGCAGTCATAACTATATTGTCCATCTGCATGGGTGTCATGAAGTTCACCACTTCTGTCTTAAGAAGCATGAAGTTGGAGTAATTTTTTACTGTGGTTTCCTTAATGGGGGGTAGGGGTGGGATGTGGATATCTAGGGTGATTAGCTTATGGTCAGATCTGACCAAACAGGAGTTGACTTCAGGTGTGGGAACACTGGTCACTCATGTTGGTAATGACTAGGTCCAGGATATTGCTGCCCCTGGTGGGGGTGGGGGTGTGGATAAGTTGATCCAGGGCATTGGAATTTATGAATTCCAGAAAGTGCTGAGCAAAGGTGTTGGTACATGAGTAGTTTTCCCAGTTAATGGTGGGGTAGTTGAAATTGTCCAATATTAGAGTGTCTGGTTGAACCCTAATATTGTCCAGTATATCAAGAAAAGAGGAGTGGGAATCCTGGGGCATGGTGGTGGATCTGTAGCAAGCTACAATCTGGATTTCAGTTTTGACTAGAGTTAGTTGCACTTGGATAACCTCGGCTGCATTATGCTGAGCAACTAGCCTGGAGGTGTGGATGTCCTTAATGAATATGGACACACCTCCACCTTTGGTGTTCCGGTCCAAGTTAGATGGCTGAAAAGTGTGGTATGGGTTATAGCCTGGTAATGCAGGGGTGCTCTCTGGAGCCTTGAACCAGGTCTCAGTCACTGCACAGACATTGATGTTCTCCATTTTAAAGAGTTCCTCGAGTGAGTAAATTTTGAGATTTAGACTTCTAGCGTTGAGTTGCATTACCCTCAGCCTTTGCTTGCCTGTTCCTATTATGGTGAATTTGTCATTTGAACCTTGCCTAAAAAAGGCACTATACTGGCGGCAAGAGCCTTTGCCAGTATCTGGAATCCCAGGGGTGACATGTGCAGGCCATCTCTGGCAAAACATTGTGGTCTGTCGACCATGTCATCCCAGGCAGACAGATACTGGATCCCCTTAGAATGACACCAGAAGCTTAACCAATTGTTGAAGTCAATCATTTTGTCCTTGTACTACGGTATCATTCTGGGTGATGGCAGGATGCTACTCAGGGCTAGGGTCATACTTGCGTGGACTACAAGATCAGAGAGTTCTTCCATGTCTCTTTTCATGTAGTCCAGGGAGGTATGTCTCAGGTCATTCACACAAAAATGGACAATCACAGAGTCATGTTTATACTTGTGGAGTGACCAGAGTGTGTGGGTTATGTGGCGGATCCTGGCACCTGACAGTGACCTTCTCCTTGTTTAGCCTGGTGGGTGGGACATCAGTGTGCCCGACTATAGAGTCACCTATGACAAGTGTGTTGGGTACATTGTTTTGCCTTATGGACTGTGGTTGAGTGGCACACTGAGTCTGTGGGCTGTGTGTCATTTGTGTTGTGTTAGTCGTGGGAGGTTGCTTGCGTTTCTGCTTTGGAAGTCTCTGTTGCTTGAGCAGATTATTATTGAGAGTCTCCGTGAATATTTTTGTGTTTCTATATGTGGATTTTCGTGGTGTAGGTTTAGTGGGATTATGTGATGAGTCTGGTGTGGTACAAGTGTTTACCTTCTCCTCTTGACTATCAAGTTTAGTCTTGGTTGGAGAGAGCTTTACCCTCAGTTTGGCTAGATAAGTGCATCTCTCACAGGTTGTAGTGTTGGGTGGTAGGAGGAGAGGGTTGTCTGTGTACATGAGGTAATTGCTACATTGCCCCAAGATGCCCAGATTCATCAGATAGACAGGAGAGAACACTGGGAGCTGACCCTTGGACATGCCTGAATAAAAAAATATTTTCCTGTAGACAAGTGAGGAAAGTGAGTACAATAGCTGTTTTTCTCTAAGCAAGTGAGGAAAGTAAGTACCCAAACTGTTTTCCTCCAGGTAATGAGGAAGGGTGAGTGCTGTAGTAATTTGTAGTTTATTTAGTGCTTACAACAAGTTCTGAATAAGTGCTGAGCACGGATAAGCAAATTCAAGTGCTAAAACTAAGAATCTGTTTCTGGATCTTATTGAAGATAGGCTATCTAGTGCTTACCACTCCCACTGATAAGCTAGAAGGCTTCCCTCCAACACAGAAAGACTTGGGGGCACAGAATTACAAACAGTCCTGGATACAAATCTGTATCTGGATTAAACTAGTTAAATGGAAGGTGGGAAGCAAGCACAAATGCAGGCTTTTAAACCAGAATTTTGAAAGAGATGGACAAACTGCCCAAATGGCCAATAAACTACAATTTCTGGGCCAGAAACCACTCTTGTGGTAGATAGGCTACCTAGTGCTTACCACTCCCATTGATGAGCTAGAAGGCTTCCCTCCAACACAGAAAGGCTTGGACACAGAAGCTTACAAACAGTCCTGGATACAGCAAATCTGTATCTGGATTAGACTACTTACAGGAAAGGCAGAACACAAGCTTGGAATTTACATATATATATATATATATATATATATATATATATATATATATATATATATATATATATATATATATATATATATAGATATATATATATATATATTTTTTTTTTTTAAGTGGGTTGGCTTTCTCAAAAAGTTCTCTCTGTATTAGAAAGAATGAGCTAATGACAGTAGCAAAAACACTTTAAGTGCAGTACAAGCAGCACACACAGAGTGTGTAGCAATATTAAGGCAAATACAGTTTAAATAAATGCAGATAAGTTAAAAATGACAAAAACAAGTTTATGAAAAATCAAATAAGAGCACTTGAACACTTAAAAGCACACAGAACAGCAAATTAAGGTAGAAGACAGTTATGTAAGAACAGCTCAAGAAACTATAAGAATTTTTTTTTTTTTGTGGAGAGGGAGGGAACAGAGCAAATTAAAATGCTATAGGGGATGTCCTTCCCAAGTAGTCTCTCTGTACACAGCAGAGGAGATGGGACTGTAGGAGTATCTGAAATCAAAATATGATCTCACTTTACTCAGTTGAGTGAGCAAATGAGATGGGCCCAGTAGGAGTGTCCAAAAACAGATTTACAGCAGGTGTGGACAATTCCAAAGCCACCAAGATTAACACCACAACAAGAACAGGGAGGAGGAGGGGGAGATTAACTGCAGCTAGAGACAGGGAGTATCATCCCCTTGTATTATATTATGTCATATATAACAATTATCTACAAATTTCTAATCTTAAATAAGTGTAGAGAAAAGTATACTTAAATCAGCGTTTGTCAGTTGATTTATGCAGGTGAATCTCAGCAGCCAACCACTCGGAAGATGAGCAGAATGATTAAAAAATGTGACCAGCACAGATTCTAATGCAAGCAGAAACCCCCAGGCTAAGTTAACACACAATTTCAAAAGCAGTCTAACAACTTTCAATGTATCCAGATGGCTACACTTTTTCACACTTCAGACAACTAACTGCAGCTAGAGACAGGGAGTATTATCTCCCTGTATTATATATAACAATTATCTACAAATTTCTAATCTTCAATAAGTGCAGAGAAAAGTATACTTAAATCAGCATTTGTCAGTTGATTTATGCAGGTCAGTCTTAGTAGCCAACCACTCGGAAGATGAGCATCTTGCCTATATCAGAGTCTCTGCACCACACCTTTCAATTTTCGTTTTGTGTATCAATTCAGTTTCTATTTGTTACCCTTTCATGTCATTAAACTTCTTGCTTATTACATTCCTTTTTTGTTACTGTTTTTTTTTATAAAATATGCCTTATTTAGGATGTCTTTGCCTGATTATACCTTCAAATATCCTTGCAGTTACCGTGGTCACACTGGTTAGTACTGCTTTCTTTAATGTATAGATATTGTACAATATTAACCCCCCAATCATACTTGGACATACAAAATCATGAAATTAATACCACTTCTCCTTTTAATTTCTCCAAATGTTTGAGTTTCTAACACCATGATGGGAGAGGATCCTATCCATAAGTCAGGTATGGTTAGAGTTCAGGATATTAGCATTAATTCAGTCTTTGAAGTTATCCAAGAGTGACCTTTTCAGCACCTGCAATGTACCCAGAATTGCCTCCTTCCAGAGTTCTGATGGAGGTGATATGTACTTCTAACATTACAGAAGCCCAGTTGCTCCTATATGAACTGTCTGGGTATCTTTATTGCAAAATGCTCATATATGCTTGAAAATTCTGGTATTTTATGACTTTATCTCTCAGTATGTAAGACATTATAATCGTTGGGTGTAACAATTTCAATGACCAACTCTACTTTTGTCTTTTTTCATAAGACTACTACATCTGGTTTTCTTGCATCTATCTTAACTGTTGGTACTGTTTGATCCACTGTGATCTTAACTTTATTATTGTCAATAATGTTTTGTGGTTCATGTTTTTAAGGCTTTTCAACTACCTGTATATTGCAGTGTTTGCACAATCTTCAGTGAAGCAGTTGTGCATTTTGGTATTCAGACCCTCAGCCATAAAGGAACGTGTTTTTACCAAGCACAGTTTGTCCCACTGAAAAAATAAAAACAACTTAACTATTGCTGAAAGGCATTTTCAGCAAGGTATGGTATTGCCCTTCATTCACTGTTGCGCAATAATGGAGATGTTATAAATAAAACTTAAGGGGGGTGAGGTTTTCTTCTAAATGGGAGGCACTGGGGGGGGGACTTGCTCCCAGACAAGAAAATATTAAAATTATGTTCACTAAATGTGGTTTTCTGCAATTGTTATTGTTGTTTTGACGATCAGATAAAAGGCCTTTGGCAAGTAATCATGAATCCAGCCATGAGTATACCTCAACCAGCAACAAGCTATGCAACTGTTTTCAGCTCTATTTTACAGAGCCTGCATTTGTTGATTTGTCTGATTTTTTTCTACAGATTTCATAAACAAACATGTACATAGCCTACTATGTTGGACCACCATTGCTAGCCCTACATATTTTGGTTTAAATTCTCCTCTCCTTAACCATTCCAGAATTAAATCTTGGTCAACGTGGCTATTCCAGGAATTCTGTACTCTTGACGCTATATGTGTGGGTTTTCCAACTTTTTGTACTTTTCACCTAGTCCTTTCCTTTATATTCTTTTATTTGCTTTTTGATATTTTCAGTTGCTTGTCTAATTCTCATCAACTTCCATTCCAGCTCCCTTCCAAAACGTTTCTGCTAAACTTAGCAAAGATGTCATCTTAGACTCCTCCTCTCCATACTTTAGAACTTGTTTCCTTGTCCAGTTGGTTCTATGTTATTTGGGGCTAGTAAATCATACCAAAGATGTAAGTTAGAACAGGAACAGTAAATTTATTTTTAGTTTGATTTTTAATTCTATATGTTATTTCAGTTTTCAATACAAGCTGTAGTCTTCTGAAGTATTCCTTCCTAAGGTTTGGTCTCTTTTGTCTGAGTTCTACTGTTGACCCTTCATCTATTCCCAAATAGTACATTCCCTCCTGTTCAAGTTCTTTTATACTGGATTGTTGTACCAGGTTGATATTTTCTTGATGTTTCAGCTTTCCATTTGTACATGTTACTTTTGCATGTTTATCAAGGACAAGTGTCATTCTTACATTATCTTAAAAAGTTTTAATTATTTATAATTATGTTTGCAGATCCTCATCTGATGAGCTGTACAATTTTATAACATCTACAAAAAGTAGATGACATATCTCTGAAAAAGGTTATGTTTTGAAGTTAATAGACTAAAGTATGGCTACAGTTTAAACAGATTAGTGGGTTAAGGACAAGACAAAACAACAGTGATGACACAGAATTAACCTGGAATATCTCTCCTTTGAACTTTTATAGGTTCATAGGTTAGTAAGACTAGCTAACTTTGCCCATTGAGCCATTTTAAGCCTAGCCAGTTATCCCTTGTGAGACTCAAACCTTGCACCTTGTGTTTGTAAGGCAAGCACCTTAACCATTAGGCCACCATCCCTGATAATAACTTATCTTTTATCAAGGCCCAGTAGCAAAGGGCTGTGCCACTGTTTAATAGTCACTGCAATGTAACTGCTCAAGGTAGGGTGTATCTTATACACCTGTGAGCACCCCTTTACCCATGAATATGGGATACTGTTGAATTTTTTTTTGTAAGCTACCCTTGCCATACTCAGATTCTTCCCATCTTTACTGTTCCTTTTTTGGCTTTATTTAACGTCAGATAGTCCTTCATTAATATGACTTTCTTTTATTACCTTTTTGTTCTACTGTCATGTTTATTTCTAGATGGCTACAAACTATGTCTGCATCAAAACCAGTGTATAACTCTTAATATTTTTTTCTTGTTAACAAAATTAATGTCTGTTTGGGATATGAAGACAAGTCATTTTTACTCAGTGTTAAAACTTTGTGTAAAAATGTTAATACCTTTAGCCAGATGTTAGACACTGCATCTGAACCCAGGATTTTTCATTTATGAGTTTTTCTTAATTTTCTTTTAATTTCTCTGGTCATAGCTTTCTCCCATTTACTATAATTTATGTTAGAACTACCTACTCCATTTCTTTTAACTCTTTCATTCATTCAGCACAGTTATGTTAAACAGGATCTTCATAAATACCAATTTCCTCTTTTTTGTGTTGGCTCTATTGCTTTTACTTGCTTCTCATTTCTCTACAAATAATTTTTGTGTCATCAACTAATTGCAGATTTTCTACTTCTCTTTACATTCATCCGCATGCCATTTAGGTATTGCTACTTGCATTGATATGTTTAGTTTATTATTGGAAATAGTGTATGATAAATCACAGTCCACCTTAATAATGTACATTGCTTTTACCATAACTATCTTTGTATGGATTTCAGAAGATCTGTTCCATTTTCTATATTCTTCTAATAGTAATACTTGGCTTAATTGCTTTACAGTTTTCTCTATTCAGTTCTTCCAGGATAACATCTTACTTGCTCCCTTTCTTTCCTTTGTTGCTCTGTTCAGTTGTTCCAGGGTAACATCTTACTTGCTCCCTTTCTTCCATTTTTTGCTCTGTTCAGTTCTTCCAGGGTAACATCTTACTTGCTCCCTTTTCTTTCCTTTGTTGCTCTGTTCAGT
>NC_056744.1:1690477736-1690527410 GCF_019279795.1 Protopterus annectens | reverse complement strand
GGGGGGCACATCCCCCACATTGGGGGGTGGGGGCATAGCCCCCCACATATTATAAACATTTTAAGCTATATAGATGTATATTTTACAAGTGCAATGAATAACTGTTTTGCAGAAAACAATATAAAACCAAAGTATGTGGGGGGCTGTACCCCCACACACCCCCTTACTATATATTCTAACACCACGATTGCATTACAGTGGGGAACAGGCCATATATCATGGTTGATGAAATGAGTTGTCAGTGAAATAAACATTCAGTGAAATGGTCTTGCCAATTTGCTTGTCAGTGAAATGAGCTGTTGATGAAATGAAGGTAACCTGAGCTCATTTGTGTCTAACCCACATTTTTAAACTCAGTTACTGTTTTAATAGTGCTATTTGCTCAGTTAGACTTTATCATTCATCATCTTTTCTGTGAAATAATCCTTCATCTTACTCCTCTGAGCTGTTTGTATCTTCAGATTGTGTCCTCTTGTTCTGTGACATCTTTTATTTTGTTTTTAATATGGCAACCACAGGGACTCTACTACCACTTCTGTGGTGCTTAAATGTTTTTTTCTACGTCCTTTGTTCAAGAATACATGTATATATTTATTAAACTTCGTGGAGATTCTCTATGTAAGATGTCTGGTTTAGACCATGCACCATTTTCTCATGGTGTACTAAACTACCTTCAAATTATCTACATCATTAGAAATATGAGGTTTATAGAACTGCTCATTAGTAGTTTATGTGAATAAGGTAAGAGAACTTTTTTTGTTTTGTTTTACCATGCCTCTTTGTATAAGGCATAGTAACGTTTTCGTTCTGTTTGGCCATGCCTCTTTGTACACAGCCTTTCCTGGTGCTCCCCCTCATAATGGTTGCATACCTTTATTTAATCAGATAAGATGAAACCCTGCCCCCCTTCCTCATTTGTTAATGCCAACATTTTCCCACAGCACTTTGCACTCATTTCACAGGTGCACTGAATTTAAGCTATCATGCTTAAAACCTTCTGTGTTACCTTGACAATAAACTTGTCATTGCTTCTGAACCTACTTATGTATCAGTCATGCTGCATAACGTTGTGTAATCAAAAAAAAAAAAAAAAAAAAGGACATTTTCTACAGCCTACATAACCTTCTATTATGTCACTTAATATCACGCTTTCTAAGCTGGTTTGTGTTAGAAAATACAGAATTTTTATACGAATACACTATTCATTAACTAAGAAAAAAATCCAGGCTGAAAATTCTAGAGGATAATTTTTTCATCCCCATAGACAGAAGCAATTACTTAACATTCATCATGAATCGTCCCTTACCTTATACACACTGACTGCCTCATGCAGGAGCACAAAACTGTGACATGAATGTCTGGGAACACACAGAACACAAATAAAGGCCTCATCCTCCTGGCAGAACAACTTCAGTCCCCTTCTGTGCTCCCCACAGCACTGCTCTGTTCCCCCATTTGTAGCACACATATTCTGCATCTCTTCTTTGTCTTGGCAGTCTGTTTCCTGCATTGAATGCCGCAGCTTCAGTTCCTAGGATCTTTGAACCATACTGATCAGCTTTCAATTCACTCTGGACCTTTTCAAAGGGAAGTTCCCATCTATACTCAGAACAGGAAAGTTTTGTTACACTGTATAAAATCTTGTTAACAGAGACCCTATTCAGCTGGAGTCATCAATAGAGTTTCAGAAAAATTGACAAATTAACATGATACTCACAGCACACACCCTGCAAGCCATGTCAATAGCAACAAGCCATTACAGTTTCATTTTCAGAGCACAGGAAGTAGAATGTGTTGGGAAGTGACCGCCTCCATTTAAAGGGGCAATGCAAAATGTACTTCAGATGTTTTATTTTCTGAGATGGAATGGCAGAGTTTTAAGCACGTGCTTTTAATTTTAATGTTCAGACTTAAGAAATACCTGGTAAATTCTGACTTAGAAGGCAACTAAAACATGTATTTTAAGAAAATTATATATATATATATATATATATATATATATATATATATATATATATATATATATTTATATTTATATTTGTGTCTTTCGGCTTTTTTCCCGGTTAGGGGTCACCATAGCGGAACTCTGGTCCACTAATGATAGGTTGATTTTTACGTACCGGCTTGCCAGACCTGACGCACAACCTTCAACTAAGGTATGCCCATTCACGGATGTCTCCACGCAGAAGATGCTCTAGCTGAAAATCGAACCGGGCAGCGTCTTACTGTGAGGCGACAACGCTACTGCAGCACCACCACCGTGGGTTATATATATATTTATAAACTCCATTTTTATCCCCAAACCAAACTTTCATTTCATATTTAATATCCCTTTACTGATGAATTTTCCTCTCCTTTATCTATTTATTTTTATTTTCTTTGTCTACCAAGTTCAATCAACCCAGTGAGGTGTAAATGCCCGTTTCTGATCTATTTCTTTCTGAATTAGCCCCATGATAGAGTACAATGCCCCTTTTGGAATGTACCTTACAAGACAACTGCAGCAGCTGGAAAGGCCACAGAAGTGCCTCACAAAGAGGATTACTGGCCTCAAACAGATGTCCTACACTGACTGTCTTAAAAAACTCCAGCTTTATTCTGTAGCATATTGCCTAGTCTGAGGAGATCTCTGCCTAACATATAAACAAGGGCGCCCGTAGGCAGGTGCAAGGGGGTGCACTTGCACCCCCTGGATTCGGCTGGCCCGGAGACTGCATTTTCTTTTAATTTAAAAAAAAATTTTTTTTTTTTATTTGCGTCAAGTCGCACAGACGGAACAGGTGTTTGCGACATAATTTCATCTTCTCCGTCTGTGCGACTGTTGGCTTACGTCTTTAGCGTCCGCCTCCACCCCGCGCACGGAATTTCAAATCCAAAAGATGTTGGGGCGAGCGTACAAGTGAGAGGTAAGTTTGTGCGTGTGTGTTTTTAAGTGTTTGAGAGGTGTGTGCAAGTAAGAAATAGATAGTTAGGGCTGGGGATGTGTGGACAGGGTTGCCAGCTTTTCAAATGTCCAAAGTGGGACATTTTTGGTACAGACGTCAGATTTTGCAGGCTGAAACATACCCACGGCCAGTACGAAGGATAAAACTTCACTTTTTTTCTAAATAAAAGCTTATTTTTGTAGCCTTTTATGTTGCTTATTCTGTTTCTTATAATATCTAGGTGTTTTAGATCATACAGAATAACTGTTTCATACAACTTTTACATAAAATATAGGAAATAATTTTGCTCTAAAATCTCAGGACATTTGCCATTTTTACAAATTCTTTGCAGGACACAACTGTCCAAAGAGGGACTGTCCCTCGCAAAGTGGGACAGGTGGTAACCCTAACATACCAGGATATCAATGGCTGTAATAAATGTTTCATGAATCTTACAGCCTTTATTTTTTTTTCTTTTTGTGACAAATTAATTTGTTTATGAATTTCATGAGTATTTCATCAGCACACTGTGTTTTCTGAACATTAATGAAGCTCTCATAACAATATTAATATCATGTAATCTGTTAAAACTATCAGCACTTTTAAAAGATTTTTTTTTAAAACTGTTTTGTTAGGAGAAACATGCTTCCTGCAATTTGTGACCACTCAAATGTTCATTCTGACATTTAAAAACTTGTAAGCTGTCTTTGTGACCATTTTACATACTTTAGTCTCTAGCCCCTTAAATACCACTGGACTTACATTTTTTTCCATTAACCTTAGTCATTGTGTTGCCTGTGTCCATCTCTAAATAATTTTATAACTGCATAGTATAAATGTTTTTCATTTACCAAGTGTATCACAAGCATTTCAAGCTGGACTATCTAGTTGCTTTAGATGCTTTTCCAAGGACACCGTCTACAACATCAACTTATATTTTCCCAACTTGTATCCAAAGTCAGCAACATTTGATGTAAGGCTTCAGTTTACACCCACAATAGGCCATCTTTGCGAAATGGTTATGACATCCACAAAGGATACAGATAAAGTTACTGGATCTGCAACATTGCTTTCTCATGCCTGTTGCCACACTGATTATAGTGGGTAGGGTCTATGGCTGTTCATTTATTATGAGGTGTTGTCTTGGATAACCATATGGTAAGTGTATGATAATTTTTCTCTTTGATTAATTCTGAACTTTATTTTACCCTTGTTTTCATGATCAACTTTTATTTCAAACTGACCCAGTTTCCCAGTCATGTTTTTAAGCTGAATACATGAAAGCTCACTTGCTCTACACATGACTAGGGCTTTATCCAGAATCAGGTCTACCTCTCTCAGTAGTCTGCCCCTGACTTGATCATTACTGCTATCCCATACATCTGTCTGTCCTGTGTGGATGTAAAAATTAGATAGGGGTTTTTGTATGCATTAGGAGTTTGGAAGTGTTCTTCCAAATAAACGCATGTGGGTTTGTGATTTCTATGTAACAGGCAGTGGAATGCTACAAGAAGAGACAGAGGACACAGGTTTGCTACACTGATAGAAATTACATGGTGCAGCTCTGCATGGACATATGGGGCAACTATATGAATACAATATTAGTGAGGTTAAGGAATTACCAGGATTTCATGTCCGGTGTGGCTTACAGAACCTGTATAATAGGGAGAAGACATTTATGTTACATTTGCAGCATATATAACATATGTGAGTATGTAAGAACAAAGTAAGACACACCTGAAATTTCCTAGTGATAATCTACTGATAGAAGTGGGAGCTGAAATGCAACTGTTGCAGGGAAACAAAGACAACCAGACAGTATTACTAAGCACATACTCACCAGTAGGTAATATATATACATACTGGTTTAACTAGGCTGATGTGGAGGTAGCAGTTGTCCTATGCAGGTGTCGAAGGACATAATATTAATGGAGGCCACCAATAGGAGTTTCAAGACTGACGTATGAAACAGAAGAAATGTCATACCAGTTACATCCTCCCTGTGTGGTTAGTTCCTCATTGGTTGTAATGCAGATCCTGAAGTAGGAAAACAAACAAAGCACAAATGTGGGTATGCAACACATCCTTTAGAAAAATGCATACTAACACAAATCCTGTTAGTCTAGCAATTTTCTAAGTTCATGAGAGAAATATTTGTAATCTGTCCCTATTTATGTTAAGCTTTGGCCATATTTCTTGTACTAAGAGGTTGTGGTGAGTGTGTGAGTGTGTAATGTCCTAGTTAGAATTATCAGGTGGAATTTATTTTCAAGTGCATTTTTAAGGAATTGTGAGCTTCAATGGAAGATAAATTTACTGCTGTTCATCCTAAGTTTGCTTAAAATGTGCAACTGTTTAGTTCAGCAGATGGTATCACTATTGTCATATAGAATTTTAAAGCAGTGTTAGTAGCACAACAGGTAGCATACTTGCATCTTGATGTAGAAGGCTATAGGTTCTACTTCCACAGCATGTAGATTTGTATTTTAAGGAGATGGGGTGCTGCAGTCCTGAGTATGTCCTCCTTTGGAGGGAATGCCTAGTAACTATGAACCTGTTTTTCAGCTTGCCACCCATTCCCTATTGCAATATACTAGCTTACCACTTTTGTTTAATGTAGCATGGGCAATTTATTCTTTAGGGGCAGTAGGCACTGAATTGTAGATATAGGATTGCATAAGATATTTACATAAGCATAATGGTTTAGACATACAATTAAAAGTACATTAGGTAGTAACATATGATTGTTCTTACAGTATGTTTAGTAGAGATAATGTTGAAGATGTACTAAAAATAAGACAAGAAAGGAAAAACTAAAAAACACGAGCCATATTGTCAAAGCAGGAGAATATAGACAAGTTCATGTGAGATTCATTGACATTTTAAGGGAAACTGTGAAGACTGTGCATAAAACATATATTCCTATCCATAATTCATACCTCAGTCTCAACCTCTTAGAGCAAAAAATCTGGACAAAGATTAAAATGATGGGGGAACAAGTAGGGAAAGATTTTAAATATTGCTCTTACAAATTTAGAAAGTTGATAAAATAATAGGTTTTGAATTAGCATGACATTTCTGAAGGATGTGGAGTCTTCAACTCAAATGTTTATCATTATTTAATGACTTCAATCCTCAGCTATTTGGCATAAAAGTACAGATTTTAGGAAGAACACACAAAAAATATGAGGCAAAAATCTGGACATTCTGCAAAAATCTGTTCAGTTGAGAGGTATAATGGTGCTTACTGCAGTATTAAGTTTTCTTTGCATAAACATGTACAAAAGCAAAAATCAACTAGTTTTATGTATTTATTTTTTGTTGTTGTCCAGGTTAGCATGATGTACATGTTAATCATTGGTGTAGCTGAAACACATCAGAAAATGTTTTTTTTTAATCCCATACCTGACACTTTTTTTTGTTTGTTTTTGTTCAGTAACATCATTGATAGAAGATCTGCAAGATATTGACTACAAAGGTAGTAGTAGCCCATTGGATTCTTTAGGTTGTCTTATAACTTCAAAGCCAATGCATCAGACAAGAAGCGATCATTCAGATATAGTAGCAATATGATATAGTTCATTACTGACGGCAATTTGTTTTCAGAATTCTTCACGTTGTAGGTTTTGCATCATTTTAAGATGCAGATAAAATAAGTTGAACTGAGCAGTGTTAATGGTGGAAAAGCAAGACGTCAGTGAAGAAACTAATGAGTCAAGATAGGGAATATAAATACTTGTTCTGTAATAACTCTCAAAATCCATGACTACTGTGTTTGCTCGGTCTGTCAACTGCAAATCCTTGGCAACACTAACTCAATATTAAATTTATCTGCTAGTGATCTTGCCTTACTGAGAATGTCATTCCTAAAGTGTTCTTCAGCATGGTTGCAGTGCTCCTTGAATATTTCAATGAGTCTGTTGATGTGTTGTTGAGCCTCTACTATATCAAGTTGAACAGACTGAAACATCTGGGCAACAGGCTCAAGAACTGATGAGTAATTTGCAATAATGAAGAGAAAATAAGAAACGTGCATGAAGAGCAAGCGCTGAGTAACATATGTGCATTTTGTCTGGTTTCACCAGCAGTGCTCTTCTGAAGATCAGCCAGGCAGTCAAATATTTTCTCAAAGTTCTGACTAAACACACGAATGGATTTATATTTCTCGGTCCATCGTGTCTCACACAGAAGAGGTATATTTGGTGCCAATGCTCGTCGTTTTGGACTGTCATGGACAAAAGTAATCTTGATAACATCAGCAGCACTATGCATTTCAGGAACATCATTCAGATCATTGACTACAAGGTTTAGTCTGTGAGATGCGCAGTGGATAAAGGCTGTTTTTGGATACTTTTCACGAATCTTTGCCTGACCACCATTCTGGATGCTTGCCATTATGGAGCAGCCGTCATAGCTTGTCTGAGTAATTTTTCCAGGTCTAGACCGCACTTTATGCATTCACTGACAATGACATTTCATACAGACTGTGCATCTCTCACAACAATGGGAACAAAATCTGCAAACTCTTCTCGAATACAATCATCATCAACAAACCAAATGTCCAATGACAACTGCTCAATGTCTGAGATATCTGCAGTTTTATCTGCCAATACACTAAATCCAACTGCCCTGTTTGCTGCACAAACAATCTCCTTTTGAAGTATGTGTTTGTATTCTGCCAACAGCTCATTTTGCACCCTATGGGATGTGTACCAAGCATTTCCTGCAGCTGTTTCACTGTGCTGTTTCAGTATTGTGTCACCAGCTTCAATACAAAAAAAAACACAAATTTCCACCAGAGCCTTCTTTTCTATGGAGAGGAATGTCATGGGTTGCACAGTAAATAATGGTAGATACAATTGGTTCCAATTTATTTTGGTTCTCTGCAATTTGTTTTGCTACTGCTGCATCTGGCTGTAGAATAACAGCTGTTTCTGGCTTCTGTCGTGTTCGTGTATGAGAAAAATTTAAAGCATCTTCAGCAGAACCTTTGTGCCATGATGATCACATGTGATTTCTTGCAAGACTCATTGAAGGCATTATATTTTGTGCACACACTAGTGATGAAGCTGCCTTGCAACCCACGGTGAAGTAACTGAGGAAATAATACACAAGTTAAGCAGAGTGGGCCTTTCAAGAGAGGAGAAAATGCAAGCCACGGTGAGTACTGAGGCAACCAACTATATCTGAATATAGTTGTTAATAAATAATGACATGCATTTCAGTTTCAGACTTCATATCATTCAGAAAATTTAATTCTAACACAAATCCTTTTATTCTAGCAACTTTCTAATGTGTCCCCAGTTTTGGGCCTTTATCCCCAACATTATAACAAGCTTTGTCCAGATTTCTTGTGTTAACAGATTGAGAGGTATGGTGTGTATGTGTGTCTGTATGTATGTATGTATGTATGTATAAGAAGGAGGAAGCATAGCCCTCAGCTGTCCAGGTTTTTCAAGAATGTCCAGATTTTGCCCCATATTCCTCCTAAAAAGTATTGAATTTGCTAAGTAATGACAGACATTTGAGTTTTAGATGTAATATCCTTTAGAAAAATGCATACTAACATAAATCCTGTTATTCTAGCAATGTTCAAAGTTCATGAGAGCAATATTTATAATCTGCTCCTATTTACTTTAGGCTTTGTCCAGATTTCTTGCACTTAGAGGTTGAGGTGTGTGAAAGAGAGAGTGAAATGCCCTAGAGTTACCAGGTGGAATTTATTTTCAAGTGCATTTTCAAGGAATTGTGAGTTTCAAGAGAAGAGAGTTTTACTGCTGCTCATGCTAAGCCTGCTTAAAATGTGCAATTGTTTTGTTTAGCAAATAGTATCACTATTTTGGTATAGAATTTTTAAAGCAGCACAGCAGGTAGCATACTTGCATCTTGATACAGAGAGCTGTAGGTTCTACTCCCACAACATGTAGATTTGTATTTTAAGGGGGTATATGTCCTCCTTTGGATGAGATGCCTAATAACTATGTACCTGTTTTTCAGCTTGCCACTCATTCCCTATTGCAATATACCAGCTTACCATTTTTTTTAAATATAACGTAAGCAATTTATTTTTCAAGGGCAGCAGGCAGTGAATTTGTAGACGAAACACTGAAATATAAAGTTGTTTTCTAGCAACAATCTCTTCACTGGTTTCAGATTTCTTTAATGTGGAATTATTCAGATGAGTTTTACTTCTGCAAAGATTCTGCATATTGATTGATATTGGTGGATTGTATGACAGAAGTTTGAGTAGAATGGCCCTTTATGGTTGAAATGTTCTGAATTGGGCAGGTTGTCATTATTGGTTCATATAATTTGTTTCACTGCTTAAAGGAAAAATGTTCAGCTTTGGCCGGCTAAGAACTTGGTTATATTCAACTGGACGTATAAGAGAATTTAAGTACCTTTATCTGCACTTTTTAAAAAAAAATACAGTTTTTAATTTGATTTAAACTGTGTTGAAGGAATATTTAACTGAACTGGCAGTTTTTCTGCTCTTTAGTAACTTGAACAGAAGCTAGTGTTTGCTGAATTTTGTTATTTGCTAGTAATTACAGGTGTGGGGGTAGCCACATTCTTTGATTTCCTGTCCTTGCCTAGTTAAGTGGTGCATTGTGAAATATTTTCTGCTTAAAAACCTCAGCTTTGGCCGGCTAAGAACTTGGTTATATTCAACTGGACGTATAAGAGAATTTAAGTACCTTTATCTGCACTTTTTTTAAAAAATACAGTATTTAATTTGATTTAAACTGTGTTGAAGGAATATTTAACTGAACTGGCAGTTTTTCTGCTCTTTAGTAACTTGAACAGAAGCTAGTGTTTGCTGAATTTTGTTATTTGCTAGTAATTACAGGTATGGGGGTAGCCACATTTTTTGATTTCCTGTCCTTGCCTAGTTAAGTGGTGCATTGTGAAATATTTTCTGCTTAAAAACCTCAGCTTTGGCTAGCTAAGAACTTGGTTATATTCAACTGGACGTATAAGAGAATTTAAGTACCTTTATCTGCACTTTTTTTTTTAAATACAGTATTTAATTTGATTTAAACAGTGTTGAAGGAATATTTAACTGAACTGGCAGTTTTTCTGCTCTTTAGTAACTTGAACAGAAGCTAGTGTTTGCTGAATTTTGTTATTTGCTAGTAATTACAGGTGTGGGGGTAGCCACATTCTTTGAATTCCTGTCCTTGCCTAGTTAAGTGGTGCATTGTGAAATATTTTCTGCTTAAAAACCTCAGCTTTGGCCAGCTAAGAACTTGGTTATATTCAACTGGATGCATAAGAGAATTTAAGTACCTTTATCTGCACTTTTTTTTTAAAAAAATACAGTATTTAATTTGATTTAAACTGTGTTGAAGGAATATTTAACTGAACTGGCAGTTTTTCTGCTCTTTAGTAACTTGAACAGAAGTTAGTGTTTGCTGAATTTTGTTATTTGCTAGTAATTACAGGTGTGGGGGTAGCCACATTCTTTGATTTCCTGTCCTTGCCTAGTTAAGTGGTGCATTGTGAAATATTTTCTGCTTAAAACCTCAGCTTTGGCCGGCTAAGAACTTGGTTATATTCAACTGGACGTATAAGAGAATTTAAGTACCTTTATCTGCACTTTTTAAAAAAATACAGTATTTAATTTGATTTAAACTGTGTTGAAGGAATATTTAACTGAACTGGCAGTTTTTCTGCTCTTTAGTAACTTGAACAGAAGCTAGTGTTTGCTGAATTTTGTTATTTGCTAGTAATTACAGGTGTGGGGGTAGCCACATTCTTTGATTTCCTGTCCTTGCCTAGTTAAGTGGTGCATTGTGAAATATTTTCTGCTTAAAATCCTCAGCTTTGGCCGGCTAAGAACTTGGTTATATTCAACTGGACGTATAAGAGAATTTAAGTACCTTTATCTGCACTTTTTTAAAAAAAAAAATACAGATTTAATTTGATTTAAACTGTGTTGAAGGAATATTTAATTGAACTGGCAGGTTTTCTGCTCTTTAGTAACTTGAACAGAAGCTAGTGTTTGCTGAATTTTGTTATTTGCTAGTAATTACAGGAGTGGGGGTAGCCACATTCTTTGATTTCCTGTCCTTGCCTAGTTAAGTGGTGCATTGTGAAATATTTTCTGCTTAAAAACCTCAGCTTTGTCCGGCTAAGAACTTGGTTATATTCAACTGGACGTATAAGAGAATTTAAGTACCTTTATCTGCACTTTTTTAAAAAAAATACAGTATTTAATTTGATTTAAACTGTGTTGAAGGAATATTTAACTGAACTGGCAGTTTTTCTGCTCTTTAGTAACTTGAACAGAAGCTAGTGTTTGCTGAATTTTGTTATTTGCTAGTAATTACAGGTGTGGGGTAGCCACATTCTTTGATTTCCTGTCCTTGCCTAGTTAAGTGGTGCATTGTGAAATATTTTCTGCTTAAAAACCTCAGCTTTGGCCGACTAAGAACTTGGTTATATTCAACTGGACGTATAAGAGAATTTAAGTACCTTTATCTGCACTTTTTTAAAAAAAAAATACAGTATTTAATTTGATTTAAACTGTGTTGAAGGAATATTTAACTGAACTGGCAGTTTTTCTGCTCTTTAGTAACTTGAACAGAAGCTAGTGTTTGCTGAATTTTGTTATTTGCTAGTAATTACAGGTGTGGGGTAGCCACATTCTTTGATTTCCTGTCCTTGCCTAGTTAAGTGGTGCATTGTGAAATATTTTCTGCTTAAAAACCTCAGCTTTGGCCAGCTAAGAACTTGGTTATATTCAACTGGACGTATAAGAGAATTTAAGTACCTTTATCTGCACTTTAAAAAAAAATACAGTATTTAATTTGATTTAAACTGTGTTGAAGGAATATTTAACTGAACTGGCAGTTTTTCTGCTCTTTAGTAACTTGAACAGAAGCTAGTGTTTGCTGAATTTTGTTATTTGCTAGTAATTACAGGTGTGGGGGTAGCCACATTCTTTGATTTCCTGTCCTTGCCTAGTTAAGTGGTGCATTGTGAAATATTTTCTGCTTAAAAACCTCAGCTTTGGCCGGCTAAGAACTTGGTTATATTCAACTGGACGTATAAGAGAATTTAAGTACCTTTATCTGCACTTTTTTAAAAAAATACAGTATTTAATTTGATTTAAACTGTGTTGAAGGAATATTTAACTGAACTGGCAGTTTTTCTGCTCTTTAGTAACTTGAACAGAAGCTAGTGTTTGCTGAATTTTGTTATTTGCTAGTAATTACAGGTGTGGGGGTAGCCACATTCTTTGATTTCCTGTCCTTGCCTAGTTAAGTGGTGCATTGTGAAATATTTTCTGCTTAAAACCTCAGCTTTGGCCAGCTAAGAACTTGGTTATATTCAACTGGATGCATAAGAGAATTTAAGTACCTTTATCTGCACTTTTTTTAAAAAAATTCAGTATTTAATTTGAGTTAAACTGTGTTGAAGGAATATTTAACTGAACTGGCAGTTTTCTGCTCTTTAGTAACTTGAACAGAAGCTAGTGTTTGCTGAATTTTGTTATTTGCTAGTAATTACAGGTGTGGGGGTAGCCACATTCTTTGATTTCCTGTCCTTGCCTAGTTAAGTGGTGTATTGTGAAATATTTTCTGCTTAAAACCTCAGCTTTGGCCAGCTAAGAACTTGGTTATATTCAACTGGACGTATAAGAGAATTTAAGTACCTTTATCTGCACTTTTTAAAAAATATATACAGTATTTAATTTGATTTAAACTGTGTTGAAGGAATATTTAACTGAACTGGCAGTTTTTCTGCTCTTTAGTAACTTGAACAGAAGCTAGTGTTTGCTGAATTTTGTTATTTGCTAGTAATTACAGGTGTGGGGGTAGCCACATTCTTTGATTTCCTGTCCTTGCCTAGTTAAGTGGTGCATTGTGAAATATTTTCTGCTTAAAAACCTCAGCTTTGGCCGGCTAAGAACTTGGTTATATTCAACTGGACGTATAAGAGAATTTAAGTACCTTTATCTGCACTATTTAAAAAAAATACAGTATTTAATTTGATTTAAACTGTGTTGAAGGAATATTTAATTGAACTGGCAGGTTTTCTGCTCTTTAGTAACTTGAACAGAAGCTAGTGTTTGCTGAATTTTGTTATTTGCTAGTAATTACAGGTGTGGGGGTAGCCACATTCTTTGATTTCCTGTCCTTGCCTAGTTAAGTGGTGCATTGTGAAATATTTTCTGCTTAAAAACCTCAGCTTTGGCCGGCTAAGAACTTGGTTATATTCAACTGGACGTATAAGAGAATTTAAGTACCTTTATCTGCACTTTTTTAAAAAAATATACAGTATTTAATTTGATTTAAACTGTGTTGAAGGAATATTTAATTGAACTGGCAGGTTTTCTGCTCTTTAGTAACTTGAACAGAAGCTAGTGTTTGCTGAATTTTGTTATTTGCTAGTAATTACAGGTGTGGGGGTAGCCACATTCTTTGATTTCCTGTCCTTGCCTAGTTAAGTGGTGCATTGTGAAATATTTTCTGCTTAAAAACCTCAGCTTTGGCCGGCTAAGAACTTGGTTATATTCAACTGGACGTATAAGAGAATTTAAGTACCTTTATCTGCACTTTTTTTAAAAAAAATACAGTATTTAATTTGATTTAAACTGTGTTGAAGGAATATTTAACTGAACTGGCAGTTTTTCTGCTCTTTAGTAACTTGAACAGAAGCTAGTGTTTGCTGAATTTTGTTATTTGCTAGTAATTACAGGTGTGGGGGTAGCCACATTCTTTGATTTCCTGTCCTTGCCTAGTTAAGTGGTGCATTGGGAAATATTTTCTGCTTAAAAACCTCAGCTTTGGCCAGCTAAGAACTTGGTTATATTCAACTGGACGTATAAGAGAATTTAAGTACCTTTATCTGCACTTTTTTAAAAAATACAGTATTTAATTTGATTTAAACTGTGTTGAAGGCATATTTAATTGAACTGGCAGTTTCTGCTCTTTAGTAACTTGAACAGAAGCTAGTGTTTGCTGAATTTTGTTATTTGCTAGTAATTACAGGTGTGGGGTAGCCACATTCTTTGATTTCCTGTCCTTGCCTAGTTAAGTGGTGCATTGTGAAATATTTTCTGCTTAAAACCCTCAGCTTTGGCCGGCTAAGAACTTGGTTATATTCAACTGGACGTATAAGAGAATTTAAGTACCTTTATCTGCACTTTTTTAAAAAAAAATACAGTATTTAATTTGATTTAAACTGTGTTGAAGGAATATTTAACTGAACTGGCAGGTTTTCTGCTCTTTAGTAACTTGAACAGAAGCTAGTGTTTGCTGAATTTTGTTATTTGCTAGTAATTACAGGTGTGGGGGTAGCCACATTCTTTGATTTCCTGTCCTTGCCTAGTTAAGTGGTGCATTGTGAAATATTTTCTGCTTAAAACCCTCAGCTTTGGCCGGCTAAGAACTTGGTTATATTCAACTGGACGTATAAGAGAATTTAAGTACCTTTATCTGCACTTTTTTTAAAAAAATACAGTATTTAATTTGATTTAAACTGTGTTAAAGGAATATTTAACTGAACTGGCAGTTTTTCTGCTCTTTAGTAACTTGAACAGAAGCTAGTGTTTGCTGAATTTTGTTATTTGCTAGTAATTACAGGTGTGGGGGTAGCCACATTCTTTGATTTCCTGTCCTTGCCTAGTTAAGTGGTGCATTGGTAAATATTTTCTGCTTAAAAACCTCAGCTTTGGCTGGCTAACAACTTGGTTATATTCAACTGGACGTATAAGAGAATTTAAGTACCTTTATCTGCACTTTTTTAAAAAAAAATACAGTATTTAATTTGATTTAAATTGTGTTGAAGGAATATTAACTGAACTGGCAGTTTTTCTGCTCTTTAGTAACTTGAACAGAAGCTAGTGTTTGCTGAATTTTGTTATTTGCTAGTAATTACAGGTGTGGGGGTAGCCACATTCTTTGATTTCCTGTCCTTGCCTAGTTAAGTGGTGCATTGGTAAATATTTTCTGCTTAAAAACCTCAGCTTTGGCCAGCTAAGAACTTGGTTATATTCAACTGGACGTATAAGAGAATTTAAGTACCTTTATCTGCACTTTTTTAAAAAAAAATACAGTATTTAATTTGATTTAAACTGTGTTGAAGGAATATTTAACTGAACTGGCAGTTTTTCTGCTCTTTAGTAACTTGAACAGAAGCTAGTGTTTGCTGAATTTTGTTATTTGCTAGTAATTACAGGTTTGGGGGTAGCCACATTCTTTGATTTCCTGTCCTTGCCTAGTTATGTGGTGCATTGTGAAATATTTTCTGCTTAAAAACCTCAGCTTTGGCCGGCTAAGAACTTGGTTATATTCAACTGGACATATAAAAGAATTTAAGTACCTTTATCTGCACTTAAAAAAAATATACAGTATTTAATTTGATTTAAACTGTGTTGAAGGAATATTTAACTGAACTGGCAGTTTTTCCTGCTCTTTCGTAACTTGAACAGAAGCTAGTGTTTGCTGAATTTTGTTATTTGCTAGTAATTACAGGTGTGGGGGTAGCCACATTCTTTGATTTCCTGTCCTTGCCTAGTTAAGTGGTGCATTGTGAAATATATTCTGCTTAAAAACCTCAGCTTTGGCTGGCTAAGAACTTGGTTATATTCAACTGGACGTATAAGCGAATTTATGTACCTTTATCTGCACTTTTAAAAAAAAAATACAGTATTTAATTTGATTTAAACTGTGTTGAAGGAATATTTAACTGAACTGGCAGTTTTTCTGCTCTTTAGTAACTTGAACAGAAGCTAGTGTTTGCTGAATTTTGTTATTTGCTAGTAATTACAGGTGTGGGGGTAGCCACATTCTTTGATTTCCTGTCCTTGCCTAGTTAAGTGGTGCATTGTGAAATATTTTCTGCTTAAAAACCTCAGCTTTGGCCGGCTAAGAACTTGGTTATATTCTGGCAGTTTTTTTGCTCTTCAGTTATTCCCACCCACCCTCCCTGTTTTAGTTTTGGTTTTGGTGTTAATCTTAGTGGCCTTGAAACTGCCCGCCCCTCAGCCTGCCTCTGGGCTCATCTCATTTGCTCACTCAACTGCGTGCAGTGAGATCATATTCTGATTTCAGGCACTCCTACTGTGTACAAAGAGAGCATCTGGGAAACAGACAAAAAAAAATTAAGCTTATTTCCTGCCTTTCCTGTTAAGTCGTATAGACTATTTGTAGGCTTCTGAGCCCCCAAGCCCTTCTGTGTTTGAGGGAAGCCTTCTAGCTTGTTTTTTTTCTTATAACTAGCCAGTTTTCTAGTTTCAGCACTCAAATCTGTTTCTTTGATCTCAGCACTTGTTCATATTAAACAAAAAAAAAAAAATTTTCATCTGCTTTTACTGTACTTGTGTTTCTACCTACTTCATTTTACTTTTGCATCATCTTAAAAATACTCAATTGTATTTATTACTGCTTGGTGTAACTCATTCTAAGCCTTTTGGTTTAAACACTTGGGCTTCGGACCAGTTGTTTTGCACTGAGAGGGTTTGTGGTCTGCACTGTTGTGGCAGAACAGGTAGCTTACATCCTTCTAGGTTGGGAACTGCTGATTGAGGGCTCAGTGTCTGTTATTCTAAAAGTGTATTAATTCTGGTTTAAGCACTTGGGCTTTCAGGCCAGTTATTTTACATTAAGAGGGTTCGTGGTCTGCACTCTTGTGGGAGGAGAGGCTGGACTCTGCCCTTCTGAGCTGGGAATTTCTGGTTAAAGGCTTATAGTGCATGCATATCTGAACTGCTTCTTACTGAAGTTGGTGCCTTGTTTGCTGTGGCATAGACTGGATTCGGGCCTGCTGGATCTAGCTTTCTTTGTGTAACTTGAGCACTAATCCAGACATTCTCTAAAGTATTAAATTGTATTTATTACTGCTTGGTTGTAACTTGATTAAAGTGTAGCTATCATTCTAAGTCTTTTGGATTAAGCACTTGGGCTTCAGACCAGTTGTTTTACATTAGGAAGGTTTGTGGCAAGCACTGTGGTGGCAGGACAGGTAGCTTTCATCCTTCTAAGTTGGGAACTGCTGATTGAGAGCCCAGTGTCCAAGTGTATTAGTTCTGGTTTAGGCACTTGGGCTTCAGGCCAGTTATTTTACATTAAGAAGGTTTGTGGTCTGCACTCTTGTGGGAGAAGAGGCTGGACTCTGCCCTTCTGAGCTGGGAATTTCTGGTTAAAGGTTTATAGTGCCTGAATATTTGAACTGTATCTTACTGAAATTGGTACACCTTGTTTGCTCTAGAATAGACTAGATCCAGGCCTGCTGAATCTAGCTTTGTTTATATGCTTGTTGTTTGTTTGCTTGTTATTTCCCTGGAAGCTAATTCCACCTAATACGCAGCCTCTCAGTGCTTCTGTGGATCACTAGTGATATCTGCATTGCTTACTGTACTTATTTCCTTGTTTCACTTGAAAGAAAGTTACTGTTTGTTGTTTTTGCATTTAGTTACTTGTAACACATTGTACTCAAGTTACCGGCACTTGCTCACTAAAGCAATTATATAAGTCAGCACTAAACATTAAAAGCACTACACCCTCACTCCCCACTGGCCCTTGTTTTCAATTATTAAGGAATTCCCAATATTATTCTAGCATGTCCAAAGGTCAGTTGTCAATCTCCTCTCCGGTCCAGCTGGTGAATCTGGGAATCTTGAGGCAATGTTATAACTGCCTCATGTACACAGACAACCCTCTCCTCCTCCCACATAACACAAATACTTGTGAGAGATGCAGCTATTTAGCCAAACTGGAGGCTGAGCTCTCTCAACTCAGGACTGGCAAGACCAGACAGGAGGAGAAGGCAACTACACACACCACAAAACCAGCCTCACATAATGCTACCACACCACTGAATCAAACACATAAACACACAAAGACATACTGGAGGCTCTGAGTAAAATTTACCTAAACAGCAGAGGTCTCCAAAGCAGACACCCAAACAACTGCTACCTCAAGACACCCCACAAGCAACACATAAACCACAAAAGCAGTGTGCAAAGCAGTCCCAGCCCTTAAGGCCAAATACAACACCAAACATACTTGTCATAGGTGACTCCATAGTCAGACACACTGACGTCCCACTCACCAGGCTGAACAAGGAGTGGGTCACAGTAAGCTGCCTATCGGGCGCTAGAATCTGCCACATAACACAAGCACTCGGGTCACTCCACGGCAAGTACAAATATGACACAGTCATTGTCCATGCTGGTGTGAACGACCTGAGACGTACCTCTCTGGACTACATGAAAAGAGACATAGAGGAGCTCTCTGATTATGTAGCCCAGGCAGGTATGACCCTAACCTTGAGCAGTATCCTTCCTTCACTAAGAATGATGCCACAATATAGAGACAAGATGATCAGCTTTAACAATTGGCTTAATGTCTGGTGTCATTCAAAGGGGATCCAGTGTCTGTCTGCCTGGGATGACATGCTTGACAAGCCACACTGCTTCACAAGGGACGGCTTGCACCTGTCACCCCTGGGATTCCGGATATTGGCTAAGGCTCTTGCCACCCCCTTAGTGCCTTGTTTAGGCAAGGCTCAAATTCTAAACCTACCACCCTAGAAAACAAAAATGGGAAGAAACTGAGGGTAATGCTGCTCAATGCCAGAAGTCTAAATCTCAAAATGCACGCACTCGAGGCCCTTCTCAGTATGGAGAACATCGATGTCTGTGCTGTAACTGAAACCTGGTTCAAGGCTCCTGAGAGCACCCCGGCACTATTAGGTTTTACCTCATATCATGCATTCCGGCCCCACAACCCGGACCACACCACAAAAGGAGGGGGTGTATCCATATTCATAAAGGATACCCACACCTCCAGGTTGGTGGCAACGCATGAAGCTCGGAAACCATCCAGGTGCAACTAACCATAGGCAAAACTGCTCTACAAATTGTGGCATGCTACAGGCCACCCACTCAAACTCAGGAACCCCACACAACCTTCCTGAAGACACTGGAGGGTATAAATGTATCTCCAAACACCATCATATTGGGTGACTTCAACTACCCGAATATAGACTGGGAACATTACTCAAGCCCTAACTTTCCAGCCCAACGGTTCCTGGAGTTCATAAATTCAAATGCCATGGAACAGCTAGTCACTGTTCCCACGAGAGGAGAAAATATACTAGATCTCATTATCACAAACATGGGGACAAAATGCTCCACACCGAAGTATACCCCTCATTGGTGAGATCTGATCATAAACTAATCTCACTGGAAATCCACATCCCGCCCCCACCCCAAACAAAAGACCACAGTGAAGAACTTCTCTAAAGCAAACTTCACACTACTCAAGACTGGTGTGGTATCCTTCAAGGCCCCTGAGCCAGTGGAAACCACAACCCAAGCTGCGGAAGCCCTTACAAATGCCTTCTATGAACACCTCCAGGACTGCATGGATCAGGCAATCCCAAATAAAACCAAGACTCTTTCCACAAAGGGCAAACGTCCAGTCTGGTGGACCCCAGCCATTAACAAACTTTACAATAAGAGGAGAAAGCTATTACATGATAGAACAAAATCCATAAAAGGGAAGTCACCCCTGATCATTATTAGTAAAAATATGAGCACTCATAAAATCAACTAAGGCCAATTTTGAGAGAAAAATTGCCATGGATTCAAAGGACAATCATAAGGCCTTTTTCAGCTATGTTAGGAACCTGGGTGGAAACTCCCAGATATGCTCAGAATTAGTCCAAAATGATACAAAAATCACTGAACCCACAGACATTGCCAACATACTGGCAGACAGGTTCAGTGCAAACTTCACCCCCCCCCCCTAAAGGAGAGATAACTATCCCAGCGGAGTGTAGCCTCCCAGACATCTCAAATGCGCAGGTGAAAGCTGCTCTCTCTAAAGCTAAAAACACAGCATCAGTGGGACCGGATGGTGTCCCCGGCTGTGTGCTACATGAGCTAAATGAGGAATTAAACCCGCACATAAGGCAGCTGTTTAATCTCAGCCTTACCACAGGATATGTGCCCAAGGAGTGGTGTACGGCAACTGTGGTCCCACTCCACAAAGGCGGTGCCTCTACGGACCCTGGTAATTACCGCCCCATAAGCTTAACAAGTCTAGTCTGCAAAGCTATGGAGAGGATCATAATGGAGCTCATAAACAAAGATATAGGGGACTTGCAGACATTGGACCCGGCCCAGTTTGGCTTCGTCAAGGGAAGATCATGCCTTCTCAACTTGGTTGACTTGTTCGAAACAGTCACCAAGGCCATTGATGAGGGAAAGGCAGTCCATACAGCCTACCTTGACCTTGCAAAGGCTTTCGACACAATACCCCACTCGAGTATTGTAGAAAAACTTACCAGCTTAAATGTAAACCCATATGTCACAAGATGGGTTGCAAACTGGCTTAAGGACAGAACCCACAGGGTTAGAGTTGCTGGCGCTATGTCAGACTCCAAGCCGGTCACAAGTGGTGTCCCACAGGGCTCGGTCCTTGGCCCCCTATTGTTCGGCATCTACTTCTCAGAAGTACAAGCCAACATGGGAGGACTTTGGCTGACAAAGTCTGCAGACGACTGCAAACTGGGTGCCATAGTGGAAAGTGCATCGGACACGGATATCCTTCAGAAGGGACTCATGGAAACAGATAGCTGGTGCCAGAGCCATGGCCTGAAGGTAAATGCCAAAAAATGTATAGTCATACCCTTCGGGAAAAGCAAGGTAACCCCAAGCTACCATATAGGTGGCAATCCACTAAGCACAGAAGAGGTTATCAGGGACCTGGGGACCCAGGTTGACAGTGGCCTTTCTTTTGACACTCACGTTGCTGAAGTGGTTAGAAAGACCTTCTACATTGCCCACCTGATCATGAAGTGATTCACATCCAGATCTAGTGAGGTCATTGTTCCCCTGTACTCTTCACTTATCAGACCAATGATCGAGTACAATGCCCCATTTGGGATGTATCTCGCCCGACATCTGCAGCAATTGGAGAGACCCCAAAAGTTCCTCACCAAAAGGATAAAGGGACTCCAAAATTTGTCATATGCTGCCAGATTGAAGAAACTCCAGCTCTATTCAGTCGCATACCATCTGCTCAGAGGTGACATGTGCCTGACATACAAGGCCATGTCCAACCCGGAATTAATGGACATGCTCCACCTCAAAAAATCCAAATCCACCAAAACCACTAGAGCAAGCGACTTAAACCTTAGCACGGATATAAATAGGACATGCTGGAGGGATAGATTTATCACTCAGAGACTCCCTATGCTGTGGAATAGAGTCCCGGTCCATGTGAGGCAGAGCACCTCGCTGGCTCTGTTCAAGAGAAATCTTGACCTGTGGATGGGAGATCGTAGGTTTACCCCGGGAATCATCTCTGTGTCACTGCTGGACAGAGGCACAACAAACTAATGGGCACAGTATTTTTTCATATAAGGGGTGGCGTAAGCCACAAAAACTTGGGCTAGGCTTATAAATGCCTTGGGGCAGATAGCCTAGTATAAACCTATGAACCTATGAACCTATGAACTATAAATTTAAAACACACTCTAACAAGTGGTGCTGTATTATGCAAGGAATATAATTCATTTATTATATAGTATAATTAATACAGTCAGGAAGGTGAATCACATAACTTTTGCATGGTTCTAAAAATGTGTGCAAGGAGCCTATGATTTGAAAACAGCCCAAAGGTAAACTTACCCTGCCACTGGCTAGATGCATTTTTTTTGAATGCGGGTTTCAATGTTGTTTCGGTGAATGTGGGTTTCAAAGGTAGAGAAGTTTTAATGCTAAGTCTCTTTTCATTGTAAGACTATTGCTTTGTTTAGGTTTAGTAAATGTCTATCGGTGTTTGTGCTATAAAATTTGAAATAAAAGTTGTAAATGAAATCCTAATATCTGTAATCATTGTAGAAGTAAAGCATAAAACAGTATGCACACTAAGAGATTTGAACAGTGTCTATGACAAATGGGGAAAAATAGCCAAGTATTGGGACACTGGAATGGCTGCGTGGGCAGGGGTGTGTGTGTGGGGGGCTGAGTGGGCGGGGGCAGCAAAGGGGGTGGGGCTGCATGGGCGGGGCTTGGGTTTGCACCCCCCTGCAAAACATCCTGCGGGCTCCCTTGCATATAAAGCTATGTCAAACCCAGAGCTGTTGGACATGCTACACCTAAAGAAATCCCAATCCCTCTGAGCTACATAGTCTAGGGACCTAAACCTTGTCATCACAATAAACAGGACATGCTGGAGGGATAGATTCCTGTCCCAGAGACTTCCCATACTCTGGAACAAGCTACCCATCTATGTCAAGCAAAGTTCCTCATTAGCACACATCAAGAAAAATCTTGATGAGTGGATGGGAAATAGGAAATACACCCCAGGGATCACTTCTATGGCTCTGCTCGACAGGGGCACAGGAGATTAACTTCCTTGGGTGGCATAAGCCAGAGAACCTTGTTGGCTAGTCTTACTTAAGCCCTTAGGCCAATAGCCTAGTACATACCTATGAACCTATGAATTATTTATTTTCCACCAGGTAAGAGAGCTAGTCTATAAACCATTTTTAACCCATTAACAAGGCTCACTGCGAAACACAGATACAGAATTAAGTGCAGGACCATCTTCCTTCCACAGCTTAATACCAATAATGTAATCAGACAAAGAAATAGAAAGGACAAACAGCATCAACTAAATTTCCAGAGTCAGAATGCAATTAAAATGCCATGTCAATGAGAAGCATTTAGAAGCACAGGACGTAGTGAAAGTCTAGCAGCCCAACACTAACAAAGTGTATTCTTTAATTAAGACTCAAAACTAGACCCTCCAGATCATTGGCCCAGCTGTTCTAATCATTCAGCTACCAAAGCAGCTTGTTTGTTTTTCATGAAGATGGTCCATGGACCAGCCCATTTACCTGGTCAAATGAAGAGATAGATAGATAGATAGATAGATAGATAGATAGATAGATAGATAGATAGATAGATAAAAGGTATTTCCCTGTACACATTGAATGGTTTATGTGTGGAGGATCACATATTGAACGTGAGAGAGATGAATGCTTCAGGCTCTCATTTGTGCTTCAGTAGTTTACCCAAAAATATCAGAGTCTGGTTGACAGACTGGGAATGTAACCCACATGATGAAAGATGTCTAAAAAGGCTGACCTCTGTTTAGCAAGCAGGAAACTACACCAAGCTGGGCATAACAGAATCCATGGGTCATAGCCTACACAGTTCCAGCAGGTGCTACAGGCAAAGGGGGGTGCCACTGGTTCCAGTAATGGGTGAGGTGCTTGTGTTAAATGATTCCAATATAATCAAGTTTGTTGTGCACTGCTTAAATGTCAGGAGAGATAGGGTGGGAAACAATGCCACCTGAGGGAGATAACAGTTACATCACCACAGTAGTGATGGGTTGTCTTGTGACTGCAGTTGCTCCAGATTGTCACAATGGCCAGTACCCTTTCCTTGTTTTGGGTAAGGACACTATTGCTAAGGATGATACTGCATCAGACATAATTATGGTAAGCCTGAAGTTGTAGACAGGAGATTTACTTTCCTGGGAAGCCCACTCCAGCAAAGATCATAGGATGGACACCTTTTCATCTGCCATTCAACTGGGTTTATTTGGACTGGGGGAGGCAAGGAGATAAGCTGGGGGGAACTTCTAATGATACCCCTACAGATATCCTGATAGGAAATTACTTTTATAATTCCGCTTTGTATATTCAGTGACATGCAGCCAAATATAGAGACCAGCGCATAGGGGATGGTATCTCTGGGGATACGTAGCAAGTACCCACAACTCAAATGTAGGATAATGATGTAGTTGCTTCAGGAATAAATGGGATAATAGCAGCATGTCAAAGAGTGTTTGACTTACTGTGAAAGGAGCTACTTCAGGGGAACGGAGAGTTAGTAGTAGTAAGCATAAATCTGAACCACAGTTGTTAAATGACATTAGACCTCCTACTGAAGGAAATCTAGGGAGGATTACAAAGAGGGCGAGAAGACGTTATGACAGGCATACCTCTCAGATCTTGTCTTATAAAACTTGAGTGAGGTACCCAAGGAGGTTAGTGACTCTCAAGTTAGAGGGAGTCTGTTTCCAGAGACAAGGGGCTATTGTACATAGAATGGACTGCTGACAGGGGGAGGTTGAAGGAGGAAGTAAAACAGTTGGTAGCCTACTGTTAGGCACTTCTAGCCATAGCCCATGAGATTCATTGTTCAGGCAATATAGGTATAAAGTATACAAAAAAAAACAGGTTTTTGCAAAATTTGTATGGGCCAGACATTGCAAAAATACCAAATATTTGAGAATGCAGATGACAAAAGACTGCTCTGTGGCCTTAGCCTGTTACTGAAGAACCATTTCAGAAGGTCACCATGGATATTGTGTGGCTTCTTATTACTCCAATCACTTCAAGTAAGAGGGATGTCTTGATGGTGGTGGATTTTGTTACTAGGTACCCTTAGGCAGTGGCCTTGCCCTCTATTAAGGCAGAAAAGATGGAAATGCAGGGTTAAAAATGTTCATCTGGGTCAGTTTTTCATAGGAGGTACTCATGGGTGGGGGAACTAGTTTTATTTATTTATTTTATTTTACATGTGTTTACCGGGACAGTCCGACTGGGCATAAAACCCTTTTTCAGCGGAGGCCTGGGGAGAAAAGCTCCATTGTTAGCAGACTGTTATGTTAGTAGAAAGAAAATCGTATAATACAATAAAGAAAAAAAAATTAGAAACAGACATTCATAATGGTAAAAAGACTAAAACAGAATAAATTGGTCAAGTGGGAGACAAGACCAATAATCTTATATAACAATGCTTCTAGAAGACGATTCTTACAGTAGTAGAAGGTAGTGACATTGTATACAATGCAAATGAAATTATGATACTTAGTCTTATATACAGGTAGCATAGTAAACTGAAGACTTAAAAATCTGATATTAACAGTGAGAAAGAAAAAAAACAACATAAGGTAGTCATATGACTTAAAGTCAATGCTCATCACATATGCAATTCAAATTTTAAAATCAGCTAGTTCCATGGTTTAGGCTATCCATGCCCAGTACATATACTAAAGCTATTTGTGAAAAAGCTCTGGGGCAAACCATTAAAAACTAGATCCTACTTTTTCTTCTTTGTCTATCAGCTTTTCCTGTCAGGGGTCACCAAAGCAAAACATTGGTCTGCAGAATGAATGACAGTGGAGAATTTTTACAGTGTCAAGTTGCCAGCTAGGTGCCAGATAAATGATGTGGGTAGATTTATCTTTCTTCCTAAGATGATGTTGTAACAGTTGACAGACCACTTTAAACAGGAATATGACAAGTACTAGCCCCTTTCCTCCTTGTACTACAAAGCCACAGTTATTATTTTTTAATATGAGTTATTTATGATCAAAGGGTAAAGGGAGCCTTTTGAATTAATTCTTGATTAGTGTGAGAGTGAAGGTGATTTTCACAGAGAGCTTGATGTGGAGGATGCAATGAATTTCCTGACTAAACTTAGGAAGGTTATGGGGTTGTCACAGAACACTTAGCCTGAGTATGACAGCAAGAATGGATTCAATATGTTACGAGACTAACAGCACAAGAATATAGAGCTGGACAAAAGGTAATGGAGGTATTCCTGACTGGTAGAAGGAGCTTGAAGAGGTTGTAGGACTGAACCTTTTACTGTAGTAAGGAAGGAAGGCAAGTGATGTTAATTATGTGGCAAAGTTACTAGGCAGGAGACAGGAACCCAGGCATTACCACAGTATCATGATGTAGTCCTACAGTGACAGTCATTGGTAAATTGTGTTGTGAGCATAGCCGGCTTTAGGCACGAGCAAACCCTGCGGTCGCTGGGGGCCCCCAACCAAAGCAAGTTATCTTATCCTGATATTTTGTTGCATGTCTGTCAAACCAACAAAAGCTAGTACACCATTCTTGTATACTTAATAAACCACATGGATAATAACTCTTATTTATACCTCCTTTAAAATTCAAAGATATTTCTGGTTGTAGAAACAGGTTTTTTGTCAAGTAACAGGCATCAGAATTCTATTAAATATTTTACCACTGACATACTGCCCATTGCTTAGTTAAATCCTGCTGCTGGACATTTTCTCCACTTGCTATACCCGTAGCTGCAGGGGGGCCCCCTTAATCATCCTTGACTGTGTGGGGGTTCCACAAAAGCTGCTGCAGGTTGGGGAAAATGAGGACGAACAAAATGTATTAATTTACTAATTATGCTCTTTAACCTGAAGAGAGCTGTGATATGACCCTGTTAGGTTGAAGCTGATAATAGACATGTGCAAGGTAAGCACTAGAGAGATCAGCAGCCCAGAGTGACTTATCTAGGTGCAAATTTTGGATTTTAAGAAGAGCTGATACTTCTGATCATCAGGGATGGTTTTCTCTTTCAGACAGTTTTATAAATACAAGCATAATAATTCCTTTGCTTAAGAATTCAGTGCAGTCCCAAAAATAATAGAATAAAAGCTCAGAATCAGGACTACATTTTAAATATTACTCTAATGCACTTAAAATGTTAATAGAATAACACCTTTTGCATCAACACGTATTTTTGGACATTAGGTACAAAACTCAGATGTCTGGATGGATTGACTGTTTGCAATCCTGAATGATTTACCAGCAAATCAAACTTTTTGCAAAGGAGAAAGCAAATGTATGAACAAAATCAGAGAAGGTCTGTGAAATCAGGGACAGTGACAGGTATGCATTACTGCTCAATGAGGTAAATAAGTGACTTACCTCTGCTGCTATTTGACGACTGCTAAACAGCAGTTACTGATCTGGTGTGGCAGTACCAGTGTTGTTGTTGTGTCTTTTGGCTTTTTCCTGGTTAGGGGTCGCCACAGCAGAACTCCGGTCCGCTAATGATTGGTAGTTGATTTTTACGTGCCAAGTTACCAGCCCTGACGCACAACCTTCAGCGAAGGTACGCCCATTCACGAAGTTGCACAATATATTGCTGTTTGCTACAAAACTAGGACTGTTATGGCTTATGCTTGTGTGTGTGTAAAAAATATCACTGATTTTTGTCTGTGCATGCACCCAGTACAGGACACAGACATTATTCTTCTGGGTATCAGTAAAAAATTTACTTAAGTAATTTATATTTCAAAAGTAAGACACAAGATATATCACAGAACATTCAGACACTTAGATCTTCTTGAAGTCTGGTGGCCCCCACTCAACAGACTGCATAAATGGATACTGGGGGCTCCCTTAATCATCCTTGACTCTGTGGGGGCCTCACAAAAGCTACTGCTAGTTGAAGAAAAATGAGTACAAAAAAAGGTATCAATTTTCTGATTGATCTGTTTAACCTGAACAGTGTTGAGATATGACCCTTTTAGGATAAAGCTAATAATAGCCTCTGGTTTCAACCACACCCATTCTAAAACCATCCCTGCTCAAATGTGTGTGTACAGAAAGCTTATGTAGGTTATGGGCTCTGGGGACTGTCTGGTTATTACAACTTTAATTTTCTTCACAGTCAAACCTTAAAGGTGTGCACATGAAGTCATTATAGCTTGTGACTGAGCTGAGGACAGTGTGGTCATTGTTTATTTACTTTTCTCACAGACCTCAGAGGTGTAAAAAGAAGGGTACTAAGGGTGGTATACTGTCTAAGAACAACACATTAGAATATATTACTGAAATTAATCTCACAATCACACATCAGGCACATATACATGGGGCTGACTTTGAGGGTTGGGGGTAAGCATTTTCTGTATACATATATCAGCAGTCATTTGAAATATATGATTAAGGCAAGTTAAACCTCTGCTTTCATCAGAGGGGTGTATAGGCAGTGACTGTCTTTTGTTGGGGGTTAGGGAAGGAGTCAGTATTCCCAGATAAGACCTATGTATTTCCACAACTGGCTTGTTAGTTTATAATGAGCTACTATTTTGTCAGCTTTGAACATTAAGCCTTGGGCACAACTTATGTCTTCCTTGAAAGAAAAAAATAAGACTGAAATTCTTTTTCTTCATGATTTTTGTTTAGGCCAACAAGGGAGTAAAATGTTGAGAAAATTGTCTAAAATGCATCCCAGGGCACATATATAACCCTATGGCTTTGGGGGCACCAGCTTAATTGAGTTATTTCTTAAATGTTTATTACTGTACTGTCTTAGTCAGGAAAGGTGTGCTGAAAGGATGCAAGGAAAACTAAAGTTGAACAGCAACAGTGGATTTCTTTCCTTAATAATAATTTGTGGTCAAGCCATTATTGGATGAAAAGTTTGTGTAAAAATAAATAAATAAATGTTAAAATGCACTTCAGAGCATGTAGAAAGTTATGGCTTCTTGAAAAAGCTGAGAGTAAGGCAACATGTGAGAAAAGGAAGAAAAAAGTAATGTGCATGGTATGGGAGCCCAAAAGGGGGTGGGGATCAGAGGAGAGGACTGCAGCGTGTGTGGGGGAATGTTGAAACGTTAGGCTTAGTCATCACTTCATTTAAGTCCAGACCTGTACATAGAGTTGTTGTAATGTATCATTGTTGCAACTAAATGGCAGTAACTGCAAGTGTCCCTTTGTTAGACAGGTCAACAAAGTGTTGTATGTAGGCCTTTTGTAATGTAACAGCTTGTAGTTAAGGTCTGTCTGTGCGTACTACTCCTAAAAGTTTGCAGCAAAAATTAAAAGGTTTCTTAAGAGGTGTGGCATTGACAGGATGACACTTATACTGGAAGTGCTTAGGAGTCCCCCAACTTGACATTTGCTGGGGCCCACAAAATGCTAACACCGGCCCTAATTGTGAGTTACAGGAAGAATCACAGATGGATATCATCTTATATTAAACCTTCTCAATAAAGCCAGTCTGACACTTCTTTATAAAATGTAGTGCTGTTACAACAGATATTCTTTACTCAGATTCAGAAAATCTGAGCAGTGCAAGAGTTTGGAGATGTGTACACTGCTAAGTTTAACTGCATAGGACTCATTATCGATATAAAAGACAAGAATCACATTAGCCAGCACCCTTTTATTACCAAAACTGTTTTACTGGTATCATTTCACAGCTAACCTAACAAAATTGTACAGCTGAGGCTCAGATCATCATACGATCAAACATCAAAGTTTTCAGCACAGCCTAGAACCAATGCTCATACACATGTTTGTTTGTGTTGTTCGGCTTTTCCCGGTTAGGGGTCGCCACAGCGGAACTCCAGTCCGCTAATGATTGGTAGTGAATTTTTATGTACCGCGTTAACAGCCCTGACGCACAACCTTCAACAAAGGCACACCCCATTCACATATGCCTCCACACAGAAGACGCTCTAGCTGAGAATCAAATGGGATAACGTCTTGCTATGAGGCGACAACACTACCGCAGCACCACCACCGCAGTACAATGCTCATACACATAATATCCTAAATACATTTTAGCAAATATCTACAGTAGCAAAATTAAACTCTCACACCTCACTTTTGCACACAATATTGTCTGATTAAAACAATGACCAGTCTAGCTTAGAAGGTCATCAGATCTAGAAACAGATTTTACTTGAAAACAAATGAAATTAATACAGCTCTGGGTGACAGAGCACCTGGTGCTGATTTTTGACATTATGGAGCACTACACCTTGAAACATGCATTAATGACAACTACACTCCTTTTAAATCATGTAAATCCTAATACAATGAAACTGCTATTTTGCCCCAAATGTGAAGTGACATAAAACTTCAGAGTACTTTTCCATCACAGTATGAACAGCATTTACCCCTACATGTGCCCCAACATGCAGTAATAGTACTGCTAACTTGTTAAGCTATTCAGTTCACCTTATATAACTGTGACTATCTACCAAAGCCAGTTAACTCTTATCACACCTTGCTCCCTCTGACCTCATTTCACTCCTCCTACTATTGACCCCTTTATTATATAACAATGTATAACATTGGCATTTATGGCATGGTATTATGCCAACTTCCTAACTCATTCTATTTTTTCTTTCTTTTTTTTTTACTTACTTTATTCTTTAGTTTAAAATCCAGTCCTTCATAGCAAAGCTTCTGCTTGAAATAATTAGTATTTTTAAAAAAAAAGAATTGCTTATCTTCTATTATACCATTCAAGCCTTGAAATGAGCACTAAATGTGGGAATGTTTTCTAGTTATACCTTATATATCATTACTATGTTTGTTACAGGTAATAATTATCTTATTCAGTTCATTACTTTAATATGTATGTTCAGATTAATGTCTGTTAGAGAAATACAGTCCAGCAATCATCAGACTTTATAACATTTCCTATCCATATCCTGTAGCTGTGAAATCACTCAGACATTTTCAGCTACTACATGTGGTTCTCCTCACTGTTATTTGAACCAAATATTCATATTGTTTGACCTTTTGTAACATTCTGAAATATATCTTCAAGGGGCATACTGGATCTATGCATATAGGTACTGCTTTTAGCTGATTTCTTATGCACAGCTGTTACAATTGCACTGTGATGTGGACAGGTCAAAGTAACATCCAAAAAAATGAATACTATACTGATATACAGTAATTTAAAACTTTAAAAAGTATGTAGTGCATATCAAATAATCCACAAAGCTTTGCAACTAATCCATCAGTCTGTGCACTACTTAAGCTTTATGAATATGACGTTTAAAATGGAAAACAATGGAAATAATCTGGGAATAATCTATGCATTTACCCATTTATAAACTGTTTGCCTTGATGAAATTAGCAGTGGTAACAAATGTGACCAAAAAAGTGTTGACCTTACTTACATCCCTATGTATAGCAGTAATTTTCAGCTCTTCATGCGGCATACCCCTACATTCCCAGGCAAACTGAGAGGTATAATCCCTCCAGGATATCCTGGGTTTACCCTAGAGTCTCCTTCTAAGTGGACTATGGTAAATTCAATTCCCATGGCTGCATGCAGGAAATATCTTTATTAGATGTCCAAGTGATTTCAACTGACTCATCTCTATATGAGGAGTTGTAGATGTTCTTTCAGATCTTCTTGGTTTGCTTACCTCCACACACTATTGTGTCCAATGCTCACTTTCCCTGCAAAGGAACATTTTATCTGTTACTTATATCCAAAATGCAACCCTTAGTCACTAGCCAAAGTTCATAACCCTCTACAGGTGAGAATGGGTACACAAACTGACCTAAACTGAGAGTGTCTTCCTATGACGTGGGTTTAATTTCAGTACCACAGCCTGGTACAACATCTACAGTACTGTTTTAGCTGGACCCATCTGATGGTCAGTCTCCTGATCCAAAATCTTCACTTGAGAACAAGCCTTCAAGATGCTAAAATAAAAAAATCTCAGGCAGTTGGTACCCCCTTGTTTGCAGATAACAAACCATTATTTTCAAAGAGGGAACACAACATCTGATTTGGAGGTGGTAATTTCCATCCCAAATGCTTTGCACTCAGCAGAAGTTTTCATTTATATGCTCAAGGTCCATTTGCTTAAGTTTGGTTTGAATAAAGATGTTCAATTGCGCATTTCTTTTTTCATGTTTGATCACTACTATTTTTTTTGTTTTGTTTTGTTTTTAGTGCCTACCAGCCATCAGACCTCTGCCAAACTACTGGCTCATTCTTTCTATATGAGAGTTGTTCCCAGCTCATTCATTCCCATGGAGTAACAGTCAGTTGTTGAGATCATCCAGATATCTATCAATAATTGTTTTATGCCAACCATAGCCCCTCTACTAAGTGGGACAAGCAACTGCAAGACCACTGTGCCCTCCCATTGTGAGTGTACACTACTGTGCACCTGCAGTGATGGCTACATGTTGGAGGTGCACACTACTGTGCACCTACAGTGATGGCTACATGTTGGAGGTGCACACCACTCTGCACCTATAGTGATGGCTACATGTTTGAGGTGCACACCACTGTACACTTACAGTGATGGCTACATGTTGGAGGTGCACAGTACTGTGCACCGGCAATGATGGTTATATGTTGGAGGTGCACACTACTGTGCACTGAGAGTGATAGCCACATGTTGGTGGTTTACATCACTGTGCACCTACAGTGATGGCTACATGTTGGAGGTGCACACTACTGTGCACCTACAGTGATGGCTACATGTTGGAGGTGCACACTACTGTGCACCTACAATGATGGCTACATGTTGGAGGTGCACACCACTTTGCACCTATAGTGATGGCTACATGTTTGAGGTGCACACCACTGTACACTTACAGTGATGGCTACATGTTGGAGGTGCACAGTACTGTGCACTGGCAATGATGGTTATATGTTGGAGGTGCACACTACTGTGCACTGAGAGTGATAGCCACATGTTGGTGGTTTACATCACTGTGCGCCTACAGTGATGGCTACATGTTGGAGGTGCACACTACTGTGCACCTACAGTGATGGCTACATGTTGGAGGTGCACACTACTGTGCAACTACAGTGATGGCTACATGTTGGAGGTGCACACTACTGTGCACCTACAGTGATGGCTACATGTTGGAGGTGCACACAATTGTGCACCTACAGTGATGGCTACATGTTGGAGGTGCACACTACTGTGCACCTACTACTGTGCACCTACAGTGATGGCTACATGTTGGAGGTGCACACTACTGTGCACCTACAGTGATGGCTACATGTTGGAGGTGCACACTACTGTGCAACTACAGTGATGGCTACATGTTGGAGGTGCACACTACTGTGCACCTACAGTGATGGCTACATGTTGGAGGTGCACACAATTGTGCACCTACAGTGATGGCTACATGTTGGAGGTGCACACTACTGTGCACCTACTACTGTGCACCTACAGTGATGGCTACATGTTGGAGGTGCACACTACTGTGCACCTACAGTGATGGCTACATATTGAAGGTGCACACTACTGTGCACCTACAGTGATGGCTACATGTTGGAGGTGCACACCACTGTGCAACTACAGTGATGGCTACATGTTGGAGGTGCACACTACTGTGCACCTACAGTGATGGCTACATGTTGGAGGTGCACACTACTGTGCACCTACAGTGATGGCTACATGTTGGAGGTGCACACTACTGTGTACCTACAGTGATGGCTACATGTTGGAGGTGCACACTACTGTGCACCTACAGTGATGGCTACATGTTGGAGGTGCACACTACTGTGCACCTACAGTGATGGCTACATGTTGGAGGTTTTGTAGCCAAATGCCATTTTTGGGACACCTTTGCATCATCTCTCTCCTCCAAGGGGTTTTGACATTAGACAATCTTGGTTTGCCCCTCCCAATAGAGACATCCTGATCCTCCCACAGACATTAAAGGACACCTGAACCACTAATCAAAGCTGGGTCACTAAGGCTGTAGTTAGGACTTTATCCACGAATGCCAGTGGAGTAGACAATGTAGTGACATGCTTTCCCTCCAATTATCTGCCTTAATCTGGCTCTAAACCCCAAATAAATTAGACAAAGAGAGGGTTTTGTCATTATTGTAGTTTATGCTCTTTCTCTTAATTGTAGTTAACCCAGAATAACTACAAAAGAGCAAGGAGTGACTGGTGGCAAATTATGCCACAAGGTGATGCAGGGATGCTTGCACTCTCAAAATAAAAACTTATTTTTCTGGGTGGTGTTCTTTCAGAGGTATGCTTCCATATAAATACTTGTGCTTAGATGTTGCGTGTATTTGATGGAATACCTCTGAGGAATTAGGGCAAATGAATTGAACCACGCTAGTGCATGCTAGAAATAGTCATTTGAGCTTAAGAGGACAACATCCTTTTCAGCAATAAAGATGTAACCCTCACCTATCCAAACTGGTAATTTTATGACCATAAACTCTATCTTAATATGCTGTCCATGAAAATCACAAACAGAATGTGAAACAAGATATACCCTTGATGGAGTCCTACACCCATCTTGAATATATCTGACTTAGTGCCAGGAATGTGAACACAATGTTTGCTCCTCAGATACAGGGAACAGATGGTATACAGCAGTGGCCCTATGACTCTGTACTGTTGTAGTACCTCCCACAAGGCATTCTAGGATACACAGTCATGTGATCTCCCCAAGTCCGTAATATACATGTAGACAGTATTGGCAGGCTGCCATGATTCTTTCAATATTTGTCCATGGTCAAAGAGTTCATTCATTGCTCCCCAGCCAGGACAGAATCTATATTGCTATTTCTGAATCAGATGCTTAACTATAGGATGCAGTCTCCCTTCCAGAACCCATGCTTCCCAGGCAGACTGTAAAGTTCAACACACCTTTCTCTTCTGTTTAAAAAAAATGGTGTCCAGTATTTTCAGTGTTTCCAGACAGCTGTCATCCACTCTTGCATTCTTGCTGCAGTATAATTATTTAATTACTGCAGTGACCTCATCTGCCAAAATGGATCTATTTCCTCCATCTGATTTTGGCACCACAAACATGCATAACCCATCCTTGGATTCAGGAGTTCCTTACAAAAAGTTTTCTTTCTGTTCTTTCTACATCTCAACAGTGTGTCCAGTTAAAGTCAGCATTTCTCCATCCTTGTTCAGTGCCCTGAGTTATGAGATGGTATGCAAGAACCTCTTTAAGGCCACCCAAAAATCATTCTCCATGATTTAAAAAATTCCTCCCACACCATAGCAATTACAACCAATTTACATTTTCATCACAAATGCATCTTGATTGAAATATTAACACCAAAAATGATCCCAGTAACAGCCAAACAGTGATTTTGAGTCAGTGTGTTTAATGGGAAATGTGGTCTTAGTTTCTGAAGCCTGTTTTAACATGGGGTTTTAACAAATAAAATTATTTGGGAAAGACCATGCCAATACTGTGTTCCACTGCTAATTTTACAACTTATCTCACCAACACTCCCAGCTATGTATAGCTCAGATATATTGTAAGCTCTTTCCTTCAGCTGACCCTTTATAGTTATTATAATTTCCACATCATCATCATCAGAACCCCTTTTCCTATTTTCTATATGGATTTAGGGTGTCATGTCACTTGTTGCCATCTCTGTCTATTCAGTGCCTCTCTCCTTCCCTCATTGGCATTCATGCCTGACTGCCATGGGTCTTCTCTCATACAGTCTATCCAGCTCTTTGCTGGATGCCCTCATTTCTTCTTGTCTTCTTCCTGTCTGTCCCAAATCTTGTTCAACAAGCCGTCTGCTGCTTTCCTGGACATGTACCCATACCACCATAACCTGTTCTCTTTGAGCTTTTCTGTAATTGGAGGTACTTTGGATCTGCTCTTGGATCCTCATTTATTTATGTGTCCAGCAGTGTGCATCCTGCCACCTGTCTCAGGGACACTGTCTGTATCACCTCTAGCTGCATCTTCTGCTCTTCCTTTACCACCAAGGTTTCTGTACCATATAGTACTGGTCTCAACACTGTTTTATACACCTTCCTTTTCAGCCTCTTTGGCATTAGTCTGTCATACACTACCCCTGACACTCTGTGCCAGTTTGCTGCAGTCCCTCTGATTTTAGGTTTGACCTCCTCATTCAGACTTCCCTTCTCCTCAGTCACCACTCCCACATACTTGAAGCTGTTAATCTGTTCCACTATTTTCCCTTTCATGTTAATTTTCAGTGCTTTCTGATTTCACAGTTTTGCAGTTGTGAATGCCCCCTTTGTTCTAGTGTGTTTATTCTCCAGTCATTGGTTTTACACCTTCTCTTCTCACTGCTATGAGTAACCCGAGGAGCCATTTCACTACCATCTCACCCAATATCTTAATCATATCTGCTGTGACCTCATCTGACCCTGCTGCTTTCCCTGACTTCATTTTCCTCAGTGTTCATAATTCTTCTGGGATGGGCTCTTCCTCTTCTCTCATCATAAGGGAAGCACAGCTTCTGTGTAGTTTCTTCATTCAGAAGCTTCTGGAAGTACTCCTTCCATCTGGCTTTGACAAACTGTGGACTAGTGAGCAGATTTTTGCTGGCATCCCTTATGAAGAGTGTCTGACTATCTTCTTTATCTTTCTGTCTTTGCGTTGCAACCTGATAGATGTCTTTATGCCATCCACTGAGTCACTTTACAGAAGCTGGTAGAGTGTCTCTGATACCTTGTTCTTTGTTGAAAGTGTGAAAAGTGACCTTTTGTTTACTTACATTTATCAAGGTGTTTAGTCAGGCATCATACTTTTAAGTGTTGAGGAAATACTTACCAGTTTGAAAGTTTTTTTTTTCTTTTTTTTGCAGTTATTTCTGTGAGGGTGTCCAACAAAGTGATGAATGGATTTTGCAAGAGAAGACCTGTGACAGTCAGGCATGACCGTTGGAAGGTAGGAGAGTGACAATGACTCGAGACAGACAGTGACAGTTGACATGACACCCTGACCCCATGTAGAAAATGGGAACAAGGGGGATAATGATGATGATGATGATTTCTGATAGCCAGCTGGTTGTGTGAACATTGGCTTTAGGTGATGGTCACTATTGTTGTTGTGACACCCCTACCCCATGTTCAAAATAGGAAAAAAGGGTTTAATACTGATTCCAGTTATGTAATGATGTGCTCAGTACTGAATTCATCCACTGACAGCCGTATTCACCCACAGCCTTGATCATGAAGGCAAGTAACATATCTGCCAGTTTAACCCTCCCACAGTGCTTTGCTCTCTATACATTCATACTCACACCTCTCCCTAACAGCACCTATCTGTTCTCATTGTATCTTCTACTTTTCCCAAATAAACCCTCAGTTCTTCCTATTTTACCTATATTCTTAATATCTAAACATTTAAACCCCCTAGTCCTTACATTTCAGAGAAGATACAAGAACAATCTAACTCATTTCCTTCATGGAGAATATTTCTTTCCTACCTACCTTCTGTCAGCTTTCAGACTCCACCACCACTATCTTTCTATCCTGCTACTTATTTATCCTGCTTGATCTCTGCTTCCCACTACCTGAAAACTGTTACATACAGATGTGTTTACTCAATCTTGCTACTCCTCACCTTATGCTGTATTCTTCTCCTGCTATTGGGCCATATTTCATCCTACCCTGACTATAATAGTGCTCAACATACCTCCAACTCTGTCCCAACTCCTGTTCATACTTCCTCCCAACACTCTTCACACATCACACCAAACCTATTTAATGATGCCCCTCACCTTTACTCCAAATATAGATTGATTAACTCCATTTCAACTCATACCAGAACAAAATTAGGTGGAAAAATATTCTCCAAAAAACAAGTATCAATAATTCCCTAATATAGTAAAATTCTTCTCAGGGAAAACCTTCACCCTAATCCTGGCCCCAGCTATCACAATGAAGATCTAGACAATTCCCTTCCACACACTACTCTAACCCTACAATGGTCAACCCCAAGCCCTGGTAATCAAACTTTTGCTACCATAAATGTTAGAAACATAAGAAATAAAATTGCTGAACTACATACCTAGACTACTCAACATACTCAGCATAAACCTGATATTCTCACTGTAATTAAAACTTGGCTTAAACCAGCTTAAACTACTCTGAAATTACATCTCCACCTGCGATAACATCCATAATTATGAAATAAAGAGGAAAGATGATGGTATTGCTTTAATATTTCTCAAATACAACCCTATTTCTCCTACAACAAACCAATAGGAAAACTGGATTCAGCAGAGCTTTTTGCAACTTTCTTGAAATAAACAACTTTAAACAAGTATGTAACATCCCTCCTGGTGACAATCCAGATATTTTGGAAGACATTGTACATTGGATATCCGTAACAATTCCACAAGAAATATACTACTAGTGATGTGAATGTTAGTTGGTTGGATATAAACTAACTTCCCTACATCTAGAGTGAACTTATTTGGTTTCACACAACTAATTAATAACCACACACGTTATAGCAGGACATTAAATTCCCTATTAGACTGGATCCTAGTACTGGACTCCAGCAAATACACAACCTAAGGTACAATGTCTGACTGTCTCACTGATCATCTCCCAGTCTATAGAACCAGACATCTCACATATCCATGTAAACAGCAGGTTTATAAAACAACACATGGCCTTTACAAGTTTAACCCGGAAATGTTCATTGCTATCCTATCATTTACTAACTGGCACTTCCGAAAAATCTCCCACTTAGATGATGCTGTAAATGAATTCAGTACAACTATCCTGAATATCCTAAACAGCCTTGCACATCCTAGAGGGAAGAGACTTAAAACAAATAATGCAATTTGGCTGTCCAGAAAGAGTAGAATGTTAATGCTGGATAGAGAAAAGCACAGAAAGAATGGCAAACATATAAAACACCTCAATATCTTGAAAACTTCTGAATGCTTTGCAATTATACTAAAAGGCAAAAAAAGCTATACTACTAAAACAATCCTAAAAAGTTCTGGACAGCCACTAAAAAAAATCTTGCATCCCAGCCATTAATTCAACCCTAACCCCTTTCCCAATAAGTTATCACCTGAAGCCACAATACAACTTGACTCTTACTTCATAGGTAGTGTAGCATCTGTAACCAAGGGTTCCTCAACATCTAATCCCAACCCTGCTCAGTGGCCACATATCATCACATTTGCTTTCACCTTCAAACCTGTGCCCACATCCTATATAAAACATCTCTTAACCTGTGCCCACATCCTATATAAAACTTCTCTTAAACAAACTCAAACCATGCTTTACTTCAAATAATGACCTTCCAAGTGAATGCCTTAAAATAGTAGCTGATAGCATTGCCTACCCTGTCTCAATCCTTATACATAATTCAGTCCAGGAATACCATGTTCCCTCTCTCTGCAAAAAGTCACACATTATGCCTCTGCATAAAGGAAGAAATTCAACACACATTTCTAACTCTAAACCTTTAGCAATATTATCTCCCCCAAATAATTGAAAAATGTATTCAAAAACAATTGCTAAACTCTCTACTGCAGGAAGAACTCCTGTCCCCCACACAACATGGCTTCCATCCTTCCCATACTAACACTGCACTTCTAACATCTACAGATACTGTCACTAAAGCTAAAGATAATGGCAAACTTGTCTTCTCCTTATTTCTAGACTTGTCTATAAAGCCTTCAACACAGTTTGTCACAGCAAACTTCTACTTAGGATGTCCTCATTAGGTCTCTCTCAGCCCAACCTTCCATGGTTCAAAACCTACCTGTTTAATAAGCGTCAGTCAGTAAAATGGCAATCCACCTTCTCTCCATACCTACCAGTAACCACTAGTTGATCACAAGGCTCTGTCCTTGATCCCCTCCTCTTTGACATTCTCAACAACACCCTCCGCACATCCACTCAGCAGGCCTCCCTAGCACAGTATGTAGACTCCATACTCATCAACACATCTGGCAATGTGGCACACCCCCCCAAAAATTACTTGGGAAGCTTTAACAACAACCAAAACATGGCATTGTAACTCACAACTCATGCTCAACCCTGAAAAAAATAAAAACTACCACTTTTCCCCCCAAATCCCTCTCCCATAAAAAAAATAAAATTTAAAGTCCTCTCTCAATAATATAACCAGTGAAGTCACCTTTCATAGTAAATGGCACTGCATCTGACCTTCATATACAAAATTGCTTAAGAAAAACATATCAAAAACTAGGGATGATTTGACGCAAGTAATTCTACAGTTGGCACTACTTATCTCCCCCCAAAGTTATTTATATTGCTCCCATTTTTACTAATCTCCAGGTATCACAAGAATCAAAACTTAAGCAATGCTGTAACAAAGTTGATAAATTTGCAGTAAATACCCATTTCAGAGCCTGCCAGAGTATAGCACTAAAAAGCCTAAATTGGTTAGAACTACCCCATCAACCAACATATACACTGCTTACTACCTATAAAATTATTCAAAATCCATCTGCTTGTCCAGCGCTAAATAACATTTTACATAACTAACTATGTTCCTAGTCAGTCATTATGATCAAGTGACCAAAATCCCCTGTCTGTCCACCAATCTGCTGGGAAATGTCTGTACTTGTAAAATGTTTCTAAGGCCTGGAACTCCTCATGTCTATCCATCAGGTCAATACCCTCCCTCCCATCCTTGAAACTCATTCTGAAAGACTTTCTAGCCAAAAGTTAGCAGTGACCTTCTTGCTCAACACCAGGATAAACTATATCCAGGAAACTATGGACTAATACCTACTCTTGCCTTACATCTCCTTATTATTCCCTCTTCACTCACCTCCTTACTTCTATCAGTTTTTCTCCAGGCTTTCTCTCTAAATATACCATAAGTCTGCTTTTCTTTCACTTTTTATTGCAATTTGTGTTTGTGTTATACTAACTAACTTTTAATTTCTCTATAAACAGGATACATTTTCTCTGTTAGATCATTGTCATATACCTTGCATCTACTCTTAATAAATGTTTTCATACTATGTCTAATTTGGTATAATTATCTAAACTGTATTTGTTTTTGTTTTATTTTTAATGTTTGTAAAACTATTATTCTTAAAATGTTTTGTAATACTTTAGAAATTTTTTTCCCCTGTCCTCCACTAAAAATGGGCTCCTACCAAGTCAGACTTTCCCGGTAATCAAATGTCAATAAATAAACAGAGAGAAAAAAAAGGCCATGAACTATTAAACATTTTTCCATGTAGTCTTGAGACTGATCCCGTTAATGTACATTTACAAAAGTTGTAAACTGTGTGATGCTGATGAGTAGGCACTCCAAGGGTAGATGATGCACCCAGGTCATCTAACAACATTGAAATATCAGTGATTGTATCTACAATACTAGAAAGTAGGTACTCCAAGGGTAGATGATGCACCCAGGTCATCTAACAGCATTGAAATATCAGTGATTGTATCTACAATACTACAAAGTAGGTAATCCAAGGGTAGATTATACACCCAGGTCATCTAACATTTAAATATCAGTGATTGTATCTACAATACTACAAAGTAGGTACTCCAAGGGTAGATGATGTACGCAGGTCATCTAACAACATTTAAATATCAGTGATTGCATCTACAATACTACAAAGTAGGTAGTCCAAGGGTAGATGATGCACCCAGGTCATCTAACAGCATTCAAATATCAGTGATTGTATCTATAATACTACAAAATAGGCACTCCAAGAGTAGATGATGTACCCAGGTCATCTAACAGCATTTAAATATCAGTGATTGTATCTACAATACTACAAAGTAGATACTCCAAGGGTAGATTATACACCTAGGTCATCTAACAACATTTAAATATCAGTGATTGTATCTACAATACTACAAAGTAGGTACTCCAAGGGTAGATGATGCACACAGGACATCTAACAGCATTGAAATATCATTGATTGTATCTACAATAGTACAAAGTAGGCACTTCAAGGGTAGATGATGTACCCAGGTCATCTAACAGCATTTAAATATCAGTAATTCAATCTACAATACTACAAAGTAGGTACTCCAAGGGTAGATTATACACCCAGGTCATCTAACAACATTTAAGTATCAGTGATTGTATCTACAATACGACAAAGTAGGCACGCCAAGGGTAGATGATGTACCCAGGTCATCTAGCAACATTTAAATATCAGTGATTGTATCTACAAAACTACAGAGTAGGTACTCCAAGGGTACATGATGTATCCAGGTCATCTAACAACATTTAAATATCAGTGATTGCATCTACAATACTACAAAGTAGGTACTCCAAGGGAAGATGATGTACCGAGGTCATCTAACAGCATTGAAATATCAGTGATTGTATCTACAATACTACAAAGTAGGTACTCAAAGGGTAGATGATGCACCCGGGTCATCTAACAGCATTGAAATATCAGTGATTGTATCTACAAAACTAAAGAGTATGTACTCCAAGGGTAGATGATGCAACCAGGTCATCTAACAGCATTTAAATATCAGTGATTGTATCTACAATACTACAAAGCAGCACTCCAAGGGTAGATGATGCACCCAGATAATCTAACAACATTTAAAAGTCAGTGATTGTATCTACAATACTGCAAAGTAGGCACTCTAATGGTAGATGATGCACCCAGGTAATCTAAGAACATTTAAATATCAGTGATTGTATCTACAATACTACAAAGTAGGTACTCCAAGGGTAGATGATGTACCCAGGTCATCTAACAGCATTTAAATATCAGTGATTGTATCTACAATACTACAAAGTAGGTACTCCAAGGGTAGATGATGCACCCAGGTCATCTAACAACATTTGAATATCAGTGATTGTATCTACAATACTGCAAAGCAGGCACTCCAATGGTAGATGATGCACCCAGATCATCTAACTACATTTAAATATCAGTGATTGTATCTACAATACTACAAAGTAGGTACTCCAAGGATAGATGATGCACCCAGGTCATCTAACAACATTTAAATATCAGTGATTGTATCTACAATACCACAAAGTAGGTACTCCAAAGGTCGATGATGCACCCAGGTCATCTAACAACATTTAAATATCAGTGATGATATCTACAATACTACAAAGTAGGTACTCCAAGGGTAGATGATGCACCCAGGTCATATAACAGCATTTAAATATCAGTGACTGTATCTACAATACTACAAAGTAGGTACTCCAAGGGTAGATGATGTACCCAGGTCATCTAACAACATTTAAATATCAGTCATTGTATCTACAATACCACAAAGTAGGAACTCCAAGGGTAGAAGATGTCCCAGGTCATCTACCAGCAATTAAATATCAGTGATTGTATCTACAATACTACAAAGTAGGTACTCCGAAGGTATATGATGCACTCAAGTCATCTAACAGCATTTAAATATCAGTGATTGTATCTACAATACTACAAAGTAGGCACTCCAAGGGTAGATGATGTACCCAGGTCATCTAACAACATTTAAAAATCAGTGATTGTATCTCCAAAACCACAAAGTAGGTACTCCAAGGGTAGATGATGCATCCAGGTCATTGAACAACATTTAAATATCAGTGATTGTATCTACAATACTACAAAGTAGGTATTCCAAGGGTAGATGATGTACCCAGGTCATCTAACAGCATTTAAATATCAGTGATTGTATCTACAATACTACAAAGTAGGTACTCCAAGGGTAGATGATGCACCCAGGTCATCTAACAACATTTAAATATCAGTGATTGTATCTACAATACCACAAAGTAGGTGCTCTAAAGGTAGATGATGCACCCAGGTCATCTAACAACATTTAAATATCAGTGATTGTATCTACAATACTACAAAGTAGGTACTCCAAGGGTAGATGATGTACCCAGGTCATCTAACAGCATTTAAATATCAGTGATTGTATCTACAATACTACAAAGTAGGTTCTCCAAGGGTAGATGATGTACCCAGGTAATCTAACAACATTTAAATATCAGTCATTGTATCTACAATATTACAAAGTAGGCACTCCAAGGGTAGAAGATGTACCCAGGTCATCTACCATCAATTAAATATCAGTGATTGTATCTACAATACTACAAAGTAGGTACTCAACGGGTAGATGATGCACCCAGGTCATCTAACAGCATTTAAATATCAGTGATTGTATCTCCAATACTACAAAGCAGCACTCCAAGGGTAGCTGATGCACCCAGATAATCTAACAACATTTAAAAGTCAGTGATTGTATCTACAATACTGCAAAGTAGGCACTCCAGTGGTAGATGATAAACCCAGGTCATCTAACAACATTTAAATATCAGTGATTGTATCTACAATACTATACTACAAAGTAGGTACTACAAGGGTAGATGATGCACCCAGATCATCTAACTACATTTAAATATCAGTGATTGTATCTACAATACTACAAATTAGGTTCTCCAAGGATAGATGATGCACCCAGGTCATCTAACAACATTTAAATATCAGTGATTGTATCTACAATACCACAAAGTAGGTACTCGAAAGGTAAATGATGCACCCAGGTCATCTAACAACATTTAAATATCAGTGATTGTATCTACAATACTACAAAGTAGGTACTCCAAGGGTAGATGATGCACTCAGGTCATCTAACAGCATTTAAATATCAGTGATTGTATCTACAATACCACAAAGTAGGTACTCCAAGGGTAGATGATGCACCCAGGTCATCACACAACATTTAAATATCAGTGATTGTATCTACAATACTACAAAGTAGGTACTACAAGGGTAGATGATGCACCCAGGTCATCTAACAGCATTAAAATATCAGTGATTGTATCTACAATACTAAAAAGTAGGTACTCCAAGGGTAGATGATGCACCCAGGTCATCTAACAGCATTTAAATATCAGTGATTGTATCTACAATTCTACAAAGCAGCACTCCAAGGGTAGCTGATGCACCCAGATAATCTAACAACATTTAAAAGTCAGTGATTGTATCAACAATACTGCAAAGTAGGCACTCCAGTGGTAGATGATAAACCCAGGTCATCTAACAACATTTAAATATCAGTGATTGTATCTACAATACTATACTACAAAGTAGGTACTACAAGGGTAGATGATGTACCCAGGTCATCTAACAGCATTTAAATATCAGTGATTGTATCTACAGTATTACAAAGTAGGTACTCCAAGGGTAGATGATGTACCCAGGTCATCTAACAACATTTAAATATCAGGGATTGCATCTACAATACTACAAAGTAGGTACTCCAAGGGTAGATGATGCACCCAGGTCATCTAACAGCATTTAAATATCAGTGATTGTATCTACAATACTACAAAGTAGGCACTCCAAGGGTAGATGATGTACCCAGGTCATCTAATAGCATTTAAATATCAGTGATTGTATCTACAATACTACAAAGTAGGTACTCCGAGGGTAGATTATACACCCAGGTCATCTATCAACACTGAAATATCAGTGATTATATCTACAATACTACAAAGTACGTACACCAAGGGTAGATGATGTACCCAGGTCATCTAGCAAGATTTAAATATCAGTGATTGTATCTACAATACTACAAAGCAGGCACTCCAAGGGTACATGATGCACCGTCATCTAACAACATTTAAATATCAGTGATTGTATCTACAATACTACAAAGCAGGCACTCCAAGGGTAGATGATGCATCCAGGTCATCTAACAACATTTACATATCAGTGATTGTATCTACAATACTGCAAAGTAGGTACTCCAAGGGTAGATGATGCACCCAGGTCATCTAACAGCATTTAAATATCAGTGGGTGTATCTACAATACTACAAAGCAGGCACTCCAAGGGTAGATGATGCACCCAGGTCATCTAACAACATTTAAATATCAGTGATTGTATCTACAATACTACAAAGTAGGTACTCCAAGGGTAGATGATACACCCAGGTCATCTAACAGCATTTAAATATCAGTGATTGTATCTACAATTCTACAAAGCAGCACTCCAAGGGTAGCTGATGCACCCAGATAATCTAACAACATTTAAAAGTCAGTGATTGTATCTACAATACTGCAAAGTAGGCACTCCAATGGTAGATGATGCACCCAGGTCATCTAACAACATTTAAATATCAGTGATTGTATCTACAATACTATACTACAAAGTAGGTACTACAAGGGTAGATGATGTACCCAGGTCATCTAACAGCATTTAAATATCAGTGATTGTATCTACAATATTACAAAGTAGGTACTCCAAGGGTAGATGATGTACCCAGGTCATCTAACAACATTTAAATATCAGTGATTGCATCTACAATACTACAAAGTAGGTACTACAAGGGTAGATGATGCACCCAGGTCATCTAACAGCATTAAAATATCAGTGATTGTATCTACAATACTACAAAGTAGGTACTCCAAGGGTAGATGATGCACCCAGGTCATCTAACAACATTTAAATATCAGTGATTGTATCTACAATACTACAAAGTAGGTACTCCAAGGGTAGATGATGCACCCAGGTCATCTAACAACATTTAAATATCAGTGATTGTATCTACAATACTGCAAAGCAGGCACTCCAAGGGTAGATGATGCACCCAGATCATCTAACTACATTTAAATATCAGTGATTGTATCTACAATACTACAAAGTAGGTACTCCAAGGATAGATGATGCACCCAGGTCATCATCTACCCTTGGAGTACCTGCTTTGTGGTATTCTAGATACAATCACTGATTTTTAAATGTTGTTAGATGACCTGGGTACATCATCTACCCTTGGAGTGCCTACTTTGTAGTATTGTAGATACAATCACTGATATTTAAATGCTGTTAGATGACCTGGGTGCATCATCTACCCTCGGAGTACCTAATTTATAGTATTGTAGATACAATCACTGATATTTAAATGTTGTTAGATGACCTGGGTGCATCATCTACCCTTGGAGTACCTACTTTGTAGTATTGTAGATACAATCACTGATATTTAAATGTTGTTAGATGACCTGGGTGCATCATCTACCTTTGGAGTACCTACTTTGTGGTATTGTAGATACAATCACTGATATTTAAATGTTGTTAGATGGCCTGGGTGCATCATCTACCCTTGGAGTACCTACTTTGTAGTATTGTAGATACAATCACTGATATTTAAATGCTGTTAGATGACCTGGGTACATCATCTACCCTTGGAATACCTACTTTGTAGTATTGTAGATACAATCACTGATATTTAAATGTTGTTATATGACCTGGATGCATCATCTACCCTTGGAGTACCTACTTTGTGGTTTTGTAGATACAATCACTGATTTTTAAATGTTGTTAGATGACCTGGGTACATCATCTCCCCTTGGAGTGCCTACTTTGTAGTATTGTAGATACAATCACTGATATTTAAATGCTGTTAGATGACCTGGGTGCATCATATACCTTCGGAGTACCTACTTTGTAGTATTGTAGATGCAATCACTGATATTTAAATGTTGTTAGATGACCTGGGTGCATCATCTACCTTTTGAGTACCTACTTTGTGGTATTGTAGATACAATCACTGATATATAAATGTTGTTAGATGACCTGGGTGCATCATCTATCCTTGGAGTACATACTTTGTAGTATTGTAGATACAATCACTGATATTTAAATGTAGTTAGATGATCTGGGTGCATCATCTACCCTTGGAGTGTCTGCTTTGCAGTATTGTAGATACAATCACTGATATTTAAATGTTGTTAGATGACCTGGGTGCATCATCTACCCTTGGAGTACCTACTTTGTAGAATTGTAGATACAATCACTGATATTTAAATGTTGTTAGATGACCTGGGTGCATCATCTACCATTGGGCTACCTACTTTGTATTATTGTAGATACAATCACTGATATTTTAATGCTGTTAGATGACCTGGGTGCATCATCTACCCTTGTAGTACCTACTTTGTAGTATTGTAGATGCAATCACTGATATTTAAATGTTGTTAGATGACCTGGGTACATCATCTACCCTTGGAGTACCTACTCTGTAATATTGTAGATACAATCACTGATATTTAAATGATGTTAGATGACCTGGGTACATCATCTACCCTTGTAGTACCTACTTTGTAGTATTGTAGATACAATCACTGATATGTAAATGTTGTTAGATTACCTGGGTGCATCATCTACCATTGGAGTGCCTACTTTGCAGTATTCTAGATACAATCACTGACTTTTAAATGTTGTTAGATTATCTGGGTGCATCAGCTACCCTTGGAGTGCTGCTTTAGAATTGTAGATACAATCACTGATATTTAAATGCTGTTAGATGACCTGGTGTATCATCTACCCTTGGCGTACCTACTTTGCAGTATTGTAGATACAATCACTGATATTTAAATGTTGTTAGATGACCTGGGTGCATCATCTACCCTTGGAGTACCTACTTTGTAGTATTGTACATACAATCACTGATATTTTAATGCTGTTAGATGACCTGCATCATCTACCCTGTAGTACCTACTTTGTAATTGTGGATACAATCTCTGATATTTAAATGTTGTTAGATGACCTGATGCATCATCTGCCTTGAGCACCTACTTGGTATTAGATACAATCACTGATTTTAAATGTTGTTAGATGACCTGTACCATCTACCCTTGAGTGCACTTTGTAGTATTGTAGATACAATCACTGATATATTAATGCTGTTAGAATACCTGGTGCATCATCTCGAGTACCTAATTTATATTGTAGATACAATCACTGATATTTAAATGTTAGATGACCTGGGCATCATCTACCCTTGAGTGCCTGCTTTGTAGTATTGTAGATACGCCACTGATATTTAAATGCTGTTAGATGACCTGGGTGCATCATCTACTTGAGTACCATTTGCAGTATTGTAGATACAATCACTGATATTTAAATATTGTTAGATGACCTGGATGCGTCATCTACCCCTGGAGTGCCTGCTTTGTAGTATACAATCACTGATATTTAAAGTTAGATGACCTTGGCATCATGTACCCTGGAGTGCACTTTGTAGTACTGTAGATACAATCACTGATATTTAAATGTTGTTAGATGACCTGGGTGCATCATCTGCCCTTGGAGTGCCCGCTTTGCAGTATTGTAGATACAATCACGGATATTTAAATGCTGTTAGATGACTGGTACATCATCTGCCCTTGAGTACCTACTGTAATATTAGATACAATCACTGATATTTAATGTTAGATGACCCGCGCATCATCTACCATCGAGTGCCTGCTTTGCAGTATTGATACAATCACTGACTTTAAATGTTGTTAGATTATCTGGAGTGCATCAGCTACCCTGAAGTGCTTTTGTAGTATTGGAGATACAATCACGATATTTAAATGCTGTTGATGACAGGTCATCTACCCTGAGTACTACTTTGTAGTATAGATACAATCACTGATATTTAAATGCTGTTAGATGACCTGGTCATCATCTACCTGCTTTGTAGTATTAGATACAATCACTGATATTTTAATGCTGTTAGATGACACATCATCTGCCCTTGTATCACTTTGTAGTATTGTGGATACAATCTCTGATATTTAAATGTTGTTAGATTACCTGGATGCATCATCTACCCTTGTAGTACCTACTTTGTGGTATTCTAGATACAATCACTGATATTTAAATGTTGTTAGATGACCTGAGTGCATCATCTACCATCGGAGTGCCTACTTTGCAGTATTGTAGATACAATCACTGACTTTTAAATGTTGTTAGATTATCTGGGTGCATCAGCTACCCTTGGAGTGCTGCTTTTTAGTATTGGAGATACAATCACTGATATTTAAATGCTGTTAGATGACCTGGGTGGTAGATGATGCACCCAGGTCATCTAACAGCATTTAAATATCAGTGATTGTATCTACAATACTACAAAGTAGGCACTCCAAGGGTAGATGATGTACCCAGGTCATCTAACAACATTTAAAAATCAGTGATTGTATCTAGAATACCACAAAGTAGGTACTCCAAGGGTAGATGATGCATCCAGGTCATCTAACAACATTTAAATATCAGAGATTGTATCCACAATACTACAAAGTAGGTACTACAAGGGTAGATGATGCACCCAGGTCATCTAACAGCATTAAAATATCAGTGATTGTATCTACAATACTACAAAGTAGGTACTCCAAGGGTAGATGATGCACCCAGGTCATCTAACAACATTTAAATATCAGTGATTGTATCTACAATACTACGAAGTAGGTACTCCAAGGGTAGATGACACACCCAGGTCATCTAACAGCATTTAAATATCAGTGATTGTATCTACAATTCTACAAAGCAGCACTCCAAGGGTAGCTGATGCACCCAGATAATCTAACAACATTTAAAAGTCAGTGATTGTATCTACAATACTGCAAAGTAGGCACTCCAAGGGTAGATTATACACCCAGGTCATCTATCAACACTGAAATATCAGTGATTATATCTACAATACTACAAAGGT
>NC_056744.1:1690475864-1690477236 GCF_019279795.1 Protopterus annectens | reverse complement strand
TTTTTCCCCCAGGAAGGCTGTGTGGGGTTCCTGAGTTTGAGAGGGTGGCCTGTAGCATGCTACAAATTTTAGAGCAGTTTTGCCTATGGTTAATTGCACCTGGATGGTTTCCGATGCTTCGTGCATTGCCACCAACCTAGAGGTGTGGGTATCCTTGATGAATATGAATACACCCCCTCCTTTTGTGGTGTGGTCCGGGTTTTGGGGCCGGAACGCATGATATGAGGTAAAACCTGATAGTGCCGGGGTGCTCTCAGGAGCCTTGAATCAGGTTTCAGTCACAGCACAGACATCGTTCTCCATACTGAGAAGGGCCTCGAGTGCATGCATTTTGAGATTTAGACTTCTGGCATTGAGCAGCATTACCCTTAGTTTCTTCCCATTTTTGTTTTCTAGGGTGGTAGGTTTAGAATTTGAGCCTTGCCTAAAAAAGGTACTATGGTGGTGGCAAGAGCCTTAGCCAATATCCGGAATCCCAGGGGTGACAGGTGCAAGCCGTCCCTTGCGAAGCAGAGTGGCTTGTCAAGCATGTCATCCCAGGCAGACAGACACTGGATCCCCTTGGAATGACACCATAAATTTAGCCAATTGTTAAAGCTGATCATCTTGTCTCTATGTTGTGGCATCATTCTTGGTGAAGGAAGGATGCTGCTCAGGGTCAGGGTCATACCTGCCTGGGCTACATAATCAGAGAGCTACTCTATGTCTCTTTTCATGTAGTCCAGGGAGGTACGTCTCAGGTCGTTCACACCAGCATGGACAATGACTATGTCATATTTGTACTTGCTGTGGAGTGACCCGAGTGCTTGTGTTATGTGGCGGATTCTAGCGCCCGATAGGCAGCTTACTGTGACCCTCTCCTTGTTCAGCCTGGTGAGTGGGACGTCAGTGTGTCTGACTATTGAGTCACCTATGACAAGTATGTTTGGTGTTGTATTTGGCCTTAACGGCTGTGACTGCTTTGCACACTGATTTTGTGTTTTATGTGTTGCCTGTGGTGTGTCATGAGGTGGCGGTTGCTTGGGTGTCTGCTTTGGAGGCCTCTGCTGTTTAGGTAAATTTTTTCTCAGAGCCTCCGAGTATGTCTTTGTGTGTTTATGTGTTTGATTCATTGTTGTGATAGCTTTATGTGAGACTGATTTTGTGGTGTGTGTAGTTGCCTTCTCCTCCTGTCTGGTCTTGCCAGTCCTGAGTTGAGAGCTCAGCCTCCAGTTTGGCTAAATAGCTGCATCTCTCGCAAGTATTTGTGTTATGTGGGAGAAGGAGAGGGTTGTCTGTGTACATGAGGCAATTGTAACATTGCCTCAATATTCCCAGATTCACCAACTGGACAGGAGAGGATGCCAGCATCTGGCCCTTCGACATGCTAGAG
>NC_056744.1:1690380864-1690473364 GCF_019279795.1 Protopterus annectens | reverse complement strand
GCCACAGCGGAACTCCGGTCTGCTAATGATTGGCAGTAGATTTTGACGAACGCCGAGGTGCCAGCTCGATGTTCAACCTTCAATGAAGGCACGCTCATTTACGCATGTCTTTTGAACACCCACCCAACCGCAGGGAGGATATGCAGACTCCACACAGAAGGCACTCCTTGCACTCCAGCCAAAAATCATACACATATAAACTCTATTTTAATCCCAAAACCATACTTTCTTATCATATTTAATCTCCTTTTACTGATGAATCTTCCTCCCATTTATTTATTTATTTATTTTCATTTATTTTGTCTACCAAGTTCAATCAACCCAGTGAGGAAATGCCCCATTCTGGTATATTTACTTCTGAATTATGTATTTTCCACCAAGTAAGAGAGCTAGTCTACAAACCATTTTAACCCATAAACAAGGCTCACTGCGAAACACAGGTACAGAATTAAGTGCATGAATATCTTCCTTTCACAGCTCAATGCCCATAATGTAATCAAACAAAGAAATACAAAGGCAGACAACATCAACAAAATTCCCAGATTCGCAATGCAGTTAAAGTGCTTTGTCAATGAGAAGTGTTTAGAAGCACAGGACATGGTGAAAGTCTAGGAGCACAACATGAACAAAGTGTATGCTTTAACAAAGACTCAAACGTAGACTTTCCAGATCATTGGTATAGCTGTTGTAATCATTCAGCTACCAAAACCTGGTCAAAATAAGAAATAGATTAGATAGATAGGTTCATAGGTTCATAGGTTGGTACTAGGCTATCAGCCCTAGGGCCTATACAAGCCTAGCCATAACAATTCCCTGGCTATTTCTTCCCACATTATTTACTTTCCTGGACCCCTGTCTAGCAGGGCGACTGACGTGATCCCTGGGGTGAATTTCCTTTCTCCCATCCAATCGTCAAGGTTCCTCTTGAAGAGGTCCAAAGAGGCACTCTGCTTGACATGTATGGGCAATCTATTCCAGAGTCTGGGGAGTCTCTGGGTCAGGAACCTATCCCTCCAACATGTTTTGTTTATTGTGATGACAAGGTTTAGATCCCTGGAGCGTGTAGCTCTGAGGGATTGGGATTTCTTTAAGTGTAGCATGTCCAACAGCTCTGGGTTTGACATGGCCTTGTATGTTAAGCAGAGATTGCCTCTGAGTAGACGATATGCGACAGAGTATAGCTGGAGTTTTTTAAGGCGGTCAGCGTGGGGCATCTGCTTTAGGCCTGTGATTCTTTTAGTGAGGTATTTCTGAGGCCTTTCCAGTTGTTGCAGATGTCTTGAGAGGTACATACCAAATGGGGCGTTGTATTCTATAATGGGTCTAATGAGGGATGAGTACAGTGGGACAATGACCTCCTTTTTCTGGATGAAAAGCCCTTCGTGATGAGGTGTGCTACATAGAAGGATTTCCTGACTGTTGTGGCGATGTGGTTATCGAAGGTGAGACCAATGTCCACCTGTGTCCCTAAGTCTCTTATCACACTTTCTGTGTTTAGTGTACTGCCACCTATATGGTAATTCATGGATACATGTTTTTCCCAAAGGGGATAACAATACATTTCTTGGCATTGAGCTTGAGCCCATGGCTCTGGCACCAAGCATCTGTTTCTGTAAGGCCCTTTTGTAGAGTATCCACATCATTTGGGGATTCAATAATGGCTCCCAGTTTGCAGTCATCTGCAAACTTTGTTAGCCAGAGTCCCTTAGTGTTGACCTGTACTTCAGAGAAGTAGATGCCAAACAAGAGCGGCCTCAGGACTGAACCCTGAGGTACTCCACTTGTCACTTGTCTGGAGCTGGATTTGGAGTCGGCTACTTTTACAGTGTGGGTTCTATCAGTAAGCCATTTAGCAACCCATTGGGTGACATAGGGATTTATGCCCAACTTAGTAAGTTTATCTATGATTCCAGAGTGGGGGATGGTGTCAAAGGCCTTGGCAAGGTCTAGATAGGCTGTGTGGACCACCTTACCTTTGTCCATGGCTCTGGAGACTGATTCAAAGAAGTCAATCAGGTTCAGGAGACAAGATCGGCCCTTCACAAACCCAAACTGGGTGGGGTCCAGTGTTTGAAGGTTGCCAATGTCTTTGTTTATAAGTTCCATGATAATACGCTCCATGGCCTTGCAGATAAGGCTTGTCAGACTGATGGGACGGTAGTTTCCGGGATCCAAGGTGGATCCCCCTTGTGGATTGGGATAACTGTAGCTCTGCCACTCAGTGGGCACGAAACCTGAGGTGAGGCTATGATTGAACATGACACTTAGGTGAGGTGCCAGTTCATATTGTAGTTCATGTAGTACACAGCCCGGGATGTCATCTGGTCCCATGGATGCTGTATTCTTGGCTTTAGAGAGTGCGTTTTGTACCTGTGTGGCCGTTATTACTGGAATTTGGCAATCTTCCGGTATTGAGATGGGCCATTTAGGGGGTGAGAGTGGGGTGAAGTTGGCACTGAATCGATCTGCCAGGATATTGGCAATATCCTTCGGATCAGTATATTTAATGCCATTCTGTTTTAGCACAGAGCAGATCTGAGCATTGCCATTTAGATTCTTGACATAATTATAGAATGCTTTGTGGTTGTCTTTGGAATCTTTGGCAATTTTATTTTCGTAACTAGCTTTGGAGGATTTTATGAGGCATCTCAGTTTCTTACTGAGGCTAGTAAGGGAGTTTTGCATCCTGGGATTTTCCTCTTTTCTGCAAAAGTTTCTTCCTTTTGTTGTAAAGTTTGTTTATGGCAGGGGACCACCAGATTGGCTTCCTTTTTTGGATGAGAGCATTTTGGTTCTATTTGGGATGGCACAATTCATGCATGAGTGGATGTGCTCGTACAGTGCCATAGTGTAGGATTCAGCAGTTGAACTTTCAGTTCCCGTCTGCATGGGTGTCATGAAGTTTGTCACTTCTGACTTGAGTAGCATGAAGTTGGCTTTGGAGAAGTTTTTTATGGTGGTTTCTTTACTGGGGGGTGGGGGTGGGATGTGGATGTTAAGGGTGATTAGCTTATGGTCAGACCTGACTAACGAGGGGGTGACCATAGGTATGGAGCATTGATTTCCCATGTTGGTAATGGCCAGGTCTAGGATATTGGAGCCCCTGGTGGGACTATGGATTAGTTGATCCAGGGCGTTGGAATTTATGAATTCCAAGAACCGTTAGCAAAGGTGTTGGGACATGAGTAGTTTTCCCAGTTAATTGCAGGGTAGTTAAAATCACCCAGTATTAGGGTGTTTGGTTCTATCTTAATATTTTCCAGTATGTTTAGAAAGGTGTAGTGAGATTCTTGGGGTATGGTGGGGGATCTGTAACAAGCTACAATTTGGATTGCAGTCTTACCTAGTGTTAGTTGCACTTGGAGAATTTCAGACACATTGTGTTGGGCAACTAGCCTGGTGGTGTGAATATCCTTGGTGAATATTGACACTCCTCCACCTTTAGTGTTTTGGTCCTGGTTTGGTGGCCGAAAAGTGTGGTAAGAGTTGTAGCCTGGTATTGCAGGGGTGCTCTCTGGAGCCTTGAACCAGGTCTCAGTTACTGCACAGATATCGATGTTCTCCATTTTTAGGAGTGCCTCGAGAGAGTGCATTTTGAGGTTTAGACTTCTAGCATTGAGTAGCATTACCTTCAGATTTTGCATGCTTGTACCTGTTATGGTGGTGGTTTTGTCCTTTGAAGTTTGCCTAAAAAGGCACTATAGGGGTGGCAAGAGACTTAGCCAGTAACCTGAATCCCAGGGCGACAGGTGCAGACCATCTCTGGCAAAGCATCGTGGTCTGTCAATCATGTCATCCCAGGCAGACAGATACTGGATCCCCTTTGAATGACACCATAAACTTAGCCAATTGTTGAAGTCAATCATTTTATCCTTATATTGTGGTATCATTCTGGGCGAAGGCAGGATGCTACTCAGGGCTAGTGTCATACCTGCCTGGGCCACATGATCAGAGAGCTCTTCCATGTCTCTTTTCATGTAGTCCAGGGAGGTACGTCTCAAGTCATTCACTCCAACATGGACAATGACAGAGTCATATTTGTACTTGTTGTGGAGTGACTTGAGTGCATGCGTTATGTGGCGGATCCTGGCACCCGACAGGCAGCTGACCGTAATTTTCTCCTTATTCAACCTGGTGAGAGGGACATCAGTGTGCCGGACTATAGAGTCACATATGACTAAAGTGTTAGGTACATTGTCTTGCCTTAGGGGCTGTTGCTGGGTGGCACACTGGTGTTGTGAACTATGTGACACATTGGTTGTGATTGGTGTTTGTTTGCGTTTCAGCTTCAGTGGTCTTTGTTGCTTGGGCAGGTTACAGTTAAGGGCCTCTGCATATGTGGATTTAGTGTTGCTATATGTGGGTGTTGGTGGTGCGGGTTTAGAAGGGCTATGTGTTGCTTGAGGTGTAGTGTGGGTGTTAACCTTCTCCTCTTGACTGTTTAGCACAGTCTTGGGTGGAGAGAGCTTTGCTTCCATTTTGGCTATGTAAGTGCATCTCTCACAGGTTGTAGTGTTGGGTGGTAGGAGGAGAGGGTTGTCTGTGTACATGAGGCAATTGCTGCATTGCCCCAGTATGCCCAGATTCACCAGGTGGACAGGAGAAAACACCGAAGCTGACCCTTGGACATGCCTGGTTTGGGGCTTTTTTTTCTTTGTAAAGTATAGGAGCTGTTTCCTTAGCAAGGTACTTTGCAATTATAGGCTGTTTAGTGCCTACTATTAATTTCTCCTTGTTAACAAGGAGAGTTCAGTGTTTGTATGAGTTTAAGGCTTCCTAGTGCTTTCCAGCAGGTATTAGAGAAAGTGCTAGTCACAGGGATGCTTACAGGTAAGATTGAAAAGAATGCACTCTGCAGTGTGCACTAGAGAAGTTAGATGTGAAAGTAGGTAACTTGAGTTTTACCTGTTTAAAAGTTAAGGTTTAGTGGAGAGTTACTATTTTTAAAACAGCAAGATGGACTGAAAGGGGTGGTCACTTTTGTATTTTGGTACTATGAAATACTGTAGGATGGCCAATAAATTTAAATAATTGAAGGGGTGGGATTTCAAAAGTGATGATTTTGTGATTACTCACATAAGCCAGTGAAAGTAGAGAGAAATGAGATATATGGTCAGATTAACATAAGAGGCGGGCAACTAGAAAGACTCAGAACAGAGAGAGCTGTGGTCTCTTTTGAAGTTTTAATATGCTGTAAAACAGAATGCAAGCAAAACACAAGGTAAAGAAGACAAACTACAGTATTCAAAATATAGAAAGGCAATACAGTAATACAAAAAATAACAGCAAACTAACCTTTCCTTCACAGCAAAGTGTAGCAGAGTCTGGATGAGCCTTTCTGGTAAGATAGATAGATAGATAGATAGATAGATAGATAGATAGATAGATAGATAGATGGATAGATATATAAAAGGCATTTCCCTGTACACACTGAACTGCTTGTGTGTGCATTACCTAGGTACTGTGGGAGAGATGAATGCTTCAGGGTGTCATTTGTGCTTCAGTAGTCTGCCTGAGAATATAAGAGTCTGGTTGACAGACTGGGAATGTAACTCAGATGATGAGAGATATCTAAAAAGGCTGACCTCTGTTTAGCAAGCAGGAAACAGTACCTAGCACTGCATTTGGGCATAACAGAATCCACTGTTAGTAACCTACACAGTTGCAGCAGTTTCTACAGGCAAAGCCAGTAATGGGTCAGGTGCTTGGGTTAAATGATTCCAATATAATCAAGTTGGATGTGCACTGCTTAAATGTCAGTAGAGACAGGGTGAGGAACAAAGCCACCTGAGGGAGATAACAGTCACATCACCACAGTAGTGATGGGCTGTCTTGTGACTGCCAGACATAATTATGTTAACCTGAAGTTGTAGACAGGAGATTTACTTTCCTGGGAATCCCAGTCCAGCAAAGATCATAGGATGGACACCTTTTCAGCTACCATTGAACTGGGTTTATTTTGACTGGGGGAGGCAAGGATATAAGCTGGAGAAAGTTTGTTATGATACCCACACAGATATCCTGATAGAAAATTACTTTTATGATTCAGCTTTGTATATTCTGTTACATGCACCCAAATATAGAGACTAGCATATAAGGGACGGTATCTCTGGGGATACCTAGCAAGTACCAACTGCTCGAATGCAGGATAATGATGTGGCTGCTTCAGGAATAAATGTTGTAATAGTAGCAAGCCTTAATCAAAGCTAAATGTGTCAAAGGGTGCCAGACTTACAGTGAAAGGAGCTACTTCAGGGAAAGGTATAGTTGGTAGCAGTAAGCATAAATCACACAGTTGTTAAATGATACTAGATATCCTACTGAAAGAAATCCAGGGAGGATTACAAAGAGGGAGAAAGAATGAGTTATGACAGGCATAACTCTCAGACCTTATCTTATAAAACGTGAGTGAGGTACCCAATGAGGTTAGTGACTCTTGGGTTAGAGGTAGTCTGTATCCTGAGACAAGGGACTATTGTACATAGAATGGACTGCTAAGAGGGGGCTGAAGGAGGATGCAACACACTAGGTGCTAGTCCCAAGGGCCTACTGTTAGGCACTTCTAGCTATAGCCCATGAGAGTCTTTGTTTAGGCAATATGGGTATAAAGTATACAAAAATTAGGTTTTTGCAAAATTTGTATGGGCCAGACATTGCAAAAATACCAGACATTTGGAAATGCAGATGACAAAAGTAAGACTGCTCTGTGGCCTTAACTTGGTACTGAAGAACCATTTCAGAAGGTCAACATGGATATTGTGTGGCTTATTATTACTCGAATCTCTTCAAGTAAGAGGTATATCTTGATGGTGGTGGAGTTTATTACCAGATGCCCTTAGGAAGTGGCCTTGTCCTCTATTAAGACAGAAAAGATGGAAATGCAGTGTTAAAAATGTTCATCTGGGTCAGTTTTTCATAGGACATACTGATGGGTGGTGGAGATAGTTTTATATTAAACCTATTTGTGAAAAAGCTGTGGGGTAAACTGTTAAAAACTACCTCTTACTTTCTCTTCTTCATCTTTCGGCTTTTCCTGTCAGGGGTCACCACAGTGGAACATCGGTCTACAAAATGAATGGCAGTGGAGGTTTTTTACGGTGTTGAGCTGCCAGCCCGGTGTTGAATAAATGATGTGGACAGATTTATCTTTCTTCCTAAGATGATGCTGTGACAATTCCTAGACCACTTTAGGCAGGAATGTGACAAGTACTAGCCTCTTTCCTCCTTCTATACTGTAATGTGCCCCAATAATCCATGGTTATTTTTTTTAATCTGAGTTATTTATGATCAAAAGGTAAAAGGAGCCTTTTGAATTAATTCTTGATTAGTGTGAAAGTGAAGGTGATTTTCACAGAGAGCTTGATGTGGAGGATGCAATGAATTTCCTGACTAAGCTTAGGAAGCTTATGGGAGTGATACAGGAGCACTTAGCCCAAGTATGACAGCAAGACTGGATTCAATATGCTACGAGACTAACAGCACAAGAATATAGAGCTGGACAAAAGGTAATGGAGGTATTCCTGACTGGTAGAAGGAGCTTGAAGAGGTTGTAGGATTGAACCTTTTACTGTAGTAAGGAAGGAAGCAAGTGATGTTAATTATGTGGCAAAGTTGCTAGGCAGAAGATAGAAACCCAGACATTACCACAGTATCATAATGTAGTCCTACAGTAACAAAGAGAGTCACTGGTAAATTGCATTTGCAGTGAGTTAAGGGAGGAATCAGAGACGGATACCATCATATATTAAGCCTTCTCAATAAAGCTCAGTCTGACACTTCTTTATAAAATGTAGTGCTGTTACAACAGATATTCTTTACTCAAATTAAGGAAATCTGAGCAGTGCAAGAGTTTGGAGATGTGTACACTGTTAAGTTCAACTGTATAGGACTCATCAATATAAAAGACAAGAATCACACTAACTAGCACCCTTTTATTACCAAAACTATTTTACTGGTATAATTTCTCAGCTAACCTAAACAAAATTGTAGAGATGAAGCTCAGATCATCATACAATCAAACATCAAAGTTTTCAGCACAGCCTAGAAGCAATGCTCACACACATAGTATCATAAATACATTTCAGCACGTATCTACAGTAGCAAAATTAAACTCTCACACCTCATTTTGTATTCAACATTCTCTGATTAAAACAATGCCTAGCCTAGCTTGCAAAGTCCTGAGATCTAGAAATAGATTCCACTTGAAAACAAATGAAAATAATACAGATCTAGGTGACAGAGCACCTGGTGCTAATTTATGACATTATGGAGCACTACACCTTGAAACATGTGTTATTGACAACTACACTCCTTTTAAATCATCTTGTGAACCCTAATACAATGAAACTGATATTTTGCCCTAAATGTGAAGTGACATAAAACTTCGGAGTACTCTTCCATCACAGTATGAACAGCATTTACCCCTATATGTGCCCCCCCCCAACATGCAGTAATAGTACTGCTAACTTGTTAAGCTATTCAGTTCATGTTATATAACTGTGACTAGCAACCAAAGCCAGTTACATTTTATCACACTTCTCTCCTCCTGACCTCTTTTCACTCCTCTTACTCTTGGCCCCTTTTGTTATATAACAACGTATAATATTGGCATTTATGGCATGGTATTATGCCAGCTTTCTAACTCATTCTATTTTTTTTTTTACTTATTCTATTCTTTAGCTTAAAATCCAATTCTTCATAGCAAAGATTCTGCTTCAAATAATTAGTATTTGTAAAAGAAAATAATTGTGTATTTGCTATTATAACATTCAAGCCTTGAAATGAGCATTAAATGTGGGAATGGTTTCTAATTATACCTTATATATCATTAGTATGTTTGTTACAGGTAATAGTTATCCTAGTCGATTCATTACTATAACATATATGTTCAGATTAAAGTGTTGGAGAAATACGGTCCAGCAATATTCAAACTGTAGAAAAATTCTTGTCCATATCCTCTAGCTGTAAAATCACTCATAGACATTTTCAGTAACTCCATATGGTTCTCCTCAGTATTATTTAAACCATATATTCACATCATTTGACCTTTTATAACATTATGACATCTATCTTCAAGGTACATACTGGTTGTATGCATATAGGTACTGTTTTTAGCTGATATCTTATGTACAGCTGTTACAATTGTGCTATGCTGTGGACAAGTCAAAGTAATATCCAAAAATGAATACTATACTAAGATGCAGCAATTTTAATCTTTAAAAACGTATGTAGTGCATATCAAATAATCCGCAAACCAGTGCAACTAATCCATTATTCCTTCAAAGAGTAGGAAAATGTAATCAACAATGTAGTTATAAAAAAAACATGTTCTCAATACAGACAGTTCCCATGTTTTTAATTTTGGAGTGATAGGTCTGACTTATGAGAGCTTGAGACAGGGTGACATCAGTAATAGAACTGAGAGCTTGGAAGCTGTCTGGATTACCAGACTTAGGAGTACTGATGGTCATGGTCTCAATGAATGTATTCCTTTGAGACCAAGACTAAAGAGTAGGCCCTTGAAACGTTGAGCATTTAGTTTAAATATATGCTTTTTTATATAAGCTATGCATATATATGTTCATATGATAGTTTTTTTATACGTTTTATATATTTTTTATATATTTTTGTATTAATAAAGTTTTAGATAAGCTGTTCATAATATAATTGAGTTATATAGGCCTATTGTTATAAGACTTTGTATCATGTGATATACCTCTTGGATATAAAGGTGTGTTTTATTAGTGCTTATTTACACCTGAAGAAGCTTAACTGTGAAAGCGCTTGTGTTTTTGCACTGAGTAAAGGCCTTATTCTGGAGTTTACAGTCTTCTGCATCTCATTTTATTTAATATTTTTTGTTATTTGGTTTGTTGGAGACGTTTTGTGTGGGTTACTTACAGCAGTTGGTTTTGTTTCTATGTATTGTAGTAAATAAGTTACAACTAGTGTATTGAAAATATAAGATTATCACATATGTTGTTCACACCATGAGTGTACATTATCTAAAAATCTTTACTGTTGTTAATAAAAACATTTTCCTTCAGCAGAAAAATTTTTCAATTTACTTTCCAAAAATATGGATATCAGATAAATTGACCACTCCCCAGCTTAGATTATAGCTCTCAGTGCTGGCTTTTCCATGTCTATGTGGATTTTGGTTAAATCATAATAAATGAGCATCTTTGGTTAAAGAGAATAAAAGAAATTAAGATTCTCAGTGATGATGTAATTCTTCAAATGCAGATCATAAATAGTGTTTACTCTTGCTGTGATACTTGACAATTCCCGCTTTTAAATTTTCTTGTGAGTATTTGTGTCATAAAATAATCATAAACCCTATAAAAAATAATAATTTCTATTTATCATCATTGTTTCCACATCATTTATCAATGCCTTTTATGATTTTATCATGAACAGCCAACAAAGAATTTAATGTTAGTCTCCCTGAATCAGTCAGATATGAATACTATTAATGCTTTGTTTTTCATTTTATAATTGGTGCTTGTCACTCTAACAAGCTTTTTGAAAGACATTAATTATGGGTTGATTATTTGAAATAAAAGTACTTGATTTGCATAATGGAGCTTGCTCCAATAAAGGAGCTTCTCTTGAAAGTAAGTTTTTAAATCAAATTTCTAGTAAACTTTATCATTTCAATCTGGCTATTAGAAATGTTGTCATCACAGCTGAAAAATAAAAGTGAAACCCATGTTCAAAACATTGAGTTCTGATGTAGTTAAATTATAATCTGAGGCATCAAAAACAATATTTCCATTGGTGGTATGCCTTGCACTTTATTGGCAGTCCTTGTCAGCTCTGTCCTGAGCTTTCTCTTTCTCCTGTTCTTCCCCTTGGTATGTTGTTGCTTGGTCTCTGGGGCATTGTTAGTGGATTAGTTTGAAGTACTCCCTCAAATTGTTCCACTAAAGGGTCCAACATGATTAGGTGTACAACCTGAGAAGACATTCTTGTGGTCACTGAAGCAATGTTGGTGACATCTAAGTTAGCGTCATGTGATCAGATGTAGTTCCTGCATACTGATGTTGATGTTATTTGTGTGATACTGATGTTGATGTTATTGGTGTGATACTGATGTTGATGCTAATGGTGTGATACTGATGTTGATGTTATTGGTGTGATACTGATGTTGACGCTAATGGTGTGATACAGATGTTGATGTTATTGGTGTGATACTGATGATGTTATTGGTGTGATACTGATGATGTTATTGGTGTGATACTAATGTTGATGCTAATGGTGTGATACTGATGTTGATGTTATTGGTGTAATACTAATGTTGATGTTAATGGTGTGATACTGATGTTGATGTTATTGGTGTGATACTGATGTTGATCTTATTGGTGTGATACTGATGTTGATGTTATTGGTGTGACACTGATGTTGATGCTAATGGTGTGATACTGATGTTGATCTTATTGGTGTGATACTGATGTTGATTTTATTGGTGTGATTGCAAATGCAAGGACCAGGGGGGATAGCTGGTCTTAAAATTATTTGAATATTGTGTTAACTTCCCTTTCTTTGTAGCAATACGTTTTTGTTCAAGAATCAGTAAAACATCCATCATATCAAAGGATCATAGCAGGTTACTAGGCTAATGGCCATGGGGCCCTTACAAGCCTAGCCAATAGTTTATCCCCTAAAAAGCCACCTCAGTCAGCACCTGTCACCCCTGTCAATGAGGGACATAGGTGGAATCCCTAGGACAAATTTGTGGTTTCCCATCCACTCATCAAGGCTGCACTTGAAGAGGGTCAGTAAGGTACTCTGTTTGACATGTATGGGAAGTCTATTCCAGAAAAGGGGGCAGCTCTGGGAGACAAAGCTGCCTCTTCAGTAGGTTTTGTTAATGTTTCATATTAGATGTATGCCTTTCAAGCTGGTAATGCATGAAGAGTTAGATTTACAGATATGGAGCTCCTGTAGTAGGGCAGGGTTCGAGATTGTCTTGTAGGCAAGACACAAATCACCTCTGCACAATCTGTATGATACCATGTAGAGTGATAGTGATTTGAGCCTGCCCACATAGGATAGGTATTGGAGTTATTTCTGTGGCCTTTCCAGCTGGTGCAGGTGTTTGGAGAGGTACATACCAAACAGGCATTGTATTTAATTATTGGCCTAATGAGGGAGGAGTACAGAGAGGTAATAACCTTCTTTTTTCTGGATGCAGTCTCTTTACTTATATGATGAAATAAGTAAAAGGCTTTTTTGACCAATGTTGTTACATGATGATTGAATGAGAGATTGTTGACAACCTGTGTACCCAGGTCTCTCACCACAGTTTGTGTGTTTAGGGTGCTGTTGTTGATGTGATAATCAGTAGGGATGTGTTTTTGCTGATTTACATGATAATACATTTTTTTGCTTATAACTTAAGGCCATGACTTTGGCACCAGTCATTTGCTACTGTGAGACCCTCTTGTAGTATGTTAACATCATTTGGGGAGTCAATGACAGAACCCAGCTTATAGTTATCCACAAACTTAGTCAGCCAAAGGCCTTTTATCTTTGCCTGGACCTCTGAGAAATAGATGCCAAAGAGTAGGGGTCCCAGGACAGATTCCTGGGGAACACCACTAGTGACAGGTCTGCTATCAGAGGTGGAGGCATTTATTTTGACCTTGTTGGTCCTATCAGTGAGCCAGTTGACCACTCACCTGATGAGATAGGGATTTACTCCAAGTGCTGTTAGCTTGTTGATGATGCTGGAGTGTGGTATTGTGTCAAAGGCTTTGGCAAAGTCAAGGGAAGCTGTATGTACTGACTTTCCTTCATGCAGAACCTTGTGGCAGTCTCAAAGAAGTCAACCAGATTCAACAGACAAGATCTGCCCTTGATAAATCCAAACTGGGTGGGGCCAAGCGCTTGGAGATTGCCTATGTTCTTGTTTATGAGATCCATAATAATACAATCAATGGCTTTACAAATCAGACTTGTCAAGCTAAAGGGTGATAGTTTTTGTTAGTAGTGGCACCACCTTTGTGCAAGGGGATGACAATGGCAGTTCTCCACTATGCTGGAATGAATCCTGTACTTAGGCTGTGGTTGAATAGGGTGCACAGTGGCAAAGCTAGTTCTTGCTGGATATGGTGCAGAATACAGCCTGGGATATTATCAGGTTCCATGGAAGCTGTGTTCTTTGCCTTGGATAGGGCCCTTAACACTTCATCTTTGCAGATATGAGCTGTGGGACAAGTATTGTGGATGTCAAATGGGCCTTTGGGGGGACAGGGAGGTGAAATTTGAGCTGAACCTCTCTTCTAGCAAGTTGGCTATTTCAACAGGATCAGTGCAAGTGATACCATTAAATACTAATTCGGAACATACCTGGGCTTTGCCATGGAGTTTCCTGACATAACTGAAAAAGGTTTTGTTGTTTTCCTTTGTTTCAGAGGTTATTTTGATTCACAATTGGCTTTGGAGGTTTTCACCTGTGCTCTAATTTGCTTATTGAGGCTAAGGAGGGAGTTTTTCTAATTGTGAATTCATACTATTTTACCCTTGGACAACAGTTTTTTTTTCCTTTTGTTGTAAATCCTGTTGACTGTGAATGTCCACCAGGTAGGTTTGTGTTTCCTTGAAGAGCAGATTCAATCAACATATAGCTTCTTATTTGCCGCACTTAGCTCATTAATTGAACAAATGTTATTCCATGGATTTATGCTCAACCATCAGTGTCATAAATTCATTTAAAAATGTCAGGTTAAAGGCCAGTGATCTTTGTAACAGTTCTGAATATGGATTTCCATCATATCTTTAAGATTCTAAGCCCTCTTGGAATTACGTTTATGTTTCAGTTAAACTTTTCAACTTCAACACTGCCATGAATGTTTTGTAAATGCCTGAGATTTCTGTACTAACAAGGAATTGTAGTTAAGTCATGAGTTCCATGAGATGAAGCACTGGCTAGGATTTTGCCTGCTTTTGGCTACTTATCTTCTAGGACATTTTTTTACTAAGTTTGCTTGCAGGACATGGAAACTGCTAACAATACAGAAAAATGTTCTTTCACCATCACTGTTTTTGACCAGAGCAATGACAATAGACTCTCTACATCAGTTTTTGCAGTTAAGAGAAACTCCTTTCTGAATAATAATGGAAGTGAATGAAGTAAATATAGCAGAAAATTGTACTCATGAAAGTCAGGATTTTAATAACATTTCATTTGTTAGAACAACATAGATTCATAGATTCGTACTAGGCTAGTGAACTGAGGGGCCTTTCTAAGCCTAACCAAGTTTTTCTTTTTTTTATATAACACTGTTTTATTGATTTTCATAGATCAAGAAATTATTACATTATACAGATAATTATTCATTAACATGACATTAAATACTCAACTGTGTACAATTATATACAAAATGCTCATAACTAAAACAGCTTTGTTCAACATATTACATTTTGTCTCATAATTTTTTAAATTTCAACCGATATAACTTTCTGTGGGTCATTCTTGTTGTTCTGTAGTTAAGAGTTTCAAGTTCTCTGTTACATACTGTATTGGCCAATAGTATAAACTCAGTAAAAGAGACAGTCACTTTACTTTTCCAATTTGAAGTAATAACTTTCCTTGCTATTGCCAAAATGGACAGTAAAAAATGTATTTGTGACTTTGGTATACAATCTGGTATTGGGGCATTGAGCAATAAAAGTGTATTTGTAATTATGCATTTGTCTGTCCACAATGCCTTTGTAAAATCTCTAAATTTCAGCCAAAAAGGAACAACATTTTACATTCAAGGCACATATGTATCCAATCTGCACAGAGACTCTCATCATATCTCCAACAATTATGACTAGTTTTATTCAATATTGTTGCAATTTTCTGCGGAGTAAAATAACTCCTGTGTATAAATTTCCATGTAAATATTTTCCAATATAAAGATGATGTTGTATGATTTATCGACCTGAGTGTTAATAATTTGTCATTATCAGAGAAGCTAAATTTGTTAGTATTTTCTATAAAACTCCATAGAGAACCATCATGCTGTTTTAAGTCAGCCCTCAATGTCTTATAGATCTTAGATAAAGAAAACCCCATGCTAAATTGTAAAGAATTTAATTCACACAAAAGTAAAATTATTTTAGGCTGAGGTGAAGTATATGACACTTGACTTGTTTTAAATTCCTTTATTAGATATTCTCTGAATATTTGAATATTTAACCAATTATCTTGTTTTATGTTGTATCTTGCTAAGAGACTTGTAGTGTCAAGAATATTATTTATACTAAGGAATTGGTGCCAGTAATTTAACCCATTGCCTATAATTTCTATTATTTTGTTTATATTGAAAGAATCTAAGCAATTGTTTGTGAATGCTATTGGGAACATTAATATTGAGAAATGTCTTGTTATGCAATGTGTGTTTATAATTTTCTTAAAATTGTTTAGTATATAACTAATGCAATATGGTAGCTTCTCATTTTTGCTTTCTTTATATACTGAATCTTTCACTGTTAAAAACAGTTTATTATTTTCAGTAAAAAAGTAATTGTTTATTTTTTCATCTATATTAGATAATAAAATGTTTGTATGCAAATATTTCCAATTTGATACATACTTATTACTTAACCACTTACTTATGATATGAATTGTAACTGAATCAGCATATAGTTCTAAATCCGGGAATGTGATTCCACCTTTTTCCCAATCTCTATTGTGCCAATCATATTTTATTCTGGGTTTTTGTGGGTACCATAAAAACTTAATTAAAAGTGAATTTAATTGTTTTATTATTTTTTTGGAGGGCTAATAATTATAGATTGAAACAAATACAAAACTTTAGGAAGAATACACATCTTTATTAGTATTAGTTTTTCTTCAAAAGTAAAGAACATTTTATTCCACTTGTCTATATATTCTTTGACTTTAGCCAATAGATTTCTATAGTTAACTTGTATCATTTCTTTCCAACTAGGCTTTATATACACACCTAGATATTTTCTAGACTCATTTCCCCAGTTAAAGTTATTATATTTTCTCCATTCTGAACTTACTTTACTATTTATTAATAATGTTTCAGATTTATTATTATTGAACTTTAGGCCAGAATATTTCTCAAAAAGTTCTATAGCATCTGTAATATGCCTTCTTGAAGAGTTTAAATTACCTATGGTTAGTATTATATCGTCGGCAAATAATTGTACTTCTGAAGAATAATTTGAATTAAGAGTGAAACTGTTTATGTTATCATTTTTTCTTATGTAGTTTGCAAATGGCTCTACTGATAATGCAAATAACAGAGGCGATAATGGGCAGCCTTGTTTAGTTCCTTTTAGTATTTGAATTTTGTTAGATAAGAATGCCCAATTTTAATATATGACACAGAATTTTTGTATAAGGTATTTATTAGTTCTATGAAATCATTGGAGAAATTAAAAGTTTCTAATACTTTAAATAAATATGTCCAAGATAGAGAGTCAAATGCTTTTTCAATATCTAAACTAATTATTGATAGTTCTTTTTTTTTTTATTATTTGCAACATCTATCAGGGTTAAAAGCCTAATGACATTGTCTTGAACTTTTCTATTCAAAATAAAACCTGCTTGATCATTTTCTATTATTCTTGGAATGAATTGATTTAATCTTTTAGTAAGTATTGAGGTGTAGATTTTATAATCTACATTTAGTAGAGATATAGGTTGATATGACATCACTAGCTTAGGATCTTTGTCTTGTTTTAGAATGGGAGATATAATAGCATATTTCCATGATGGAAAAATGCTTTTATTTTTTCTAAATTCTTCATAAGCTACCTGCAAAATCTTTAAAGTATCTTCTGGGAACAACTTATATATCTCTCTAATAATTCCATCTAATCCAGGTGCCTTATTGCTTTTAAGGTTTAGAATACTGTCTTTAATTTCTTTTAATGTTATTGGCTTAAGCAAATTAGTATTTTGTTCTTTTGTTACTTTTTTGTTAATATTTTCTTTCAGAAAATTATTTGTAAGTGCACTGTTTACCAAATCAACATTTGCATTGTTTAACCTCTCGTAATGTACTCTAAAGACCTCCAAAATGTCTTTGTGCTCCATAACATGTTTTGTTTTAATTCCTTTATTGTCAATTATTTCTTTTATATGGTTAAGGCCAGCTAGATGTTTTGCTTAGACTGCCAATCTGTGTATGTGTTTGGGGTTCACTGAATAGGACTGAATTCTTAATTTTTTTAGATTTATTTTCACTTTGTGATTTAGAACTTCTGCGTATCTATTGTTTAATGTTTTTAGCTCAGAATTTGTTCTTATGTCTTTGGTACTTAAACTTTTCCTTATTTTATCTATATTTATTTGTAGTTGCGTTAGTTCATTTTCCCATTGTTTTCTTTTGATTAGATACCAATTTTTGATCTTACCATATAAGTAAGATTTTAGTGAATCCCAAAGTATGACCTTTGAAGTTTCATTATTATTATTAATATCTAGAAAAAGTTTTATTTCATTAAGGAGCCACACTTTAAATCCTTTTAATGTAGTTATATAGACAGGTAATCTTTGCCAAGTTATTAAGTCTTTAGGCGTGATATTAAGCTTAAACAATAAGGCATTATGGTCTGACAATGGGCATGAGGTAATTAAGACTTCTTGAATCTTGTAAAATATATTATTTGTAGCTAGTACTTTATCAATTGTTGTTTCTGTACCATACCTATATGAATAGTGAGTGTATTCTAATGAGTGAGCTTCATTTAGAGCATAAATATCTCTAACATCTAATATATTAATGAAATTCTTTAACTTTTTTGCTGCAGAAGATGTTTTAAAATTATCTTTTTTTGTAGTATCTTTATCAGAAAGGAGACAATTAAAGTCTCCAGCATGTATTATTTCACCTTTGGATTTGGAAATTATTAACTCCAGCTGTTTATTTGCTGTAATTGCTCCAAAACCAGGTATCCACTAAGAGTTTACTAATGTTACATATCTTTTGTTTATCTCTAAAACTACTAAGCATAGCATGCCATTCTTATCTGTATAGGCATCAATGATTTTAGGTATTGGTAATGTTTTTCTCCATAGTATCATTGTGCCTCTTCTATTAGTTTGATAATGAGACTTTACAAGAATCATATAACCATTAAAAGATAATCTAAGTCCTTATTAACAATGTGTGTTTCCTGTAAAAATCCTATATCTACTTTATTCAGTTTCAAGTATTTAACTATACTTCCTCTTTTGAAAGGATTATTAAGGCCATTGACATTTAAAGACATACACTTATAAGAGAACATTCAAAATAGTACAAATACTTCCATTCAATTTAGTTATGAGCAGATAAATGGAATTGAATAACAAAAATTTTAACATATATAACTATATACAAAACAAAACATGGAAATCTAAATTCCTGGCTTGATGATAACATCATCTTAGCCACCACCACAAACATCCCTACAACCAGTCAACCTTTACATTGTTGCTTCTGCACTTAATAATTAAGTATACAGATATTCATGTTCAATATTAACAATACCCTATATTGGCATTTAAAGTGCCAAAATATCTTAAAACACATAACAAATTATAAAATGTTTATAAGTTGCAAATAATGGCTAGTTATGTAGTAAATATTTATGTTTAACATTTGTTCTTGCATTATATTAATAAGGTTCTGCTCTCATAAATCAACATACATAGATATAACTTCATAAGCAGTCTAAAGGTTCAAAATTCTCATTAAGCTGAAGGAAATAAAGCTATTATTTTATTTAGCTAATGTTTCATGTTAATATGTTCCTAAATTTGAGGTTTAGTAACCTTTATTTTTATTTTCTTTCTTACTCACCATCCTCTCAACTATTGTCTTTATACATGTTATTTATATTCCATTTGTAAGTTGTTTAAGCAAATGTAATGAGCATTCCATGTTATGTTGTTATGATATTTGAAATTTCAAATATATTTAGTGTAATAAGCATATTTTACAATCATCTTTTATCTCATTTACCCCCTGCTGTTTCATTAGTCTACTACTACTATTGCTTTCAAACATTAATACTTCAGAGGTGCATTCGTTCCAAATTTACATTAGAATTACTATCTATTCAATTTAGCAAGTACGTAAAACAACATTACTTATAAAAGCTGTTAATTATACGATGACATCTATGCATGATATCGCGACAAAACAAGTTTTTACTTGTTTATATATCAACATATAACATAAAAGTAACTGTATGCTCATCCTGTCCGCGTTTCCATATTTTCCCCATCCCATTCTATTTTTAACTGTCTATAATTTGTGGATGACTCTTTATGCTGTTATGATGTTTGGTGCTTCAAGTATATTGAATGTCATTTGCAATCATTATTTTATCTCATTTATTTCATTATTGCTCTATCAGTGTAATATTACTATTGCTTTTAAGCTTTAGTATTTCAGAAATGCATTCATTCCAAATTTACACTGTTATTAATATCCCTTCTCTTTAACAAGTACATAAACATACAGCACTTATGTTAGCTATTGACTATATGTTGATATCTAATATATTTTGGCAATAAGCATGTTTACTTGTTTGCATGTCAAAACATCAAAGAGTAGTATGTTCACCCACTTCTCTTTTATTATATTATCTTACTCACATTACCCTTTGGTTAGCTGTCTAAAACTTGTAAAAATTATTTATGCCAGCACTTTCCGATCTTTCTTAAGTACATACATTTGGGTTAGTTTGAATAATTAACACAATTATTTAATTATTGTATCAATATTATAATTAGGAATTTGTTAGTTTCTATTGTGCACATTTAGTTCCTTATTTGTACATTATTTATTTTTCCCAAATTGTTTATCTATAGATTCCGTTACCACAGAGCATGCTTATCACAATATCAGTGAAATTTGAATTCAAACCAGCCAAAAATAAAACATTCTGAAGCCATCTGTAATGACTGTACTTTGCAAATTAACTAGACTGTAACTATAACAGTTCACTACATGTATATAACAAGATCTTGTTTCTGAGATAAGAAGCATGTAATATTTTATTATTTTACTGCAAGGAGCAAACTTATAGTCCAAAGAATGCTTTGAAAGCATTCAAAACCTTCAGTCAGTAATAACTTCCTTGTTACGTTTTTTTCCCTCTGTCTTAGCTTTTCTGATGTGTGACCGGACTCAGATGACATTACATCATCATTAAATGCTTCTATAGCGAGCACCAGGCTCAAAAACAAGGATTTAATGCATAGCTCGTGACTTGCTTCTCATGAAGCTTGACAAACAAAATATTGCATTCGCGAGGTGAACATAATGCTTTTCAGGTATTTTCATGCTTTTCTTAACTGTCGTATGCTTGAGAAGCGTTAAAGGCATGTAAAAAACAAAAAACAAGTTAAGCAGGGTAACACAATGCTATTTACACTATAACATTAAAATTACACTTTGCAAGTGTCTACAAAGTGCCGGCATTGCTCAAACATGTCTACACAGGATATTTATAATAAAAACATGTTACGCTTGTTGATTAAACAAGCCAAGGGCAACAAAAGTCACTAATAAGCAGCGTAAAGCTGGCAGTACCCCTTTCAACATCTAGGAACTTCGCAATTCCATTTTAAATGGCAGGCAATGCAATAAAGACACACAAGCTGTTCCAAATACTAATCCAACCCTAAACGAGCAATACTCAACACATTATTAATTGAAATTAGATATAAGTCGCAATCTTATAAAGCTCTGTCGATATTTATAATTTATGAACCCTTTAATTATTATTTATACTATAATCTATAAAGTAAACAGTGTTACATAACAAAGAAGAAAGAAGTCAGAAAGCTGTCACAAGTAACTAGTAAGAATTGTTATTAGAAATAAGAAAGAAGTATTAAATATTTTTAGTTATGAATATGTTAATGTAAAATCTTACCTAATAGCTTGTAGTATTGGACATATTACCATGTGAAAAATGCCGCTGGAAATTAGAAGTTAGTATTTTATTTCCCTTTAAGTTTTTTTGTTGATTTATCATTTGCTGTTGTTTAGCCATTTGTAGCTTGTCTCTTTAGGCTTAGGGTAGAGAGTTCCATATCTTCAATTTTGTCTAGTAGGTTATGTTTTTTGACAAATTCTGTTGCCTCTTCAATGTTATTAAAGATTTTCTGACCATCTGGAAGTGTGATTTTCAATCTAGCAGGGAAGAGTATTTGAGCTTTTATTTCAGCTTTTTTTAGATCATTAATGAGAGGAACACAGGCTTTTCTCTTTGCTATTGTCATAGATGTATAATCATTATCAAATCTAATGACTTTTCCATTTTCCTGAATAGGACCTATCAACCAGGCAGTCTTTAACACCAAATCTTTATCCTGTGTTGATAAAAACTTAACTATGATAGATCTTGTTGAAGTTAAGTTTTTAGATATAGAAGGGTTTGACAAAGATCTATGCGCCCTTTCGTTTCCATAAGAAAATGACTCTGGCAGGTTTAGTATTTTAGGTAACCAGTTATTCAGGAAAAGAATCATGTTATTCCCTTCTGCCTTTTCAGGAACTCCATAAATTCTAATATTATTTCTTCTTGACCTTGATTCTAGATCATCCACCTTTTCTAATAGTGAATTATTTTGCTTCAAAAGGAAATTTATTTGATTGCCATTCTTCATCTGTTTCCCATCTATTTCATTTAGAGATTCTTCTATACTGGTTATTTGATCTGAGTGCTTTGAAATAATTTCCTTTCATTCTTGAATTTGTTTTTTTACTTCCTTTTTTCATGTTTTCCATTATGTTTTTTAGGTTATCCATTTTTGTAGAGAGATCTTGTATACTTGTAATTATAGTCTGTAGTTCTTTCTTCATAGAACTATCTGGAGCAGATGACTTTGAATGACTCATATTTCAAGTATCTGTATACAGCAATTGATGTTCTGACAGGATTTTTGTGAAGAATTTCACTGAAGATTATTATTTTTTCTTCCTCTGATAATCCACAATAGTGAAAGGAATATTTATAGGCAGTTTTTCCAAGATATTTCAAAAAATGTTTAATTAATTCCTGTCAGAAATAAATCTCATAAACAGAGCAACAAAAAACTACTGCACTCACTCTGACATCTTGGCCACGCCCCCTAGCTAAGTTTTTCTGAAAGAATACTGATATTCTGTATCCAAACAGGACACTGAGGACCAGGCATTTACAAGCTACCTCTGCCATAAGGGACATGGGTGCCAGGCTTGGTGTAAATTTCCTGCTCCCCATTCACTAGTCTAGTTTGCACTCAAAAAATAGACAAACCCAGCTTTGCTTGGAAGGGAATCCTTTTCTATAGGAGTGGCAGTCTCTGGGACATACAATATCTGTCTCTCTAGACAAAATTCAGGTCCCAAGACCTTGTATTTCTGGTACTGTTTGACTTAGGAATATACAGGAGATACATAAGTGTGGGGTTTGCGGATGGCTTTTAAGCCATGGAGATCACCCCTCAGCAATCTATAAGAGACTGAGTAAAAGGAAAGTGCTTTAAGGTGCTTTGCATAAAGCAGGTTATGACTTATTAGCTCATTTCACAATAACAGAAAACAAGGTATGCAAGAACACAGAAGGTGTTTGCATAAGCATTTACAATATTTAAAAACTAGGTAAAAGTTCAAGTGTGTGCCCTTGTGGTATTTAATGCCATAATAGCAAGCGCTCTAACTTGATTATATTTTAATACTTTAATTAAGGTGAAACTTACTAAAAGTATGTGTTTAAGAAAGGGAGAGTAACTGAGGAGATATTATAAAAGTCAAGAAAGAACAGGATAGTGTCATGGGTATAGAGAAGGTAAAATGAGGAGGCGAAAATTGGTATATCAGTTGATAACATCAGAGCAACAGCTTTCCCAGTTGAAGGTACAGTGTAACATATAAATGTTTACTTGAAGACAGTTTTTCAAGGAGTTTGATTGATGAATTCAGGAAGTTAATAACAGACATATCCTACTAGACTTGAAAATGCTAAAACCCCATTTTGTTTTCTTGATTAAGAGACTAATGCAAGATAGAATGAATTTGACCTTAGCCATCTTGTTGGAGTGTACAACTGAATCAATGTTTGGGTAGCTAGGCATCTATTATGGCTTCAGTAATGTGGTGTGGGTCATACTGAGTGGTTTGATAGATGAAGTTCTGGTCCAAATAATTAAACCTGCTTTAGCGGCTGGCAGTGGTGAGTTTTGCAGTGGTGCTTAGCTGCACATTTTCAGTTGTGTTGTGTACTTGCCATGGTTTACATGAATGGCTAGATTTTAAACTGGTTAGAACAGCAGATGAATAAAGCAGAGTTAGTAATACGTAAAACCAGGCTGTGCAGATATGTACATGATGAACATGGTTTATATCTACAGAAAGGCTGAGCTTTGGATTAGTACAAAGCACAATTTTATTCTTCTGTTGGACAAATAATAGTTTGTGATTAATCATAGTACCAGTTTCAATGAACTAGTGAGTTTCAGTAGGGAGGTTTTTTATGGAATTTGGAAGACAGAGGGTCCTCTCGATACTCCACCCTCATTAGAGGAGTAACGCCTTGTTTGGTAAGTACCTCTCCAAACATTTGCACCAATTGGAAAGGCCACTGAAATACTTCATAAATATAATTCATGGCCTCCAACACCTGTCCTATGCAAACAGCCACAAATCACTATCACTGTACTTGGTATCATACAGATTGCTCAGGGGTGATCTGTGCCTTGCCTACAAAGCAATCTCGGATAATGCCTTACTAGAGATGCTCCATATTCGTAAGTCTAACTCCTCATGCATTACCACTCAAAAGGCCTGAATCTAATATGCGACATCAACAAAATCTAGTGGAGAGACAGGTTTGTCTCCCAGAGGCTGCCCCGTCTCTGGAATACATTTCCCATGCACATCAAACAGAGCACCTTGCTGACCCTCTTCAAGTGCAACATTGATGAGTTGATGATCTTTATGAAACTGTGAGCCTTCCCTAACATTATTGGGGTATTTACATACTCGAAGTTCCTTAGGGACTATATTGGATTAAATACAATGCTTCAGATATATATTGTCCATTTCCATTGATTTATATTTAAAAAGTAAACTGTTCATTTTAGACACCATTTCAACATAAGAATCATGTTTGTTATTTGCCTGCAGCCTAGTCGGCTCTTTAAAGTCAAATTTAAACTCAAGCAGGTCTTTAAATTGAATTTCAGTACCTTTGCTGGTAGCAGCTGCAGCAGCTGGTAATAAAGTAGCTGTTTGTTTAACTTGCAACCTAGTGACTCCACTGGCAGTTGCTGTTACGTTTCCAGAGGAAAAAAGATTGGGAAACCCATCCAAACTGTTCCTAAAGCCATGACTAGTCTCTTGTCTCACATTGGATCCATTGTTTAAGCCAGTAACTATCTCTTCCTTCGAAGCTGGACATCCTGCTGTTTCCTGGTTGCAGGGAATAAGAGACTATGTAGAATGTTGTATTAGTGATTGGCTGAGTGGCATTAACACGCCGACCAATTCAGAGAGCTGGCCAATCAGTTTATGAAGTTCACCCACTTCACTGGACTTCCTGGAGTTATCACAGTCATTGACAATATGACTGCTGGAACTTGCTGAAAGATCCATGACCACAAACAAAAAAACTAGTAAATAAAAATAAGTGGTCAATGTGCCCAAACTCACACTGGTAAACTCAAAAGACAGGCACAGCAGATCTGCAAGAGATGTTTATTTTCACTCCACGAACATACCTCACAGAACAGAAACAAAAACAATAATGCTGCTACAGTTCTCAGAGCATTTTCGTCGACATGCACTTCATCAGAAAAGCTAAACAGTGCTCAGTGTGCTAAATTTATAAGTCAGATGTTATTTGACTCTACCAATGGTGTCTCCTAACTAATTAAAATGTTAATACATTCAATCAATACATTCAATTCATAGTAGGATGACCTCAGATGAGACAGATTTCCAGATAGAATGTGAATTTATTGCAAGTATGTTTTAAGAAAGAGGTTACCCCGATGATTTGTTAGAAAGACTGATACAAGAAGTTAAAACAGCAAGGACCACAAGGTTGTTGCCTATCCTGGGGAATTCAACAAAAATTTTTGGCAACGCCAACACTAAAAACAATTCTCCAGCAGATATAAAACACTACAATTCAGCTTTGACTATTACTTTCAACGGCGAAACCAACATAGTTAAGAATATTATTAATGACGAGTGGAATAGGTTTGCCAGTTTTTCAGATTTGAATCTGAACTTTGAAGAACCCCTAAATGTAGTATTTAAAAAAGAACATAACATTAAGAACATACTTGAGGGTGGAAAACGGGTCACACATCTCTCAAACAAGTTGGGTACACATAAATGTGGAAGCTGTCATTATTGTGTCAACATCAAGGAAGGTGAGAAAATATATTTGAAAAGTAGAGGTAAAATTATCACAACTAAAGGATTTGCAAATTGCAATACTTGTGGCTTGGTATACATGGTGACCTGTGAGGCATGTGATTCCTTTTATATATGGAAAACCGAGAGAAGGCTGAGACAAAGGGTGTATGAGCACCTATATGACGTAAGGAAGGAAAACACTAACAACACTTTGTTTAAACATACTTTAACATGTAAACCTGCAAAATTCCTATTCTTCGACATAGAGGTATTACCCCCCGATCCCAGGGGTGGTCTTTGGGAGGCCTCTTTAGAATACAGAGAGTTATTTTGGCAATTAATGCTTGAGGCTAGCAGTCACCCAGGTTTAAATGAAATGATCTCTCTAAAACCTGTATTAAAGTTGAGATCAGCCAAGTTATAACCACTCACCCATATATCAGTTGTACTTGTATATATATATATATATATATATATATATATATATATATTTTTTTTTATATATATATATATATATATATATATATATATATATATATATATATATATATATATATATATATATATAGATATAGATATATATATATATATATATTTTATACACATTTTAATATTTTTCATACATACATTTTTATATGTTTTTCAAACATTTTGCACACAGGTACATTTTTTATGTATTAATTAAAATGTTTTTTAGATCATACAATATTTATATACATTTTTACTATGTATTCCTGCCTGTAAAGTTTTTGTTTCACCACTAGATGGTGATATTGTTTCTTTGATTTTGTTAAGAAATCTGCAATTTCAACAATAAGGATGTTAATTGAATGTATTAACATTTTAATTAGTTAGGAGACACCATTGGTAGATTCAAATAACATCTGACTTATAAATTTAGCACACTGAGCACTGTTTAGCTTTTCTGATGAAGTGCATGTCGACGAAAATGCTCTGAGAACTGTAGCAGCGTTATTGTTTTTGTTTCTGTTCTGTGAGGTTTGTTCGTGGAGTGAAAATAAACATCTCTTGCTGATCTGCTGTGCCTGTCTTTTGAGTTTACCAGTGTGAGTTTGGGCACATTGACCACTTATTTTTATTTTCTTTATGAATATGACTCTTACGATGGAAAACAATAGAAATAATCTGGGAATTATCCACGCATTCACCCATTTATAAAGTGTTAGCCTTGGAAGTAGCAGTGGTAACAAATTAGGAAGTGTTGATAATACATCTCTATCCATAGCAGTAATTTATATCTTTTCATGTGGCATATCCCTGCATTCCCAGGCAAGCTGAGAGGTATAATCCCTTCAGGATTTACCCTAGAGTCTCCTCCCAAGTCGAGTGTGGCAAATTCACTTCCCATGGCTGTATCCAGGAAGTATTTTTATTAGATGTCCAAGTGATTTCAACTGACTCATCTCAACATGAAGGAGGAGTAGATGGATTTTCAGATCTTCTAATTTGCTTAGCTCCACACACTAATGTGTTGAATGTTCATTTTTCCTGCAAAGGAACAATGCATCAGTTACTTATATGCAAAATGCAACCCTTAGTCACTACCCAAAGTTCATAACCCTCTATAGGTGAGAATGGGGACACAGACTGACCTAAAGTGAGAGTTTATTCCTACAACACTGGTTTAGTTTCAATATCTGCATTACTTAAGATCAGATATGAAGTCTGTAAAAAATGGAAGGACATGTACACTCCAATTTTACTAATGAATCTTAGGTACGTATATGAATGGACATCAAACTGTACCACAAAATAAAACACTAGTCCTGCCCTTTAATCAGAATTCTCAACTAATCATTAGCTACAATATTGTGAGACACCCTGATAGAACCCCACCACTAAGTCACTTACTCACACCCTACAAATCAAATCATCCCCTTCGCTCCACTGACAATTCACTCCTTTTTATCTCTAAGGTAACAACACTGCAGGTGAAGCACTATTCTCCCATAACGTTGCTAAATCCTTTTTATCTCTAAGGTAACAACACTGCAGGTGAAGCACTATTCTCCCATAACGTTGTTAAATCCTTTGTATCTCTAAGGTAACAACACTGCAGGTGAAGCACTATTCTCCCATAACGTTGTTAAATCCTTTGTATCTCTAAGGTAACAACACTGCAGGTGAAGCACTATTCTGCCATAAGTTTGCTAAATCCTGGAATAACCTTCCCCTGCTTTATCTTCTGCCTCCACTGTTATGCTGTTCAAAAACTCACTTAAATTACACTTAATGAAGTCCTGGCTATGTCCATGTATTACCTAACCTTCATTGTTCCTACCACCCCAGATAGCTTCATATCCAGTTATTCCCACTGTAATTTTTTCTACAGTATCAGGAATTTTATTTTCTGCTCAAGTCTGTAATAGTTATACTAGCTCATGCTAAACTTACACTAATTAATTTCTAAGTAGTCTCTGTCTGTCTCTATAGTCAGTTATAATGCTTATCTAGTGTCAGTTTATGTTTCTGTATCGAAAGTTGTATTTTTTATCGTGTCAAATTTTGTTTTTTTTGTATCAAAAGTTGTATTTTTATCTATTGTCAATTTTTTGCTTCTGTATAGATGATCATATTGTTATCATATTGTTCAACTATTTGTTTTTCTGTACTGAATGTGGAACTTTTCTCCTTGGGCCTCCGCTGTAAATGGACATGTGTCCAGTCGGACTATCCCAGTAAGCAAATGTAAAATAAATAAATAAAATAAATAAATTCTGAAGAAGTAAAAATGCTTAACAACTGCTGGGATACAACTATCAGTAGTGAGCTGAAAAACAAGTTAGGTGAGCATCCCATGGTAACTTACAGTAGAGGGAGGAATTTGAAAGAAATTTTGAAAAAGAATAAAGATGTTTCTAACAAATGTTATTGCTTCCAGGTGATTAAATGTGGTACTTGTAGGTTCTGCAGATTTATACATGAGGGTCCATATGTGGCCATTGAAGGTGACAGTAGGGCAATACAATGTTCAGGATGGGCTAACTGCAATACTAAAATGATGGTTTACATTCCTGCGTGCAGTACTTGTCCTGCGTTCTCTGTAGGAAAAGCCACCCGTAGGTTACGGGATAGAATGGCAGAACACCTTAGAGATATGAGAAGTAGAAAAACCACTAATGCACTATATTGTCATAGTGAAATATGTGACTATTTTAATAAATTTTTCTTTTTTCTTATTGACAGGGTTAAACACAATGACCAGGGGGGTGATAAGAAAACTACACTTGAGGTTAGGGAGACACTATGGCAACTAAGACTAAATGCAACAGTGTCCCCAGGCATTAATGACAACTGTTCCATGACCAGTATATTGAAGCTAAGGGCAACATTGATCTGATATAGTTTTTATATGTATTGTTATTATTTATTATTTTATTATTTTTTAGTGTTTCTATGTATTGTGAGTATTTTAATGATGTGACATTACTAGCCTTTACAACTGGTTAAGTTTTATAAGTCTGAAGGTAGGCAGCTTGTGTTATGTTTCTTTAAAATTACTGTTTTTAATTGCTTAGTTCTGATTGGTGTCTTGTTACTATATTAACTAGACTTAATGCCTAGAAAAATGACTCTGATTATGCTTGTATGAAACAGGCGAAAGTGCTAAGTCTTGTTGGGAATTGTGTTTTAACTTTTAATAAACATCCATTTTGCTTGGAATATGACGTGGTGGTGACTTTTTTATTTTTTAGTTTGGTCACCATTTCACCTTGTGTGAATTCCTGTGGTTCAAGCCATAAACACCTCTCCTTCTACTCCATTAGCATCCATAGTATTCTGAACAAGATAACAGAATTTCACTCCTGGATAGACATTTATGCCCAAGATATAATCTCTCTTTCTGAAACATGGCTCAAACCACATACCACAGACAATAAACTCCTCCCTCCCAACTATAACATCTTACACCTTGACAGAACACACAAAAAAGGTGGAGGTGTAGCTATTATGTGTTTTGACTTCTTAACCATAACCACTCTCACCACCCTACTTCCCCCATTTCTCCCTGCTGAGCTCCTTATTGTTATTGCAAACTCAGCAAATATAAAACCCTAACAATAGTTGCTATCTATATTCCTCCAGGTGATAACATACACCTTCTTGAAGAAATTCTTCGCTGTTTGGCTAATAACATAGCTAATGAATCTGTCATTCGTGGAGACTTTAATATTAACTGGCTCACTGTCTCCTCAAACTCCTCACCCACTAACATGCATCTTCATAGTTTCACCCAGATTATCTCCTCTCCTACTTTTATCCACAAACCTATAAACTCTATCTCATTGACTGGGTTCTAGTCTCTCATCCTAACCTCTATCATCACGCTGAATCCATTCCAGACTGTATTAGTGATCACTCCCCTATACGAGTCCTGAGGTCCTCCCCTCACCTCCCCAAACTTCACAAATTCAAAGAATGTCGTAAGCTAACTAACTACAATCCAGAAACTCTTACTAATCTCTTCCATTGACTAGTTCTTTTTCTTCCACCTCCCTTTAGATGAACCCGTTCTCCAAAATAACACTATCTTTCTTAACATTTTAAACTCTTTAGCACCCCCAGAATAGTTAGAGTCAAATCTCACTACTCATGTTGGCTCACCCAGTCTACCCGTGTTATTATCCACAACAGAGACTCTGCCTGGAAACATTGGATAAAAACAAAATTTCTCACCTACTACAAAAATTATAGGGAACTTTGGAATTTGACCAAGAAAACATGCACATTGATAAGAAAAACTTCTACCATGACTCTCTGTCCACACAATCTAGAAACCCCCAAAATTTTGGAATTCTGTCAATCAAATTCTCCACCCTGGAAACTCTTCTACACCCACCTCTGCCCCAATAACACTCCCCAAGAAACTGCAAACACTTTCAACACTTACTTCACTGACACCATCAGTAAGCTCATGCCATCCTCTAAGCCAACAAATCAGTCTTCACCCACTACCCCCACCACAATGCTGCCCCTTCTCATTTAACCCTATCCACACCTCCTATATTAAAAACCTCCAACTCAAAATTAAAGTGTTCCCCTTCTGCTGACAACCTGCCCTCTGCCTTCCTAAAGGCTGCAGCCAGCACCATAGCATATCCAGTTTCCATCCTCATCAATTGCTCTATCTCTGAATCTACTGTCCCAACTCTTTGGAAGAAATTTCACACTATACCTATTCACAAAGGGGTAAGTCTGTTGAACTTTCTAACTTTCACCCCTTTGCTATAATCTCTCCCTTCTCCAAAATTCTTGAACACTGTGTGCATAAACAACTTATGTCCTATCTCCGTTATAAAAATGTTATCACCCCCACCCAGCATGGCTTCCGCCCCATCACAGCACTACAACAGCTCTCATCTCATTTACTAACTCCATCTCCGTAGGCAGAGACAACAATAAGCTTGTGTTCTGCCTATTCCTAGAGCTCTCTAAAGCTTTTGCTTTGATACTATCTCCCACCCTATCCTTCTCTCTAAACTGGCTGAACTTAATCTCTCCCCTTCTACTATCTCTTGGTTTGCTAGCTACCTCTCTAACAGACAGAAATTGGTCAGATGGCTCAATAGTCTATCACCTTTTCTCCACATAAAATGGGTGTCCCACAAGGCTCTATTCTTAGTCCTCTTCTCTTTAACATCATTACTAACCAGCTACATAAATCCTGTCCTCAGTCTTCCCTTATACAATATGCTGATGGCTCAACTATCATCTCCATTAATGACAACCTTTCTGACCTGTACTCATTCACTCAAACCTCATTCAAACTTGCTGAATCTTGGCTTTCTAGCAACCAATTGATACTGAACCCCAAAAAGACAAAACTTCTCCTGTTTCTACTTAAATCTCTTAATCATCTCAAATCCTCTTTTTCAATCTCTTCTCTCAATAACACTATTTCACCTGACTCTCACACAAAGCTCCTAGGAGTAATTATTGATGATAAACTTAAATTTGGCCTCCATGTGCATCATTCTATAAAGAAACCTGGCTGACTTTAAAGACACTGAAGGTTCCTTACTCCTAACTCCAGAATTTCACTTTCCCATGCTTTTCTCCTACCTAACCTCTTCTACTGCCATCAAATCCTTACTAACCTACAGTCATCTCTGCTAGCTAAACTGGTAACCACATACAATAAAGTTGCTAGATTTGCAGCTAATATGCCACCTAAATCTCACCACCACCTTGCTCTTAAAACTAGTAATTGGCTAGAATTTCCCAACCAGCTCTTACTTACTCAACTACTTATCATCCACTCTGTCCTAAACAAACCATCCTCCTGCTTTAGTATATCCTCTATTATCTCTCTCTATAACCCACTATGTTCCCTTAGGAGCTCTGACCTAGGGCTCCTACAAGTCTACAAACCCAAAAAAACAATTGGACAAAACCTCTATAGCTACCTTCCTGCACTAGCATGGAATAAGCTTCCTATGCCCCTTACAAATATAACCCTATGCATGTTTTCAAGACTGCCCTTAATAATCACCTAATTTCTGCCTGGAAATGTAACTGCAATCACCCCACTTAATATTTTTCCTTCAGTTCTCCCTCCCTCTCTTCTCACTTCCCCTTCACTTTCCACCCCTTCCTCTCCCTACTACTTACTACCTACTTCATTTCTCTGCTTGGTCCTGTTTTTACTACCTACGTCTCACTTTACACCTCCCATCCCTTACGCCCTGTGCTATTTTTACTACCTACTTCTCACCTGCCAACCCTTACTCCCTGTACTGTTTTTACTACCTACTTCTCACCTGCTAACCCTTACCCCCTGTGCTATTTTTACTACCTACTTCTCACCTGCCAACCCTTACCCCTGTACTATTTTTACTACCTACTTCTCACCTGCCAACCCTTACCCCTGTACTAATTTTACTACCTACTTCTCACCTTTACACCTGCCAACCCTTACCCCTGTACTATTTTTACTACCTACTTCTCACCTGCCATCCCTTACCCCCTGTACTGTTTTTGATACCTCTTACTCCTCTCTCTCTCCATGTTATCTCACAGCATAATAGCTAATACTTGATCCTAGACATCTCCTCTTCCTTATCTCTCCTTCCTCTTGCTAACCACTTCTTTACTTACTTCTCATCTTCTTCTGCCCTACTTACAGAGTTCTTTTTTAATTATGTTCTAAGTTCCACTACTGATAAACTTGATTTTATACTTCTTATGAAACTTACTTTTTCTCAAAACTATACTGTGTATTTTATAATTTGTTAGGTCTGTATTTGAGAATTTGGAGATTTTCTCCCCGGGTCTCCGCTGAAAAATGGCACAAGCTCAGACAGACGAACCCAGTCAACAAATGTCAAATAAATAAATAAATGAAATACTTACTGCTTGTTCTGTAGTGATGGCCTATTTGTCAGTACCACATTTATATGGTTTCCTGTTTTTTTAATATTTTCAAATGCTTTGGGTTTCTAATACCATGAGAAGAATTCCCAAGTCAAGATACAATTAGAGTTTATGATAATAATTGTGCTTCAGTCTTTGGTGTTTGCTAAGAGTACTCTTCTCAGTATTTGCAATGTACCCAGAATATATTCCTTCTCCAATTCATAGGCAGTTATATTTACCCATAATGCACTAATTTATGCATGCATGCCTCTCATTACTCAGAACACTATGGCTGTGATTCAGAAAGGTTACTGCTATCACTGGAAGTAGCAATTTTTGATTCTTAGACATCCCAAGACCAGTGATTACTTTGAGGAGGTGCAGTGCCATGGTGGTCAGCCTCTGAATTACTGTAAAAGATAGTGAGACATTCAGAAGAAAGGCATGTGCTAGTTAGTTCATAGGTTCATAGGTTCATACTAGGCTATCTGCCCTAGGGCATTTATAAGCCTAGCAAGAGTGTGTTTGGCTTTCGCCACCCATTTTAAATTAATTTTGCTATGCCCTTTTTCGAGGTTAGTATACTGTGCCTCTGTCTAACAGTGACACAGAAGTGATACCCGGGGTAAACCTACGATCTCCCATCCACTCATCAAGATTCCTCTTGAAGAGAGTCAATGAGGGACTCTGCCTAACCTGGACTGGGATTTTATTCCAGAGTGAAGGGAGCCTCTGGGTTATGAATCTGTCCCTCCAGCATGTCCTATTTATTTCAGTGCTGAGGTTCAAGTCTCTCGAGCACGTAGCTCGATGGGATTTGGATTTTCTGAGGTGCAGCACTTTTGGGGTCTTTCCAGTTGCTGCAGGTGTCTGGTAAGGTACATCCCAAAAGGGGCATTGTACTCAATTATGGGCCTGATGAGGGATGAGTAAAGAGGCACGATGACCTCCCCTGATCTAGATGTGAATCCCTTCATGATTAGGTGGGCTATATAAAATGTTTTTCTAACCACTTTGGCCACGTGGTTGTCAAATGAGAGATTGCTATCAACTTGGGTCTCCAGGTCCCTAATTACTTCTTCTGTACTTAATGGATTACCACCTATGTGGTAATTTGTGGGCACTTAGTTTTTGCCAAAGGGGATGACTATACACTTTTGGCGTTTAGCTTGAGGCCATGGCTCTGGCACCAGTTGTCTGTTTCTATGAGGCCCTTTTGGAGGATGCTTGTGTCGGCTGGTGAGTCAGTTATGGCGCCCAGTTTGCAGTCATCTGCGAACTTAGTCAGCCACAGTCCTTCCGTGTTGGCCTGTACCTCCGAGAAATATATACCGAGCAAGAGAGGTCCCAGGACTGAGCCTTGGAGGACACCACTTGTAACTGGTTTGGAGTCTGACATGGCTCCAGCAATTCTAACCATGTGGGTTCTGTCCTTGAGCCAGTTTGCAACCCATCTAGTGACATAGGGGTTAATATTTAAGCTGGTGAGGTTATCTATAATGCCCGAGTGGGGTATTGTATCGAAGGCTTTTGCGAGGTCTAGGTAGGCTGTGTGGATCACCTTCCCCTAGTCAATGGCCTTGGTGACTGTTTCAAAGAAATCAACCAGGTTTAAGAGGCAGGATCTGCCCTTAACAAAGCCGAACTGGGTAGGATCCAGTGTCTGTAGGTCCCCAATATCTTTATTTATGAGGTCCATGATGATCCTTTCCATAGCTTTGCAGACCAAGCTAGTCAGGCTTATGGGGCGATAGTTTCCAGGATCCGTTGAAGCACCACCTTTGTGGAGAGGGACCACTGTTGCTGTACACCACTCTTTGAGTACATATCCTGTAATAAGGCTGAGATTGAACAGTAGTTTTATGTTTGGGTTTAGCTCTTCTTGGAGTTCATGTAGGACGCAGCCCGGGACACCGTCTGGTCCCATTGATGCTGTGTTTTTGGATTTGGAGAGGGCAGCTCTTAACTGAGCATCTGAGATGTCAGGAGGGCAGCACTCTGCTGGGATAAATATTTGCCCTTTTGGTGGGGAGGGGGGGGGGGGAGTTTGAGCTGAACCTGTCAGCTAGGATGTTGGCAATGAATGTGGGTTCGGTGAATTTTTTGTCATTTTGGACTAATTCTGTGCATATCTGGGAATTCCCACCCAGGTTCCTAACATAACTAAAGAAAGCTTTGTGATTATCCTTAGTGTCCTGTGCAATTTTTCTCTCGAAGCTGGCCTTAGATGATTTTATGAGTGCCCGTAGTTTTTTGCTAATACTGATCAGTATCTGGTCTTACCAGAGAAGGATGTGCATGGTGGGAGGGCTGTCATACTGGACAGATGTGCATGAAAGGATTGATTGTTATGGTATGTACATAACTTTTGTACCCTATTCTTTCAGTTCATCTGATTCAACATATGGGTCAGAGTCTCCAGTTCAATTCTTCTTAGATGGTGTCATGAGATGAGACATTTTAGAACGGCAGAGATGAAGGAAGCTTTGGCTCTGGAGAGGCAATACACTTTGTAATGACTAACAAAGGAATGCATGGCAGAACAAGGTTCAGCAACACAGACATCACCAATCAAATGGCTTCTAAGACAAGCTGTGGAAGTAACTATGGCCCTAGTGGAGTACAGTCTGTGTTAAGTTGATAAGGCCTCTTTCTGATTAGTGTAAATGAAGGAAATAGACACCAATGGCCACCTTGAAAGGGAAACTTTGGAAACCTTATGTCACTACTTATTAAAGGCAAAGGAAATAAAGAGATAAGCATCTTTCCTGAATGGTTTAGTTCTGTAAAGGTAAAAGTGTAACTCTGTGAATGTCTTGAGAATGCAGAATGTATTAACCTTTGTTGTTGTAGTTTACAAAGAAAACAGGCAGATGAATAGGTTGGGACAGATTTGACACAGTAGCTACTTTTGCAGGAACGTTATAATTTGTCCTGAGAGACACTATGATTTTATGAAAAATTACATAAGGAGAGGAAAAAGACAAGGCCTGCAGCTCTGATATCCAACAGCTAGGAAATTCACCTGAGCAGTGGAAGCCAGTTCAAAGGAAGTTTTAGTTCAATTTTCCAATACAAAATTCAGATCCCATGGAGGTACATGATCTTTAATACAAGGTCTAAAGAGAAAGATCCCTTTTAAAAAGGCTTTGCACAACTTACATGAGGCTAGAGGAAGGCCCTTGAACCACCATGAAAAGTAGAAATAGCTCCTAATTGCACCCTGATAGTGGAAAAATTGGCACCCTTCTGAAAAATATCCTGCAAAAAACAGAGAATGTCAGGTAATGATGCACAAAGAGGGCCAATGTCTTGACTATCAGCTGAAATAACAAATCACTTCCATTAATTTCAATAGATCCTTTGAGTAGAATCTTTCTAGGATGCCCTAAGTATTCAGACCACATCTTCCATGACAGTATGATCTGTGGTCATTATCAGAACTGGAGAAAACAAGCAATTAGCTTTGATTTGGAATGTCTATGTTACTCTTGACAGAAAGGTAAGTGCTGGAATGGGATCCAGAATCCAAAAAGGTAAGTGCTAGTATGTGATCCAGAATCCAGAAAGGTAAGTTCTAGAATGGGATCCAGAAACCAAGGGGAATTTAGAAGATAAGGATTCAGAAGACAGAATTAGATTTGTCTGGGACAGAATGGGGCTATGAGGGTGACTTTTGTTATGCACCTCACTGTTTTCTGGATGAATCTGGGAATCAATGTGGGGATAAGGGTAAAGTGGTCCCAGAGTTCAATGTTGAAACAGAGCATCCCTGAATGACTGTCTTAGGTTCATAGATTAGTACTAGGCTAACTGCCATTATGGACCATTTAAGCCTAGCCAATTTCCCCATAAGAGAATCAAACCCTGCACTTTGAGTTTGTAAGATAAATACCTTAATGATTATGGCAACCTCCCACCCCAAAAATCCACTGAAATTCCCTGACCAGGAATCAAACCCAGGCTGTGGTGGTAAGAGTGCCAAATCCTAACTACTAGACTACCGGGGATCCCTTAAAGCTTAATGTGTATCAGATATCCTCTATTTGAACCCAGGACCATGTGTATGGCAGTCCTACACTTACACCTGTTGCTAAAAGAAGGTCTTGGAGGGGGATCAAGACAAAGAACCTAATGAATTTGTAGTTCTGGGTTGAGGCACAGAGATTTCAGCAGGGGGTGCCACAGTGATGAAAGATCTGGCTACCTAGCACTAAAATCACAGACCACTCATGAAGCATGAGGAGAGACCTGCTGAGCCTGTTAGCTAGACAACTGGTAATACCAGGGATGTGTGAGATGCAACAAGATATTGATTGGAGGCCATTTCCCATTGTCAAACCCTTACTGCTTCCTGACATAGTGGATATAATCTGGTTCCCCCCTGTTGTTTGTTATATCAAACTACAGTCATATTGTCAGTTTGGAAATAACAACCCAGGGAAGGTGGTCCTGAAGTTCCTGCAACACAAGGAGGACTGCCCTGAACTCCAGGACATTTATGCAAAGGTTAGCTTCTAATTTTGACCACTAACCTTAGACTAGCTTCCCTTCATAATGCCCCACTCCCCAGGGAGGACATGCCTGTAGTCTCTGCAGCCACTGGTTTCCCCTTTGGACACCAGAGAAGACTTTAGCAACCATTTCAAATGAGACTTGCAAGAATCCATGGTGTTAATGGTTTTAGATAGTGGACGAAGATGACACCATTGACCTTGTAACAGCCATTGTAGAATTCTCATGCAAAATCATGCAAGGTGAAGCATTAGAATAGAAGATGCCATGATTATCAGTCCCCTCAAGACCAGAGAATGAGAGGTTTAGGATTGAGAAGAAGGCACCGATTCATTGATCTCATAAAATGTTCACTTTCATGTGGAAGAGAAATTATGCATCTAGTAGTATCTGGGTTGCAGCCTATGAAAGTGATGGCATGGGAAGGAATTAAATTTGACTTCTGAAGGTTGAAAAATATTCTTAGGGGAGGAGCATAGACTAACAAGGTAATTCTTTGTTTGAATCAGGAAGTCCATCAAAAGGGCAGCCAGGAGTCAATCATTTAAGTATGGGAAAATCCTAAACCCTAGAAGTCGTGGATTAGCAAACATGATGGCCATGCATTTGGTGAATGCCTTCAGGGCATGGTGAGACTAAATGGCCAGACCCTGAATTGGTAATGACTGGCTCCTACTAAGAAGTGTAAAAATCTCCTTGACTCCTTTGCAATTTTGATGTGAAGATAAGCATCATGGAGCTCTACTGAGTACATCCAGTAATGCTCCCTGATGTAGGGAAGGATTGCACCATGACCATGGCCATTCTTAAGTGATTCCTTCAAACAGATGTGCTTAGAAGGCTTAGATCTAGAATAAGTCTAAGGTCCAGAGTTTTCCTTCGAGACAAAAAAAATCTTGAATAAAAGTGTGACCCACTCTGGTTTGGAGGGACCACTTCAATGGCTCTTTTTTCCAATAGAGTGAAAACCTCCCTGGTGGCCTGTTTTACCTGATGGGATGGGATGGGACATCCAGTATTGACTCAGCCCACTAGGCCAATACCACTTCAGCTTCACAGGTACTCCTGTAACACCTGAAAGATCTTGCTGAAGGAACTGATGAAGGTCTAGATGGAGGGTTCTGGCCTGATTTTTCTTCTAAAACTCCTTCCTTGAAAAATCCAATAAAACTTTCAGCTCTAATGGAACCAGATTCAATGAAATCGGATTCAATGAAGCAGTGTAAGTTGGTCTCTTAGCCAAAGAATCTTCAAAACACGGTTGCTTTGAAGTCAAGGTAAGCAGCAATGGAACCATCTGTCTCTCTTTTTGGATCTGAGTCTTAGGTTTTGACATGCTTCTCAGCATAATTCTTTGATTTAGAAGTCTGTGGATCCAGAGGAAGCAACTCCTTCAGAATTAGTTTATTTCTGCCACCTGAGAGAACACTGAGGCCAAAATCCCTTGCAAACATCATACTCTACTGTGAGATATGGAGCCCCTAGTTAGACTACACACTCATTATGAAGGTCCTGTAGTGGTATTTTATGCCCAAACAGGGTACAGTTCTTAAAACTGGTTGGATTGCCCATATCACACATGAAATGCACTAGAAAATTTAATACAGTAGAGACACAGTCTTACAATCCTAAGTAACTAAATAATAGCTATTTCTATACTTACATATGGCACAAAGAGAAGATTAACTATAGAACTATTTCTAACTCTAATTCTATGAATTACTGCAAGACTAGCAAGATAAAATTCCTGTTTCTAAAGATATACCTAATTATATAGCAGAATACATACTATAGTACATGGTGAGAAACAGCTTAACAGAAGGATCTTACTGTGCTTGAAAATTAACACATTTTTAGAAAGAGATACAGACTCTGTTAAGTAGGAAATTCATAAATACTGCATATCTAATGAAAAATACTGTCTGGTTGAAAAGTTAGAAAAATATGAGGTGGAGCACTTAGCTGCACAGACTTGCATCTGTATGCAAAGGTGGTAAACAAGATCTGATGTAGAACAGGGACAGGTGCATTATGGGAGATGAAAGTTTGAAGGGGCTCAATACTGGAGCACTGATGTTGCTAGATTGGATCGAATAAACATCTCTGAGGACCCATATGTTGGACCAGACAGACTAAATGAACAGGATTCTACACTTGTATCTCCTACCTTTTATACAGATTTCAGTGAACTGTTAGGTATACAGTCCACTGCCTTGAACTGCCATCATTAACCTTTCAGTTTAAATTTAGCATGCCTTAGCCATTCACATGAAATCTTTTGATCAGTAGGTGGTTGTTCCATCAGCTCAGTTTACTGTCCAGTATGCTGTGTAATCTGGTCATGATCTTGTAGTCTTTCTTTGGCTTTTCTGCACATTCTTTTTCTTTCTTCTTTTTTTTTTTTTTGTCCACTTTGGTTTGATTTCCATGTCTGCTCCCTCCTACATGTTTCTACTAACCTGGGCAAATATGTAATCTTTGACTTGTTTACATTCTTGTGTTGAATTATGTTTGAATCGCATGATGTCAACAACTATGGATGCAGTCCTACAATTGTTGATCTATTCATGTAGTTAATTTCAAGGAGGCTTGTGACTCCTTCTGAATGAGGGTCATAAGATCTTTGTGAGCATTAGTCTTTATGCATCTACACTCTGTATGGCCAATCAGAAAGGCAACTTGATTTATAGCTCACATTTTAGTCCTAGTTTTCAGTATGTTTCAGTCTTCTAAAATACTCCTTATTAAACTCTGTTCTCATGCTTTTAAGCTGCACTGCAGCCCCTTCATATACCCCCACATATATTTATATACTCCCCCTTGCTCCATTTCTTTTACATCTCCATCTTCCTCTTGGTTACTATTTCCCACAATGTTTCACTTTTACTTCTATAAATGTTGCTTTTGTCCAAATTTTCAAGACTAATGTCATTCTTATGGCATCTGGAAATATTTTTGAAAAGTTGCAGTTGTACTTTCAATTGAGTTTTGGATATGCTATACATTTTTTGATTATCCAAAAAAAGTGATAAGGTACTGTTTGTCAACATTTCTTTTCTGAAGTCAGACTGTACCTACAGCCTAGTTTATAAAGTAAACATTTCAAAGAATTAAAAGCAAGGCAGAGTGGTAATTGTGAAAAAGAATCATCCTCAAATTTTTGATTGCTTTATGCCTGCACTCTAGATGATAATTTCCCTTTCTCATGACTCATATTTAAAGTTGTTTGCCACATTTTTCTTAGAAACTGCAATACCAAATGTATTTGAGAAATGTTACAAATTTGAAAGCATTCCATAATTCATAAGTGTGGAACGGTGTTAAGAGTTTTTTTGTCCATGTTATGATGAGATACTTGCCATTTTATAAATCTACACTATGGCTTTTATAACAAATGACCATTGGTTCCATATGATTGCCTTTTAGTCTTTATTCTATTCTAGTGCCATAGTAGAATGCTTTTATCAACATGATTGCTGACTCTTCAAAATTTTATGTATATAAATTATATGCTGTTGGAAGACAAGTCATTGGGTATAATTCTTAGAATTGTCTACTGGTTCACTTCTAAGGAGGAACATGTTTTTCCCTATTCCTGATCAGACTGTTGTAATTTCAGACAATGCATACAAATAGTTTTTCACTCAATGATAAATCTTTATGTAAAATTTATTTTGGGGTGTTCATTGATATAGTTTTCACTGAATGCTAAATCATGGTGTAAAGTTGTTAAAAAAAGTCACAAAGCAGCCAGCACCCAACTGGAAAGGAATATTTAATATGTGGCTCCACAAAGCATAAAGGAACAAACTGGTTTGGGCCCAATGGCCTTTTTCAATGTAAACTTCAGCCTGTAAAAAAACACTTATTTATATAGAAAGCCAAGAGCTTTAATTAATCATTCATCAAACAACTGTAAATGCTCATTTAAACCAGACTGAAATAATCCACACAGTTTCATAATCCACGATTTCTCTTTTTTATTTAGGATCCTATGCCAACCTATTTTAAAAGATCTGTTGCCCGTGATTCTGTAAATAATAATACACTTAAATGGAGCTGTATTATGTGACATAGTATGTTTGTATTATTTGTGCATTGGTCAGATGTTTAGTCCTAATATTGCTGAGATGTTCTGAAATACGAAATTTAATGGGTCTGAAATTTTCTCCAACATAAAAAGCTGAGCACGAACAGATAGCAATGTAAATGGCCCAATCTCTGCTACAGTTAGAAAAAAACATTAATAGAAAAAACTTTTGAAGCATTTTTACTAGTAAATTCTCTCGTCTGAAGAATATGTTTGCAAAAAGAGCAATGCCCACAAGGGTAACAGCCTGCCACTTTGGTTCCAATCTAGTGTAGCCTGTACTCAGTGTTCCAATGGTGTATAACATTTATAATGGCTAAAATGACTCCCCAAAGTCTGGCCTTTGCGGAATGAAAATGAACATTTGTCCCCTAATAGATCACATAATTTATCACCAACCAATGCTGTTGCACTAGGTCCAAAAACTCGTGTGTATTTCTACCATAAGTAGTGATGAACCTGAGTTTGGGATCCCTCTGAAATTGACATTTTTTATATGTAAGAAAATCATTTCTGGAGAGTTGTTGATCCTCCCTACTGGTCTTACACATCTTGGCCATAGGATACCCACATTCTCTAAAACAATTAATTAAATCCTGATCAAAATACTTATAGTCCTCAGTGTTGGAGCAAATCCTGTGTATTCTCATAAATTGCGACTTAAGGATGTTATTAATGATGTGTTCAGGATGACAGCTGGAGGCATGTAATAATGTATTTTAATGATGGGGTTTTCTGTATAGTGAACTGGACAAAGTACCATCCGGTTGTTTATATATAGTTACATCCAAAAAGGAAATAGACATCAAATCATAATTAACCGTAAATTTTATGCCCCATTTATTCTCATTCAAATACTGGACAAATTCTCGTAGATATATAACGTCCGATTTCCACACCATCCAGCAGTCATCCAAAAACTGTTGCCAAATATCTATTTCATCAAGAAATATGTTGTGGCTGCTATCATAGATGATAAACTGTTCCAGATAAACCATGAACAGATCAGCATATATGGGTGCAAAAGACGCACCCATAGCTGTACCCTTCAACTGTAGATAGCATTTGTTATTGAAATAGAATACATTTTTAGAGAGGACATGCTCTGCCAAACACAAAAGGAAAGTATTAAATCCCAGACGGTATAAAGACATTTTATTCAACCAATACTCCGGGGCACATAATCCTGCCCAATGTGGAATACTGCTGTAGAGAAAAGTAAACCAGGGTACACATCAACCAACCTGGCTCCATTAGGGTGTTGGACACAATATTTAGAACTTCCATTGTATCCTGTATCCTTGCCCTAACCCCTTTTAGTAGAGGTTTTAAACAGATGGTGAGATATGCAGATAGAGGTTTAGTAAGGGAACCCTTTCCAGAAACAATAGATCTCCCTGGTGGTTTATTAATGTCTTTATGAATTTTAGGAAGAAAATAAAAATACTGTGATGAGGGGTCTTTAACTTTTAAATGAAATGATGTATATTTATCTAGTATACCTACACTAACTGCAGACTCCAAAAATGAATCTATTTCATTTTTAAACCTAGTGGTGGGATCATAGGGCAGACATGTGTAGAAGCTAGCATCTTGTAACTGTCTATCGGCCTCCTCAACATACATGGACCTATCCATTACCACTGTCACACCATCTTTATCTGCTTGGGTAATGACAATACTCTTATTGTTCCTTAGATTCTCTAGAGCATCCATTTCCCTTGATGTCAAGTTAGAAGGAGAAATATTTTTATGATGGTTCAAGCCAATATGCAATTCTTTCAATTACATTTTTGAAACACCTCCCCATTTTTGTTCATAGGTGGAACAAAAGTGGATTCATGAAACTTGAAACCACTATACCCCATCTGCCCATTATCCAATCCAATATCCTGAAAATGTAATTTAAGATTAAGCAGTCTGCAGAAAGCATATAAGTCCTCAACAAAAGTATCTTCTGAGCAGTGGTGACTGGTAACTTCAAATCAAAGGGGGGCTGCAGGAGACAGGTGAATGGGTGGGTTAAATAGGAAGGGGTGCAGCCAACTAGAAAGGGGAGGAGCTATGCTCAAAAACTACAAAAACTGTAACTTTAATTGAATACGCTGCCCTGGGTGCCAAACGGTCATTATGTGAGTCCAATCAAGACAAAATGAAGTGTAGAAGAAAAAAAATATTTCAATGCATTGGCTGCATGACAGCTTACTTAATATCTAGATGGAAACAAAAAGGTTGTGAGGCATGAAAAAATAAATTACTTTTTAAATACATTACTGGAATGCCACTCAAACTCAAGTATAAGAAAAACAAGCAGCACTCAACTCAAACCACTTCTCATTGAACTGCAGTTCTAATTATAATTTATATTCAGCTTTATTAAAGTACCAAGTAACACGCTGAAAGTATTAATCTCTATGATACCCCCACTTGTAAAAATGTTTCTTATCCAAAAAAGACCAGCTGCCTGACAACTATCTACTTGTTTCATGAGGAAAACATAATCAAAGGAAAAAATGAAAAGCAAACAAGAAACAAGCTGAAGATACATTGCTTAAAGGATTACTGTACAGGTAATGGACCACGCATGATAGATTGGCATTCTGTTTGGTTTACAGGTAAAGCTTGCAAAGATGACTGCAAGTCTCCAACAAATATAATGAGTTTCTTAATATAATGTAATCCTGTCCTTTATTACAAATACTGTCATATGCATTTCAATACCCAAGGCTTATGCATTATCTAGTTATGTAAGTATTCTCTGCATGACAACAACAGAAAGGCTTTCAATGTGGGCAATTCTTTAACAGTATGCTTATTAAAGCTTATTTGCATCTTACAATCTCAGACAAGCTTACCTGATGGTCATTAAAGCATTGCTACTTAAACACAGAGCAGCAGGCACTTTCTGAGTAATAATAAGCATAAATCAACAGTATAAAAATATGACAGAAACCAAAACATTCTGCAAAATCAAGGACAGAATAAAGGTAGCACTTGTGTCTACCTTGGATGGGGGGATACTCTGCACATTTACACTGCATAACTGCTCCTTGCCTTGCTTGGACACAACCAGAGTCACTACATGGGGGAGTGGGATGCAAGAAGTATGTCACAATTTGAAATGTCTCTGGCTGGCTGTGATGGCCCTGACACATTTGTCATACCTCTTAACCTCAGAACAAGAAATACAGACAGAGCTATACATAGTAGTGGGAAAAAGGCCCAAAAATAACAATAATTTTTAAATATTGCTCTTATAAACTTAGAAAGATAATAGACTAGTAGGTCTTGCATTAGTATGAATTTTCTGAAAGGCATGAAATCTGAAACTCAAATGTCTGTCATTATTTTCTAACTTCAGTCTTTAATGATTTGCCACTAATGTGCCATAAAAACACAATTTTATGAAAAATGGACCAACATGTGATGCAAAAATATAAAATAGCCACACAATACAGCTGGGAACCTGTCAAAGAAGGGACACTTTTTTAATATTAGTACTGCTAACTTGAGCAGCTGACAAAATAAAAGAATCAATGTGCATTTCTGAAATAAAAGTAATCTATAAATCTGATTATTACAGTTATTTCTTAATTGTAAGCCCTCCATGTTTTCTTCCAAAATTGCCATTTTGCGGTGGGATTATTAGAGGAAGCCCATCATTTTGAGCCAAAATCGGGGACAGTTGAGAAGTTGGATATTCCTAATTCTATAAAGCAATTTATGTGCGTGTACCTTTCAACCTGTTAATGCAGAAAATCTGGACAAGGCCAAATATACTGAGGGAACATATAAACGGTACTATAAATTGTTGTATAAAGTGAGGCAATTGATAGAATAACAGGTCTTGCTTTAGCATGCATTTCTCTGAAGGTTATGAAGTCTGAAACTCAGTGTCTGTCATTATTTAGTGACTTAATTCCTAAATTATTTGCCAGAAAACCACACATTTTATGAGGAACAAACCAAAAATAAGAAGCAAAATTCTATTCATTCTGTGAAAATCTGGACAGTTGAGAGGTATAGTTCAGCTGGAGCTGTCTTTGAGTTTGCCGCCCTTCCCCCTCACAAAATCATGGTCGAATTGAGCCTCCCCCCGCAGCCATTCCAATGAACCATTACTTGGCTATTTCACCCCATTTACCATAAACACTAATGTGCATACTGCTTTACTTCTTTGATGATTTGGACTTCATTTGAAAGTTTTATTTTGCATTTTACAGCACAAACACTAAGACATCTGCTAAATAAAGCAATGCAATCTCACAATGAAAACAAACTTAGCAATAAAACTTCTCTGCCCTTGAAACTCACATTCATTGAAACCCACATTCAAAGAAAATACATTTTGCCAGTGGCAGATAAAAATTAACTTTGGGCTGTTTTCGAATCATAGGCCCCTTGCACACGAAACATACACGTGGTCTTTGATACACCTTCCTGATTGTATTAAATTATATTCCTTGTACAATATAGTACAGTTGTTAGAGGGCGTTTTAAATTTGTTTTGAACATTTTGCCAGTAAGCAATGAAACAAAATGCATGCACCAATAATGACAAAACTGCCCAATTCAGAACATTTCTTTAATAAAAATCTACTCAAACTTATACAGTCCACCAGTATCAGTAAATGTGCACACTCTCTGAAGAAGTAAAAGTCATCTAAATAATTCCACATTAAAGAAATCTGTAACTAATGAAAAGGTTGCTGCTAGCAACCGACTTTATATTTCATTGTTTTATCTCCAAATAAAGTGCCTGTTGCCCTTGAGGAATAAATTGCCTAATTTGCATTAAAAAATGATACGCTAGTAATATTGCAATAGGGAATGGATGGCAAACTGATAACAGGCTCATAGTTACTATGTGTCTTCACCAAAAAGGACTGCAGCATCTACCCCCTTTACAATACAGTACAGTATCAGCAATGCATCTACCTACTGTGGGAGTAGAATCCGCAGCCTTCTGCATTAAAAGCAAGTACACTGCCTATTCTGCTATTAACAATGTGAGCAGACTTGGCATAAGCAGCACTAAACTTTTGTTCCCCTGCAGCTCTCAGCTTCTTGTAAAATCTACTTGCCACTCAGCTGCATCTCTGAACTTTGCAGCACAAGAAATCTGGAAAAATCCAAAATTTAGGGGGGGGGCAAAAGACCAAAAAACAGGGACACATTTAAACATTGCTTGTATAATATTGGAAAGTTAAAATAAAATGCTGTGTTACCACCATACATTTCACTGCCAAGTACTGAACACAGGACACTGTGCAAAACAGTCAGAGCAACATACCACTATGCCAAATCGTCTGTTTTATGAAAGAAAGGAAGACTGAAACTTAAATGGCTACCATTTAGTGAATTCAGTTTTTACCATAGCTGTCAACATCTTAGCACAAAACATCTGAACAAAGCCAATAATGGGGAATACAGCCCCAAACATATTCAGTGAGTTCAGTTATCACCATAGCTCTCAACCTTGGCACAAAAACCAGGACGAAGCCAATAATGGGGGAATACAGTCCAAAAAATAGGGAGAAATATCCACTGAGAACACCAAAGCAAACCCACACAAACACAGGGAGGGCATGCAGACTCCACACAGAAGGCACCCCAGCCATGAATCAAACCAGACAACCTGTAGCTTTCAGGCAACAATGCTACCACTGCACTACTGGCTGCATTAAGTAACAAAAATACAGAAACCACAGATTTTATGAGGAACAGAACAAATATGAGACAAAAATCTGCAATGTTTTACAAATGGTGGTGGGTAGGGAATTCAGGCTCTTACCACTTGGTACCCAAGGTACAAGGTTCACGCCTTATTCTCTACCCACCACCATGTAGCAACTGGGGCATTACACACACACACACACACACACACACACACACACACACACACACACACACACAACCTCCAGCTGTCCTGGGTTTCTGGTCTGTGCGTTCGTCACTGCGCAGACTTCTGGGCTGGCAGGGTGGAGTTCCTGAGCTTAGGAACTAAGCATGTGTGGAGTGTTAGGAACAAAGCACGCATGCGTGGAGTCCCATTTCCGGACTCGTGAATTTTTTTATTTTCAGTTTTCTACAGTGGTACAATTTATTTTGACAGGTGGGGGGGGGGCAGCAGTCCTGCAGTCCTATAGCACGAGCCGCCCCTGCTTCTGAGACAAAAAAACCCAGGGATAAAGTTCAAACCTTTATTGAGTATCACATAATCAGATTCAGACAAAATAGCCAATGAAATATTGATAACATTGTTTGTAGACATTATCTCGGTTTCAGAAGATTGAACATTGTTTCTAGAGAGCCATCTATGCCTGTGTTTAGATTTATATTTCTTACCCCCCCCTTTTGTTATGGATAAAGGGACTGAATCGATATCCCGAGATAGCTTATCTTGTTTAGTAGTACAAGATTTCTTGTGGGCCGGTGATGTCTGCTGTCTGTCAGTTTCTGTGTCAGTGTATGATGACGAATCGTTACCAGATATATCACTGACTTACTTCTTTTCCTCTTTTGGCCCATAGGCAGTGAATCTTTTTGGGCAAACTTAACACTTTTAGTGCTTTTGACCTGTTCAAAGGGCTTTCCCAAATTATAATCCCTTAAATCTCTCTTAAATTTGTGAATTTTCCTATCTTTTAATTCCTGTTCAAACTGAAGTAACTCCTCACTTAGTTTGTCAAAGCATTGTTTGTAAGTTGATGAGCCCTCAAAAGATTTAGCTTTTTCACAAATCTGAGTAACCTCAGATATGTATCTATTCTACATTCATAATACTCATGTAAGGTTTTGACAAACTGTATGGAGGTTTTTTGTTGAATCTCAGACCAAGATGTAAGAAGTATGTCATCAGGTTGGCCAACTAAAGGTTTAATATGAATTCTTAGGCCCCTTAGGGTAATATCCTTTTCTAAATAAGCCTTGAAAAGCCTTAAGTGCCAAACACATGATCTAAGATTTTTCATGTGTTTACTTAACTGATCAAAGGTAGAGACACATGTTGTATCAAGAGATAATTCTCCCTGATCATTGCTGTTGTACTTCCAATCCCAAAGACTTGAATGTCTTCTTTGTCAGCTGACAACCCCTTCAAAATGGTAATTAAATCCATATTGACAGAGACAAAAACATTTTTTATGAGATGATAATAAATAGTTAACCCTGTGACGTGCAACAAATATAGGGATAGAATAGGCTGCTTGATGTTATTTATGATCAAAAAATTATTATAATCTCAAATGATCACCCTATTACATTCAAACTTATGTTTGTTGTAGAAAACTGTCATCCCCAATGTCCACTATGGGCCACAATATAAAAGGTGCTAGCAACAAATGTATAAAGCTAACAATGAGTTTCTCCAAACCACCTGTAGTTCCAACCACTAAAATTATTTAAATGAAAAATATATGATGCATAAGGAACTATTACAACCTGTAAGACATCAGAAACATGAAATGTTCCTATTTATATCAAAAACATATAATAAACATGCAAACAAAAAATTAGTTAGTGAAAGTAAACACAAAAAACTACTGCAATAGAATTATAGAGACATATATAATGGTCAGATGTTAGATTACCAAACTCCTAAAACACACAAAAGGATTTTTATCCATATCATAAAAAATAAAAAATCCACATTAGCAGTCACAAACCATGTATAGTTAGATTTAAATGATGCCAGGTCATAAACAGATTAATGTTCAGTCAAATAGTTGTGACAAAATCAAATACGTATGTGTCCCTTTTATAGGCCACCAAAAAAACATTGGATCCATACCTATCAACCTGGAGACATCAAAAATCTGGACAAGGCCCATGAAAAATAGGTACAAATCTGTACTCTGATTAACATCTAATTTGCATACATAATTACATAACCCCACCCACTCCAACGTAATTGTGGGATATCAACTTTCAAACGGAAACTGAAGAACAAACAACCAAAATATGGTACCAGAGTCCCCCTGCAGCCATTCCAATGTCCCATTATCTGGCTATTTCACCCCATTTACCATAAACACTAATGTCTGCATACTGCTTTACTTCTACAATGATTGTTTGGATTTTATTTTTATATTTTGCAGCATAAAAATGCACAAACACTAACAGACATCTGCTAAACAAAGCAATACTGTCTCACAATGAAAATAGACTTGGCATTAAAGCTCATCTGCCCTTGAAACTCACATTCATTGAAACAGCATTGAAACCCACACCACATCCAAAGAAAATGCATCTGGCCAATGGTGGATAAAGATTACCTTTGAGCTGTTTTCAAATCATTGCCCCCTTGCACACAAAACAAGAAACATAGATGTGTTCTTTTCTTTGGTACACCTTCCTGACTTTACTGAGTTACTTTCCTTGTATAATACAGCACACTTGTTAGAGCTGATTTTAAATGTATTGTTTGAACATTTTTCCAGTAGGCTGTACTGTAGGCAATGAAACAAAATGCATAAACCAATAATGACAAAACTGCCCAGTTCAGAATATTTCCATCTTAAAAGTCTAATTCCACACTCACACTATAAATAGAAAGTAATGTAAGCCATAGGCATCATGCACAGCTTCTCACACTTATTTTAAATTTCAGTTTTTCTTGGGGGGACAAAAGGTCAAAAACCAGGGGGACACATTTTAAACATTGCTTGTATAATTTTGGAAAGTTGTTAGAATAAAATGTTGTGTTACCACCATGCATTTCATTGGCATGTCTTGAACCCAGGACCCTATGCACTACAGTCAGAGTAACATACCACTATGCCAAATTAGCAGTTTCCTGAAAAATATGAAGACTGAAACGTAATGACTGGCTATCATTTAGTGAATTCAATTCTCACTTCTCACCATAGCTTTCAACCTCTTAGCACAAAAACCTGGATAAAGTCAATAATGTTGGATGGAATACAAATTCAGTTCTCACTTCTCACTCACCATAGCTCTCAACATCTTAGCACAAAAAAATCTGGGCAAAGCTCACAAGTGGTGGTGGCTAGGGACTTTAGGCTCTTTTTACCCTCTATCCAAGGTACAGGGTTTGATCCTGAGTACCTCTACCCACCAGGCATATTAAATGAAGGCACATTTCCACTGTCTGTAAGATACCAATATTTATATCAATAAATTGTAACTGGGCCATACTGTAATTTAGCAAAGCATTGTTGTTATATGTGGCCAGTCATGTATCACTTAATCAAATGCTTATCTTCTGATTAAGCACCTAAATTAACACATTAGGAATTTCATCTAAAACACCTGGGAAAGAACTACTGAGTAATGCCCCAAATCTTGATTTATTTTACTAAGTTACATCTAGTAGTCTCATAATCACCTCACTTGGTGTGTATTTGAACAACTGCAGTGATAAGGGCTATGCTCTTTTCAGTAACCAGAACAATGTCAATAAATTGATACAAGATAATTAAACAAGGATCCTTTGCTTATATATGCACACAAGATGCACCTTACAAATATACCTGACAACCGGTACAGGTAAACAAAGAGAGAGTGAACCAACATTTACAGAATGATTCAAATGTAAAATGTAAGATTATAGATTAATGAAGCTATGTTTCAAATAATCATAGAATATGAATAATAAAACAAGGGAGAATCAGACAGAAAAGTTACAAACAAAAATATGCAAACAACAGCAATTCTATGCACCATGATGTAAACACAGCCAAATTGTTGCTTCACCTCACTGCTTTCAATATCACAGTCTCACTCACACACACACACACACACACACACACACACACACACACACACACACACACACACACACACACACACACACACACATACACACATTCAGTGACATTCTTATGTCTTCTGACAGAGTATTGAATGCTTGATCCCTTATCATAACTCCCAACATTTAAAATGGAATAATGTGGCATTCACTCACCTATCTGTGAAAGGTGTGCCTCCTGTGGTCTGGCCCAGCAATCAAGGAGCCTCAGTCCTCACTATTAACACCAGAGAGGGTGTCACATATATGAAGGAAAGGATAACAAATACACACAGTAAAGGGACATTTTCCTTAAGAGCACACAGAGATCACAGTCAGTCTGAGGCTGGTCACTCCCTTGCTCTCCAGGTCCCCAATAAGACTTCCCACTGGCACAGCTATAGAGTCCAGATCTCAGCCTAGTGGGCAAGCTAAAACCTCTAGCACCCTCTCTGTCCAACCAGTGCTTTGTGTCCCTGCCCAAGTAGCCAAGTAGTAATACTTTGAGAATAGTTTATACAACCACACAAATACTCCTGTGGAAGGCTGGCACAGGTTCTCCAGTTGGCTAAGCTGGCAGCCTTCACAACCCCCCTCCAAGAACTCAAGCTAGTTTTTCAAGTAACCCTTGAGGAATGCCACTTGAGAGTGATAGGTCTAACTGAGTGTACCTCACCTCATTCCCTGTCTTGAAAGCCATCTGCTTTGGCATTGCTAATACCACTGTGGTGCTGCACTGACATATCATATGCCTGCAACCCCAGGATCCATCTTAGCAACTTGACATTTTATTTTCTGACTCTGTTTAGCCATGGTAGGGGGTTGTGATCTGTTATAACAGTGAATTTCCTTCCATACAGATAAGGCTGAAGTTTCTGCAGTGCCCACACTATGGCTAGACATTCCTTTTCTACAGCTGCATAGCATTCCTCCCTGGGTTGGAGCCTACAACTGAGATAAACCACGGGGTGCTCTTCTCCCTCTGAAGAAATATGGCTAAGTACAGCCCCCACCCCATGGTTTGAAGCATTCACCTGCACAACAAATTCTTTGCTGTAGCCTGGACTGGCTAACACAGGAGGTCCTCCCAAAGCTTCTTTAAGCTTCTGGAATGCCTGCTCACATGCTAGGGTCCACATTACCTTATCTGGCCTGTTCTTCCTTGTCAGGTCTGTGAGGGGAGCAGCTATGGCACTATAACTGGGGACAAACTTTCTGTAGTACCCTGCTTTCCCTAAAAATGCCCTCACAGGCTTTTTGGTAACAGGTGCAGGCCATGCCTCAATGGCTTCCACTTTGGCAGGTTCTGGCCTTATCTTACCACTCCCCACTCTATGTCCTAGGTAGAAGACCTCTGGCATACCCACCTGACATTTGCTCTGCTTAATGGTCAACCCTGCCCTCTGTAGTCTGCCCCGAACCTCCCTGACATGCAGAAGGTGCGCTGGCCAGAAAGGCTGTAAATGGCAATATCATCTAGGTAAGCAATGGCAAACCATCCTGTTCCTGCTAGGATATTATCTACCAGCCTCTGAAAAGTTGCTGGGGCATTCTTCATCCCAAAGGGCATCTTTGTGAACTCAAGCAAGCCAAAAGGAGTAAAAAAGGCTGACTTCTCTCTAGCACTGGGAGTCAAAGGCACCTGCCAGTAACCCTTGGTAAGATCAATGGTTGTAAGATACTTAGCCCCACCCAGCTGCTCTAGGGCTTCATCTGTCCTAGGCATGGGGTAAGCATCTGACCCTGTGTGATTATTTAATATCCTGCAGTCCACACAGAACACGGTGATGCCATCCTTCTTTGGCACCAGCACCACTGGGGAGGTCCAGGGACTGTTGGACTCTTGAATCACCCCTAGTTGCAACATCTCCTGTACCTCCTCCCTCAGCATTTGTCTCTCAGGCACCCTATAAGGTGCCTGCCTAATAGGTTTTTGGGGTCCTGTATCCACCTGGTGCTGCACTAGGTGGGTGCACCCTGGTTTCACAGTGAACATGTCCCAAATTCTTGCAACACTGCTTGGATTTCTCGAACCTGGGTAGGAGATAGCTGCTGGGACTTTGTTACTCTTTCCACTGAGGTATCAGCTCGAGCCTCACTGAGGAGATCAGTCTCAGGATCTCCCTCAGACTCCTGCTGCAATCCACTGCAAATGCTCAGCACAAGGGCCTCCCTATCATGGTAAAGTTTCATCATGTTAACATGGTACAATTTGTGCCCCTGCATTCTGCCTAGCAGTTCCACCATGTAGCTAACAATACTTACCTTTCTTACCACCTTGTAGGGTCCCTCCCAAGCTGCTTGCAGCTTGTTGTGTCTGACAGGAATGAGAACCATTACCTGCTGCCCCTCAGCTTACTCTCTAGCTCGAGTATTCCTGTCATACCACACCATTTGTTGTCATTGGGCTTCTGCCAGGTTCTCCTGGGCCAAGCCCATGAGTTCCCTCAGCCTTGTCCTGAGGTTTAGGACATATGCCACAACAAACTCCTTGTGAGACTCGCATTAACCTTCCCACTCATCTCGAATTAAATCTAGGGGTCCCCTCACCCTATGCCCATACAGCAACTCAAAGTGTGAAAAACCTGTGGATTTTTGGGGAACCTCTCTGTAAGCAAACAACAGATGGGGCAAATATTTGTCCCACTCCCTCTTAAACTGATCTGCAAATGCCCGTAGCATGGACTTGATTGTAGAGTTTAACCTCTCAACAACACCATTAGTCTGGGGATGGTAGAGGGTGGTCTTCATGTGCTTCACCTCACAGGACTCCCACAGACAAGCCAGTAGGTCTGACATGAAATTGGCACCTCTGTCAGTCAGTATTTCTTTTGGGAAACCTACCCTGCTGAAAATCTCTAACAAAGCATTTGCCACCTTCTCTGCCTCAAAGGAGGACAAAGCCACTGCCTCAGGGTATCATGTAGCATAATCCACTACCACTAGGATATACTTTTTCCCTGTGGAACTCTTTGTACTCAGAGGACACACAATATCCATAGCTACCCTCTGAAATGGCTCCTCATTCACAGGCAAAGGCACCAAAGGAGCTCTGACCTTGCCTCCTGCCTTGCCTACCTTTTGGCACTGCTCACAGGTCCTGCATTACCCTGTTACATCTCTGGAAATTCCAGACCAATAAAAATTCTGCATAATATGCCTCTTTGTATGTTTTATGCCCATATGACCTGCAATGGGAATATCATGGGCTATGGCTAGAAGCACCAGAGGGTAGGCTCTAGGTACTACCAACTGCTGTACTCTCTCACCTTCTAGCCCTCCCTCAGGGGTCAACTCTCTGTATAGTAACCCTTTGTTCTAGTATACAGATTCCCCCTTTCCTTGAGAATCAGGTGCCTCCCTAGCTACCTGCCTCAAGCCTTGCAATGTAGGGTCTGAGAGCTGAGCCTGTATCAACTCTCTCTCCTTGTAACCCTTCCCAGCTCCCCTTCCACAGGAAGTCTGGCATCATCTGACAGTGATGCCTCACTGTCAGCCTGGGTACTACTACTCACCTCTACCTCTGCAGTCACTCTGTCCAAGAGAACATCAGTATTCACAAGCAGCTGTGGCTCACATTCAGTCTCACTGCTACAGAGTAGCTCCCTCCCTGAAGTAACCACCTCACCAGTCCTGGCTGCAAGTATGCAGTCTGTCTGGGTCTTCCCCCAGACTACCAGCCCCACATGCTTGTCTCTAAGCCTGACTGCATGTAACTGCATGAGCACATGGTACTGCTGCATCCAAATCCTTCCCTCTCAGGACATCTGCAGGATGGTAATTTAGTACCCCTGTCATCTCAGGACAACCTACTATTAGCATTTTGTCTTTCCCACTTACTGGCTCCCTCACCTTTGGTTCCCCACCTTGCCTCTGTGGACATCTGTATGCCACATGGCCCCGCTGGTTGCATTCAAAACATTTAACCCTAGCTCCTGGACATGTACCTGGACTAGTGGCTTCCTCTGCTACTGAGAGATTCTGTTGTGGCAGTCTGTGCTGCCCATCATGGGTTCCTTTAGACCCATGAGCAGTACTGGGGGTCCCCTTCCTGTGCAGGGCTGCTCTGCTTACCAGTATAGGTCTCCCTTCTTCCCCAACTCATCTGAAGTAGCACATTGTCTATCAGCTAACCAGATCCTCATGTCATCACACAAAAGTGCTAAGGGCTTGTTCCCTCACCAAAAGGTCTGCCAGCCCTTCAGAAATGGTGACCTGACATCCACTCACCCACCTATGGAAATAAGTGCTCAATTCAGCAAAATATTCATACACGCTTTCACCTACCTTGCGTCTATGCTCACAAAACTTTTTCCTATATGTTTCTGGTGTTAGTTTAAACAGTTCCAGAAGACATTTCTTAACAGCAGTATAATCAAAACATGCAATGTCAGACATTTTAGATAAAACAGTTACAGCTTTACCATGGAGTAAGGGGGTCAGGACCCGTACCCAGAGCCCTTGGTCAACTTCATACTGTATACATACCCTCTGAAACATATGAATGAAACTATCAAAATTATCCCCCTCTTTAAACTGCAGAAGACATTTATTGACCTTTTGTGCTTCTGAGGTCCAGTTACTCCCTTCCCCATTACCTTCACAACTCTGGTGAAGAGTCAGCATCTCCTTCCCATGCTGTCTCTACCTCTCTTGTTCCTCAGCTTGCAGATAGAACAGTTTCTCATTCTTCTCAGTCTGCAAACATCACAGTCTCTCATTTGCTTCTAACTCCACATGCCTGGCCTCTAATTCAAGCCTCTTTAGCTCCAGCTGGATTTTTAAGTCCACTGCAGAAAGGTTGAGCTGTCCATTCTCTGAGGGAATTATATCTCCACTGCCTATCTGATTGTCCTCCTGGTTGCTGTTTTCTGATGCAGCTGTAACCAAGGCTGCAATCAGGTCTGCCTTAGTCAGATTTCCATGCATCAGTCCCCTAGCCTGGCACATCTCCGCCAGCTGGCTCCTTGTCAGTATTCCATACTCCTCTGCTGACATGCTGCCTGCTCACCCTGACTAACTAAGCTAACAAAAGAAATAAAACAATTGTGATCTGAACTCTGAGTATTTACTGTGTGGCTGATATAGAGTACAAAATGCGTTCAAAGCTCACTGTACACAAGCTACAGTATTCACTCTACCCATACCACTACAAGCCAATTAGTATTTGGCAACTAATTAATATGTGATGTGGATATCCCACCACTGCCAAACAATTAATATGTAAGGATATCCCAACCAATGCCACCACATTAATATGTGATGCACTATGAGCTGGCCCAGCAATCAAGGAGCCTCAATCCTCACCACTAACGCCAAATAGGGCATCTCATATATGAAAGAAAGTATAACAAATTTCATACAGTAAAGTGAAATCTCCCTTAAGAGCACACAGAGATCACAGTCAGTTCAGGGCTGGTTGCTCCCTTGCTCTCCAGGTCCCCCAATAAGACTCCCCACTGGCACAGCTATAGGGTCCAGATCTCAGCCTAGTGGGCATGCTAAAACCTCTAGCACCCTCTCTGTCCAACCAGTGCTTTGTGTCCTTGCCCAAGTAGCTGACACACACACACGCACACACACACACACACACACACACACACACACACACACACACACACACACACACACACACACACATACACACACACATACACTTTGAGAAGAGTTTATACAACCACAGAGACACTCCTGGGAAAGGCTGGAACAGGTTCTCCAGCTGTGCCTCCTTTGCCCAGACTATATGGTAGTACCCTGCCACCACCCACTAATAATTATCAGCTACTCAAAGGCCCTTAAAAGGGTGTCCAATTACTACTGTACAATATTATTATCCAATTGGTAGTATAGCCCAGGGCTAAAGCTATAAGAGTGGCTTTGTACAGTTTTTACTAAAGGCATACAAGTCCTCTTAAGAGCGTAACTTATCTCTACACAAATCAGCCACAGTTGAAAGGTTTTAAAATATTTAATATCAAATAATAACACAAGACAATACTTCTTACTATACAGTGCTAGTTAAGAGTTCAGAGATCACAGAGAAATACTTAAAATAACACTAGTAAAGTTCTGACATCACAGAAAAACACAGTCTAATCATTCTAGTTTCTAGCTATTTCTAAGAGAAAACACGAGTCTAAGATAACCTACATAAGAAAACAGGCAGAGTGCTGATGAGTTGGATGGTCAAGACAAAAATGCTTAATGCCTTCTGATTCTCTCTGTTTAAATTGCTATCATAATTCTGATAAACATTAAATCATTTTTTACACTTTCCTGGTGTTCCCAGGCTGATAGATACTACATTATTTTGTTATTTTGCAGCTGCAGGAAACTATATCAATAAAAGACATTCCACATGTAAACTCTAGTAATTATTCCTTAAGTTAAACAATAGAAAGAATGTGCTAGCCCAGATGGAATTACTCCAAATCTTTAACTTCAAAGGACAGCCATGAAGTAATTATAACATCGAAGGACAGACAAGAAATGCTTGACTTAGCTTTCTTTACAGCACAGGGAAATGTTACATTGTTTTAAGTTCAACATTTCACAGCATATTCTTTCAATTAAGAAAGCAAGTCAGTAATTCAACATTCATATTTACAAATAACAGAATTATGTATAAAATTCTATCTGACTAGGCTAGCAGCCTTCACAGCAGGTGCTTATTTCTGTAGTTAAACCCTGACATTCTGGTTTCCTTCTTTGTTCTGAAAACATTTTTTTTCTGTAAACTTCAGGACTAAGCTTAAAACATTCAAACAAAACATTTTTGAATTTACCATAATCACAACAATGCACAGCAGTTTCTTCTTGTAAGCAGAAGAATTAAATACCTCTAGCATTGCCACTGGTTTGGTTTTAGATGATTGCACACCCACTTAAGTTCTTTAATTTTTATTTTTACATTTGTTGACCGGGCTAGTCTAACTGGATATATGTCCATTTTCAGTAGAGGCCCGGGGAGAAAAGCTCCAGGGAAAAAACATACAATTAATAGAGAATAACATAAAAACATTTTTATACAGCAATATTTATACAAACAATTAATAGAAAATAGTATAAAAGCAGTTTTATACAGCAATAATTATACTATTAAGGCAGTTTTATACTGCAATAAATTTAGCCTAAACATGTAAGCTAAAGAAATTGTAAAAGAATATAAAAAATAGTAGTATGTAATTTTTTTTTTTTTTTTTTGCTACTCCTACTGGAAGCAGGTCTTAGAAGGGTGTACTAGTAACACTTATTTCTATGTGAGAGAAAAGGATATAGAAGTAATCTAGAGTCAAGAGAATGCTAGTCAGGGTTAGAACATTGGCATAACCAGTGATTATTGAAATATAGCTTTAGATTTCTTTTAAAAAGTGGGAGAGAGGTCAGAGATGTAAGGTCGGGTGGTAATTGATTCCATACTTTTCCGACAGATTTAGAGAATAAGGAATCACCTGCTAAGTTTTTAGATTTAGGAATATGCATAAGCATTTTGTTAGAGGAGCGTAAATTTTTGAGATTGCTGTATGGTATAATGAAGCTAGAGAGTGTGGGAGTATTATGGGGTTGATAAAGGGCCTTGTATGTTATTGTAAGTTGCAGAAATTGTATCTGATTAAGAAAGTCTAACCAGCCTAGTTGTTTCAGATTAAGACAGTGATGAGTTCTAAAAGGAGAGCTTGTAGCGAACCTGGCAATGTTATTATAGGATATAGCTAGTTTGTGAAGGTTCTTTTTAGAGAGGTTGGTGTAAATGGGAGAGGCATAAAGAAGAGTTGAGAGTAAATGAGTTCTAGCTATAGTGGACCTGGCCAGTGGTGTAAGAAAAGGTTTAATTCTGTAGAGGGATCCTAATTTATGGTTAACTGATTTTACTGTGGCATTAATGTGGGTATCAAAGTTGAGATTGTTGTCAATTGTGATTCCTAAGAGTTTAGTGGTTAGATCAGGAGAAATAAAGGTGCCATTATTTGATGTGATACCGAAGTGTACAGGGGTAGTCTTTTGGGTTGGTGTAAAGAGTAAAGGTTTAGTTTTTTGGGGGTTTAGTAGGAGGCAGCGGTCAGAGAACCAGTTCTCTACTATATTAAAAGCTTTTTGTATATGAGCCTGACGTTCAGCTTGAGAGGTGGCTGCACAGACTATAGTAGAGTTGTCTGCATATTGAAAATGTGGAGAGAGGGATGGCTAAGTGGAGGTCATTGATGTAGATGGAAAACAAGAGAGGGCCTAAAATGGATCCTTGTGGAACACCTAATGTAATAGGCAGATGGTTTGATAGTGTATTTTGCCAGAGTACAGCCTGCTGTCTGTTATCTAGATAGGATGTGAACCAGTTCATTGAAAGTGGATTCAGTGAGTAGGACTTTAGGATGTGAAGAAGGATTTGGTGATTAACCATGTCAAAAGCTTTTGCTAAATCAACAAAGACTGCTGAGGAGAGGATATTTTTGTTGAATTTTGTTTAATGAAACTATCAAAGTCCTTCTCCTGCTATAGAAAAGAGAAATCATAGTTTAATATTGACTTTGGTTTCTGAGGTTGGATATTTACCATTTGAACTTATGTGCATTTGGTAGTGTAAGTTAATTTCTGTTTCATGTACCCATTCCATTTCCCTGACTTCCACCAATGCCTGGTCATGCTGACACTTCTGTTCTTCCTCTGCACCTTCAAGTTGTTTCATTCACTCTTCTGCTTTGAATTTCCAAATGTTTTTTCCTCCATGTTTAGTCTCGGTAATTAAAGCTACTCTTTGAGATCAACTGGAGATGGATTAAAATGCTTTGTTACATGACACACACACACACACACACACACACACACACACACACACACACACACACACACACACACACACACACACACACACACACAGACACTGTTTTCTTACTTGCTGCGACTTCTTTCTGGCCAGACCATCTGACTCCTTGCTACCGTTCACCGATAAGGTTCCCCAATGAACATAACATAATCCATTACAAAAATCCATTCGTCGATAATCCCACTCGCATTTGACCAGCCAGAAATGTGTGCATAATGTAAGCTGCTTGAGCTCAATTCCCACAGGTTAGTAGCCCTGACGGAGATGACATCATCGTGCACACGATGATGTCAGCTCAAACAGCATGAAAATTTAAAAAAAAATTGAAAAAAAAAAAAACAAAAGGAAAAAAATTGGAAATGAAGGGGTGCCACTTGGGAATCATGGCACCCATTCATTTGGACCCCAAAACTCAGTAAAAACCAAGTAATTTGGTATGGTTGGGTTAACAAAACATAATCCAATATAATTAATGCTTATTGTGGATGTCTTCAACCCTAGAACTCAGAAAAGCAAAATTATGGATAATGCCTTATTTCTGTCCAAAATTAGTCCTGCTGTCCGTATAAAATGAGACAGATCCACCACAATAAATGTCACAATTAATAAATATATAGATGTAACAGTCAATTTACATAAAAAGCAAGGAAGACTGAACTGTCCCAAGGGCCAAACCTGAGCAATTCACTGTTGTGATATAGGTGTAATAAATGCCAGACTGTATATCAAATGGTATTCACCTCCTCTGATGTAAAAAGCACAAGAATAATTCTTGATAGCTGTATGGCATGAAGCAGCATCAAAAATTAGTCTCAAAAATCCAGTTGGGTGCTGCCTGCTTTGTGACTTTTCTTACTTTTTTGAGCCTTGGCACCTGCCGTCCATGCAGAATCCTCTGTTACAGTCGTAAAGTTGTTAAAACCATTAGCTAGAAGCTGGGTACACTATCTAAACCCAGCATTTTCCAATGGGAAACCGTTTCCTAATTGTCTCAATCTCACTGTTAGGGTCTGACTGGAGAGATGATAAATCAGCAAGGGCCCAAATGGAGAGATGATAAATCAGCAAACAAAGAGAGTAGTATTATGGAATTGAATTAATCTTCAAGTCTTCATGAGATGGACCCTGTTTTTTTGTTTTTTTTACCAGATCTCACCAAAATGACACTGGTATATAGACTGTATTTTATATAGCATATATCATGGACAGAAGTAGGTAAAAAAAAAAGAAAGACAGCTGGGGGCACAAGATCCAGGAAAAAATGTGCCCCAATCCTGGTAGGTACACTGGTGCTAGGACTAAAAAAAAATGACAGTGTAGAATCCTCAAGACATGGAAAGGTTCTTACAATGGGGCTAGGACAGGCCAGGGGGTTGGACAGCCATCCAGATGTAGAAGGAAGTAGTAGTCCACAAAAGTCACCACAACTGATAAGCCAAAAAGAACCATAAAGATGATAGAGTGGACTGTTGAGGATAAGAAAGAAATTATATATGTTACTATTATGAAAGAAGCCCAGAATTCCCAGACAGAAGCTATACAAAAAGATTAGGAGAGAAATTAGAGGAAAGAAAAAATACTTCCACAAGAAAAACTGTCAGAAACTTCAAAATAAAAGTTTTTGTTCATTAATAAAACAGATTTATGAAAAACATTATATAGACCAATAAACCTTGGTCTGTTTGGAAAAAGAAATAACTGAGGAAATATGAAAATATAAAGAACAAAATTTAGAGACTTTTGTAAGGTATAAAAAGAAATATAGACATGGGAAAGAAAGAAAGATCTGATATGGTGCAATATTTATGCAAAGTAGAAAGCAAAACTAATCAATACAAAAAGAGCAGCACCAAAGATATTTGAAGAGAAATATAGGCAAAGACATCCAGATATGGAAAATTTTACAATATTAAAAAAAAAAAAAAACAAGAAAATAAAGAGGAAAAGTTGAAAAGAGGATTAGTGATGGAGAAGTTAAAGAAATAGAAACTGATGTTATGGATTACCTGAAAAGTGAAGGATTTTGTGTAGAAAATCAAACTCAGAAAACGTCACTGCAGGCTACAGGAATGGATCCCAAATTAAGTCTCAACCAGTAGAGCCAGAAACAGCTGAGCAGTTTCCAAATGAAGATACGTTGGAGCCTTCCACAGGAAACCAGTACAAACATTTAGTTGGAGAGTCACAGCAAGGGGAGGAACAGGAAACTGTGACAACTCTAATGCAGCCAATGTTTTGGTGTGATAGGCCAGTGAGTTGCCATATGAAAGATCAATGGAGGACCCAGGATAAAACTGAAGAGAATGTGGCACAGGAAGAACCTGTGGAATTATCTATAGACTGCCCACAGGAAATGAAGAACAAAGAATATGTCCTCGGTTTCGAAAAAAATGACTTATGAGAAGAGTTACTTGATTTGATAGAGATGGCTAGACATGCTAAGATCAATGAAAGAAACAGACCGCAAAAAGTCATTAAAATCCAAAAAGCTAGAAATTTGATAAAACAAATGAACACAGTAATTAGTACTGTCCATATAGATTCATGCAATATAACAGAAGCAAACAGGATATTTCACTGTGCAGCTAAATTAATAACAGATAAAGTCTTACCACAATAACACAGGGTACTAAGGGAATAACATTTAGCATAGTTATGAATCTCTATTGGTTACATAATTGTGCCTTTTTTGTGTGGCAATGTTAGTGACTGGTTGAAAGCTTTGTTCATTGTTTAAGTAGTTTTTGACAAAGTATTTGTGTATTGATCTGAAGAACTGTATTTCATTAAGAAGGTGCTTACTATTCTTTATATTTTTATATGTAATTAAAGAGTCATTTTTAAACTGTTAACGCTGAATCATGCTTTGGCTTCACTCTGTAGTTTGTTATATTTTTGAGAGAACCACTTACTTTGGGGGTTGCTGTTCTTTCTTAATATTTTAAAGGAATGTTTTTAAAGATGGTGAATGTGGTGTCTGAAGAAGTTGTTACAAATAGTCACTTACAATTTCAGTCAATCCTACAATGTGGAAAATTAACTAGCTATAAAAAAGCAATGGAAGTGAATGGTACAACATATGATTATGGTAGAGTAATGATTATAAGAATGTAAAAGTCTAAATAGGTAAACAAGATTATTGGTAAACCTTAGAATATATTTATTTATTTATTTGCAGTTTGATTACCGGGGAAGTCCACTGGGCCGAATTGACCCATTTTCAGTGGAGGCCCGGGGAGAAAAGCTCCAAGATGCATTATACAATTTAGATACAACTGATAGTTAATATTAAAGATAACATTATGTAGGAAAGTTACACATAAATGCATTTAGTATAATGCATGGTTTACAAATTCATTAAACTTGAAGGTAGGGATCATACAGTTTCATTTGAGGAAAACAGATATGTGTTAGGTGTGGAAACAGTTTTCATACAAACCTTTTAAGAAAATGTAAATACGCTTTACATACACACATCAACAGTAGAATGCTATTTACAATATTTACAAGGTTGGGCTATGTGAGGGTAGCTGTAGGAGGTGAAAGCTTAGACAGAAGCTATAGTAACTGTTAAGAACTTAGATAGGCTCATATGAAGATAACTATGAGAGTTGTAGAGCTTGGGAACCAGAGCGAGAACCCCCTTAGATTAGGTTGGGTGAAGGCAGGTACATTTCCATTTAATGGACAGGTGTTTGAATAGTTGGGTTTTGAAGTTTTCTGAGTTTGATATGGTTCTTAGCGTGGAGGGAAGGGAATTCCATGTTTTTGCCTAGTGAGAAAGATAGGAGAAGTTGGCCAGTAGGACATTTAGGTTTATGGATAGTAATTAAGTTCAGATTTTTCAGATCTGAGAGCTCTGCTGGGTGTATAAGGAGGAAGGATGTTAGATAGAGTGGGACATTTTGCTGGGGGAAATATGAGTCTATGTACAGTAGTGAGTTGGAGATAGTCTATGTAGTTTGAGAGTTCAAGCCAATTCAGGGATTGTAGGGTTAGGCAGTGATGGGTGGTATTTTTAGATTTAGAGGCAAATTTAGAGATTTTGTTGTAGCAGTTTTCTAGTTTAGAAGTGATAGAGGAGGACAGGTTGATTACTTGGGTCAGCACATGGATTATTCTTGGAGCCTGGCTTGAGGAGTGAGTTTACTGAGTTCCAGAATTTCTTGGGGTTTTTATTGTTATTGGACTGAAGTTTGGTATAGTAGGATTTTTTGTCTTTGGTGATTAGTCATTTTGCATGGTTGCAGAGCTGTTTATATTGAAGCAAGGTATTGGCCAGTTTATTGTTTTGTTAAAGCTTCCATATTTTGTCTCTTTGGTGCATAATCTGTTTTGTCTCTTTGGATAGCCAAGGAGCAGTTTTAGTTTTAGTTTTTATCCTTTTTCTTTCTTAGTGGGGCTAGTGAGTTTAAAGTATCAAGGAAGACAGAGTTGAAGTATTCTATAGCCTTGTCAAGAGGAAGGATGTTTAGAATTTGCCAGTTCATTTGTTTGAAAGTATTTGAGAAAGTAGTTGGGTTGAAGCTACTGAGGTTACGAGTTTGAATGTATTGATGCTGGTGTGGGGAGGAACTAGTTGAGCGATGCATGAAGGCTGGGAGGTGGTCGCTAAAGGTATCAGGAATTGTGCCAGAATTGTTTATTTTATTTGGATCTCAGACTAGGATCCAATCTATAGTGGATCAGGAAGGGTTTATTTTGTTCGGTCGAGTGATGGAGAGGATTATTTGAGTGAAGTTATAGAGATTACTGGATTAGGGAGGGAGAGGGGCAATTGATTTTATTCCCATCAATATTCACATCACCAAGGATATAAGTTGTATAGTTAATTTCAGTAGAGGCCAATAGGAGAATATTTTTGAGTGCAGAAATATTGTTACCAGTTGAGATATATAGGGCAATGATGCAGATATTTTTATGTTTATTTAGTTTTAGAATTCCAGCAGTTAGTTCAGTGTTCTGGAATTGAGAAATTGGAATTTGGAGGGGAATTAAGCTAAGAAGGTTGGAGTAGACTAGGGCAGTGCCTTCACATTTTTTATTTAGTCGATCATTTCTGAGACAATGAAATCCTGGGGGCAGAATCTCAGAGTCGGAGATAAAGGGCTTGAGCCAGGTTTTGGAGATTGCTAAGATATCTGGTTGGTTATGGCTTAACCAAGCTTGAAAGTGGTGTACTTTGTTGTTTAGGCTTTGTGCACTAATTGTAAACATCTTTAGGGTCTTGAGATAGGTAGAAGAGGGTAAGGGATAAGTGTTGTTAATAAAGGATATAGGACCAGGGTTAGGATGGATATCACCAGCTTGGAGCAGGTTGTTGAAGGAAATATCCTTTAGATATATTGGTCTGCCAGGCATGCATTTTAGTAGATTGTAGATTGGAGTAGGTGACAGTGTCCTGACTTTAGAGGAGAAGAGTTTAGGGTGGAATAAGTGCAGAGGGTTGGGCTGAATGAGAAAAGAGGAGATAGAGTGGAAATGGGAGTAAGAGTGCAGAAGAAGGAGGGTTTGTATGGTAGTTGTCTTTGTAGATAGTATTGGACAAGCATAGGTGGAATATGAGTTAGCATAGTATAAGGGAAGTAGGAACAGAAAGAGGAGGCTGGGGGACTGGAGGGTGTGGTAACTTGAGGAGAGCATGCTGGAGCAAGGAAAAAGTGGTATAAGTGGTTAAGAAAATAGAGAAGGCTATGAAGAAAGGGTATAAAGTGTGATGGAGGTATTCTAGTGATTTAAGGAAAGAGGAGGGAACTATAATTATTGGGTGGAGTACAGATGACAGAGTTTAAGAAGGATGGCTATAGGTGGGAGGAGTAATGAGGGGGGAGCTGGTATTGGGTAATTAGGCTGAGAGGGTGGGGTATGATAGGTATAAAGCTAGGAGTAATGGGGGTGGGTGAGAATTGGGGGCAGGGTAGGGGAGCACAGTGAGCCTGTAGGGCGAACGGAGTGGGAAAGAACACTAGAGATGAGTATGGCAGAAAAAGTATCAGCAAAGAGCAGTTTAAAGGTTGTAGTTGAAAGGTATGAGCTAAATATTTCCAGCCAGAAAATGAAGGCTGCCTTTACAGAGGGTGGTTTAGCAGGGGGGAGAAGACATTTACAGTCTAAGGATATTAAATCACAACCAACTGTTTATGAAAAAAACTTGGGATTATAAAAAATATCTAGGATTTATATTGGTAGATGCTGCCACCTAATGGTAGAAGAAGATAGCAAACAGCAGGGATAGTTGGATCAGTCTTAGGTTTAAATATATTCTAGGGTAGTGATAACAGGAGGGGGAGAGGGCAAATGGTCTGTGGTAGGCTGCTAGAATGCGCACATGGGAAGGCACACTAACTCTATAGATAGTACATCAAGTCTACATTTAATTAGTGTCAAGCAACATACATTTACACAATCTTGTTGGGGAGTTGTCTCAGTAGCAGTTTTCTAAGTACCAAGCAAGCTGGTCAATTCAGGAGATGGCCAGAGGTATTCATTTTGCGTTTAAAGCAGGGAGGGAGCACCCAGGATGGATTACTGTGGAAGAGAGGGAGACAACACTTAGTTAGTTAATACTGCAAATGTAGAGGAGAAAGGTAGAAGGTAAGGGATGTTTAGAGAAGAAAGGAGGGTATAACAAAGCACAGTAGTAGAGAGAGGCTATGGTTAGATGAGGCTGGAGCAAGTATGTAGAGGAAGGTTAGGTTTAGGAGATTAACAATGGAAAGCAGCAGACATTAGGCTAAGAACAATACAAGTTAGGCAGTATAGGCTCCATTAAATAAAATAAAACATTCATTCAGCAGTTCAGCATGCTATCAGAGACCCTAGTCCATTTGAGAGGTGGTAGATGCTGCCACCTAATGGTAGAAAGAGATAGCAAACAGCAGGGATAGTTGGACCAGACATAGGTTTAAATATATTCTAGGGTAGTGATAACAGGAGGGGGAGAGGGCAAACGGTCTGTGGTAGGCTGCTAGAACGTGCACACGGGAGGGGCAGACTAACTCTATAGATAGTACATCAAGTCTACATTTAATTAGTGTTAAGCAACATACATTTACACAATCTTGTTGGGGGTCTTCTCAGTAGCAGTTTTCTAAGTACCAGGCAAGCTGGCCATTTCAGGGTGTCTTCAGGTGATGGCTGAAGGTATTCCTTTTGCGTTTAAAGCAGGCAGGGAGCACCTGGGATGTATTAATTTACACAATCTTGTTGGGGGGGTCTTCTCAGCAGTAGTTTTCTAAGTACCAGGCAAGCTGGCCAATTCAGGGTGTCTTCAGGTGATGGCCGGAGGAATTCCTTTTGCGTTTAAAGGAGGGAGGGAGCACCTGGGATGGATTATGGGAGGCGAAATCAAGCAGCCTAAACTGCAGGACCAGCACAGAGGAGCTGTGGACAGGATATATTTTCATCCCGCAACATAACAGATACCATAATTGGATGACAACCTCAATTTGTATACAGAAGAGGAGGTAATAAGAAAAATATTTTTGGAGAAACAAAATTCCCTTGAGTTTGAACAAAGGGGAAGAACATGGAGGGACACAAAAGTGTGATAAGAAATACCCAGACATTAATGAATTTAGGAGTGGTAACCCAGATATAATGGAGAAAATACCAAAAATACATATTGCTATAATTATTAGTCCAAGGGGATAGTATATTTAACTTGTGACACATACACATTTTATGTTGGTAAAATAGTAAATTGTCTAATACAGTGTATATACCAACATATTTATAGTTATAAGAAAAATGATTCTGTTAGTGCCCTAAGCAGGCCTTTACATTAATACCCAAACTTTAAAAATGTCTATTATGTAGTAGTCCACAAGAGCATACAGTTAACCCTAACTATAGCTCTCTGTTTTGGTGCAGACAACAGCATCATCACTCTTAGTTATTTTGGCCCTTGACTGCCTTTGTGCAGAATATCATACAAGTTATGTGGAATCACCTGACCTCTGTATCATCTGAAATCTTAAAATTATACTTCATCTATACTGTACCCTAAAAGATTAAAGTGGATGTTTATGCATTCTTCTTGGTCTGTGATACCTAAATGATATAAAATAAAAAGGAATGCAAACATTTTGCCACTATTGAACTGGACAATGACTTAGCTTAGCTATCAGCAAAAACTTCAAAAGCTAGATATCTTCTCACTATGTTTCAGAGGAATTAAAAAAAAAAAAAAAAGGTTTGCTCAATCTTTTCAAAGCTACAGTGGATATCTGTTTAAATGTTTAGTATGTGGTACAAAAAGAAGACAAGAGATTTAAAACTAATAAGGACACTAAGAACAAGCAATGTATATCATGGCTAATGGAAAGAGTAGCAGTCAGAAACAGAATGATGCCAATAGATGCAATAACCAGTGTGTCTGTTTGGATGAACAAATTAGATATTTTAGGGAAGATAAATATTACTCAGACTGGTAGGCAGGCATACAGAGCAACATCACTGTTTGTCCTGAGGTACTTTGATTTAACAAGACAGTTCATGATTAAACAAGACAGTTAATTTATCGGCATCATGAAATATTGTTAGTGAAAAACAAGTCTATGTTTCTAAAATTCCTTTGGCAGGTGTATTTTTCCTGTCCTCCACTACCACCATTATCTGGGTCTATATTAGTTCACTGAAATTTATTTTCAGTGAACATCTCTTCATTGTGCCCTATGCAGAGTAAATCACTTCCACAATTCGCTGAATTTTCCAAGAGCAAGGAAACAATTGCCCCACAGCACAACGGACCCACAATTAACTAAATCAAACCCACCCAATTGCAGGGCTATGCCCCCCACACCCTCATCAACTGTATATACCAACTCCAAGATCACACTACAGTGAGGAAAAGGGCAAAGTTGTGTAGTTGGCCAACTACTTCATTGCCCTTGGAAAATTCAGCAAATTGTGGAAGTGATTTTCGCTGAATACGGGTCAATGAAGAGTTGTTCATTGAAAATGAATTTTGGTGAATTAATATAGACCCCATTATCTAGCTTACTACAGGGATGAAGACAGCTCACTATCTTATTTGCCACTGGCATGAATGTGCCCCATTAAATAACACACTACTGGGATGATGGTATCCACATCATCTAACTCACCAGCAGATGGTAAGAAGAGAAACTGATGTATACAACTTCAAAAGTTGTTTTTGTATGTTGTCATCTGTAACTGTAATGCTGTCTATTCTTTCTATATTATTTTTTCTCTGCAGGATCTCAGGCTGTGATAACTCCATAACGATGTTATGTGGAAGTGGAATTAACAATAGATAAAGCAAGATATTTAACTGCATACTGCCAATGGAAAGTTATTTGGGGTCAACAATCAAAATATTTTTCCTGATATCTAGCAATGATTCAAGATGTCATGAGCCCTTGTCTCTTTCTTGTCTTTCAGGAAAACTCTTTGGCTTCTCATAAACAAGCACTAAGCAAGAGAAGACATATGTATATCCTTGTCTATCAAAAATTTGCTGATGATAATTTATTAACACTGGCCCCAGTGAAGTGCATTCCCTACCAGCAAGTGTAATGACTCTCCTACCGGCCTGTTCTATTCCATCTGTTCCATCAGAGGAAGTCCAAGTCCATCAAAATGACTTTCTCAGTCTGTTTCTGTGTAGCACACCATCACAACTTATCAGTATGTGCTGTAGCAGGTGGTCTGGAACCCTACTGCTGGTTGTGGCTGCTACAGATAACCTAGCGGCTGCCACAGATAACATACCCTCCTCTCAAATCAATCATCCAAACAAGTCTGGTGTTTGTTTTCGAGAAGTGCCATAACAGATCTCAACTTGTAAAGGTAAGCAAGGTATTTACTTTGGAGATGTCCTGCTAACACAAGGACTGGAGATGTAGAAGGGGGCAGGGACATGTTCTTTCAGCATATACGATGCCTAAAGTAACTTCAGTCACCACACTTACAATAATATTCCATCTGCAGAATGATTATTGTTTCAGCTCCCTTTCCCTACCCAGTTCATATAGACATCCTTTATGTTTCTGACATTTTCTAAACAAAAGATTAAAATGAACTGAACAGTCAGAATGTTCACCTGATTCTTCCTGTTTCATGTCAGCTTTGTTTTTTTTCTTTCTTTCTTTTTCTCTGCATCTTTGTCTGAAAAGATTTCAAGCCTGCATAAACTAAAGCACTGTTGGTGATTTCCTCATATGTTAGGAAAGTAAACCTATACTTTTTGTATCTGATTGATAGAGCTGTCTTCTGTTTTACCTGCTCCATTTTGTTTTCTGTTTTAAGAAATCTGCTTGGTCTGGTGTTTTTGTTCTATGTGAGAGATGGACACATATTATCTAGGCTGTATATTTCACATTTTATTTTCCATTGTCTAAATTGTTTTCAGTGATACTTAAATACACAGTGAAATTCTGGGCCTTTCTCTGAAAATAAAAGATTTAAAGCCTACATAAACTAAAGCACTGCTGGTGATTCCCTGGTTGTTTCCCACCCACCATCACATTTGTTGATCTCCTTTTTAAACCTAGTGATTTTAAGCTGCCCGCTCCTACTGTAAATTGAGATTAATAAGCTCCTTCTTTTCTACACTGCTGTTGAAATCCTGAATTGCTTATTTTCCTTGTGTTTATATTGAAACGTACATTTTGCCTCTCATTGTCTGCTCCACTGATTTACTTGATCTGAATTAATTATATATGTAGCTGTTGGATAAAGTAATGTATTTTTACACTCTATCAAGTACTTGTTTTACATCAAGAGGTCAGTGACTGTTACATCTAGTACATTGGGAATTAGCCTGATCTGTTTAGGTTGGAGAAATACTTGAGATTGTTGAAGGGCCTATTAATGAGCTTAGCTTACTTTACTGCCTTTATAAATTCTGTACAATTGAGTGCTCTTGGCACATTTATAGCAAGGAAGGAACTTTTATTGAATAATCACACTTTTATAAGCTGCTTAAAGTACATGCTATATCCATATATTTAAGTTTGTTTGTGGTAGAATTTCCTATCTTTTAAGTTTGTTTGCAGTAGCATTTCACTCCAGACACTCCTTTACTGTACTTTAAGATTAGAAAGAATGAGATTATTCATCTAGTGGTAGTAGGCATCTACCTGGTCTATCTGAACTAGGAAACATACAAAAGAGCTCTAAATATTTTTTTGCACTTCTGTTATATACTGTGGCTGTACTTCAGCAGTTTAAAAAAACTGCACTGTCTACTGCTGCTTTACACTTTATTACATTGTACCTATTTGGTTGTAGGCTGTTGTAGGTAGCTTGTGTGGTCTTGTTACATGTGGACTTCAAACCAGCTATTCTACACCTTTGTGACAGAAGTGTGCTGATCTAGCTTGTCTGAGTTGGGAATTGCTGGAGGAAGGCTTATTGCCTGCTTTCCTGATTGGTAGGTAACTAAAAACTTGTTTCTCTTTGCTATATTTAAGGTTCACTTTTGCGTGGGCTTTGGCATAGACACTAAGAGCTGATCATTGTTTGGTGACTTTGCTACTGATTGCTGAGAATCCGCTTTCACCTGGAGCAATCCACCACTAAAAAGATAAAAACAAGCATTTTTTTGTACTTCTCTTATATACAGTGACTGTACTTTAACAGTTTCTTCAGCTATTTGCTGTTATTTTTGCAGTCTATAGCAAAAAAAAAAAAAAAAACTGTACTGCCTACTGCTGCTTTAAGTAGTTAATTGTATTGCATTACATTGTATCTGTTAGTTGTAGGTAGTTTGTGTGGTCTTGTTATACTTGGGCTCCAAACCAGCTATTGTACATTAAGAATGTATTTTTCTGCACCCCTGTGGGAGAAATGTGCTAATCTAACCTGTATGAGTTGTGGATTGCTAGTGAAAGCTTATTGTTTTACTTTTTGAACTGGTCATTAGCTTAAAACTTGTTTCTCTTTGCTCGTATTTAAGTCTCGCATTCACGTGGTGATGCTCTTCACTTAGTGGCAGTTAGCAGTGCCCTGTAGACACAATAGTGTAGAAGGTCAGTTTTTCTCTAAAAAGTTGTCCGTGAAACCCTTCCAAACTTCCCTGCTGCTTTAGGAGCAACTCAGTTGTGCACTGAGCAATGTTGTCTTATTGATCAACATTAGCCTATACAAAGTATAGGTCCCTCTTGTAGCCTTGGCACTACCAGTACAGTCCTGTCAAATTAACCCATTCCCTTCCCTTATAATACATACAGCAATAACATGCTATCATGGGAGGGCAGATTCCTGTCACCTCTCTGGTTAGTCTGATAGACATGGGATCCTGAATCAATGTAGCAATTGCTTCATGTACAGTGACAACCACTTCCTCCTGGAACAAACAAATACTTTATATGAGAGATGTAGTTACACTATGAAATTGGAGGCAAGACTCTCAGATAAGGACAAAATGCCAAACAAGTTGTCAGCACATGCATACTTCCTACACTAAATAAGGACATGACATATAAAACCACATATACAGAGGTACTCACTAGCAACTTGCAAAATTTCAGAGGACTCCAAAATGGAAACCACTTACACACATAACAATGTAAAAACAACCACAACACACACACACACACACACACACACACACACACACACACACACACACACACACATACACACACACACACACACACACACACACACACACACAAACACCAGTGTCTCAACAAATAAGTCCATAAGGCATTACACCATAAAACCTAATCTACTTGTCATAGGTGACTCCATTCTGAGATATGCAGATGTTCCTCTCTCCAGGCAGCATACATAGGGTGTTATGGTTAGCTGCTTGTCAGGTGCCAGGATCTCTCAAGTCACTCAAGCACTCAAGTCACTCAACTGCAAGTACCAATATGACTTTGTCATACTCTATGTGGGGGTGCATGACATGAGACATGTCTCACTGGACTATATGAAGAGAGATATTACTGAGCTCTCAGATTATGTGTCACAGACCAGTATTAGCCTAGCCCTAAGCAGCATTCTACCTTCTCCAAGGATGATGCCACAATACAAACAAAAATTGATTGACTTTAACAATTGGATTAGCTTCTGGTGTCACTCCAAGAGGATCCAGTATCTGTCAGCCTGGGAAGACATGGTCAATAGACCGCACTGCTTTGACAGAGATGGCCTGTACCTGTCTCCTCTAGGCTTTTGGATACTGGCAAAGGCATTAGCCACCCCTATGGTGCCTTGTTTTAGGCAGTGTCAAAATAACCAATCTCCTAACATACCAAATCCTCTCTAGATAAACTCATGGTACTGCTGCTTACTGCTAGCAGTCTAAACAAGAAACTGCACACCCTGGAAGCACTCCTCACTTTGAAAGATGCTGATGTCTGTGCAGTCATCGAGACATGGTTCAAAGGCATGGAAAGCACCCCAGCCATGCAGGGCTAAAATGCATTCCATACATTCAGATTACAAACTGAGCATGAAAAAAACAAAGGAGGTGTATCCATCTTTATTAAAGATAAGTACACCTTGAGACTGGTCAAACAGCATGACATGTTTGAGCTACTCTATGTCCAGTTAACTACAGGCAAAGCCTCTATCACATTATAGGTATACGTTCCCCCACCATGAAACAGGAAAAGCATACTGCATACCTGGACTTACTGGAGTCATGTGCAGTACAGCCCAACACCTTATTCATAGGTGATTTTAAATATCTTACCCATGACTGGGAAACATGCACAACCACAAACATGCTGGTTCAGAGGTTCTTAGTCTTTGTCAATGGAAATGTTCTGGAACAGCTAGTCAGCACACCCACAAGAGGCTCAAATGTTATAGGACATAGTATTTCCTAATATGGGAGAGCACTGCACCCATGCCGTGTGATGTCCTCCCTGGTAAGACTGGATTATAAATCAGTCTGTTTTGATGTAATTATAAGACCAGATACCCCATCAAGCTCAAAAATGCTTAAGAAATTTTTAAAGACAATTATGTCCTAGTAAGTAATGGTATAAAAAGTTTCAAACCCCCCTCAAATGCAGATAACACAGAGTCCTATGCAGAGGTGTACACCAATGCCATGTATAACCATTTATACAGTTGTGTAGTACTGGCTGTACCTGACCAGATTAAAACCACGTCTTGCCGAAAAAAAAAAAGCCACCCTGGTGGACCTCTTCTACAAACAGGCTATACGACAAGAGAAAGAAATTAATGTCCAAGAACAAGAGGAAACTGGCTCAGCAGAGGAAGAAATCTGTCTCTAGCTTAAACAAACAAATTAGAGATCTTGTGAAGTCCTCCAAAGCTACTTATAAAGCAAAAACAGCCTCCATAGTTAAGGATAATCACAATGGATTCTTTAAGTACAGCTGAAATCTAAAAGGGCATACTCAGCTATGAGGTAACTGGCTGTGGATGGCACAGCTCTGTCTAGGATGGCACAATTCATACTCAACCGAAGGTAATAGCCAACCTGCTAGCTGACAAATTTGGAGCAAACTTCACCACCTGTCCCCTCCAGTCATCCCCTAAAGTACACCTGCCAGGTGGCTACTATCTCAAGAGAGTATTCCAAATTGCCTTTAAAACAACTTAAAGCATGACTTGGGTGACCCACTTGGATACCTGTTTAACCATAGTCTGAGAACTGGCTATGTTCCAGTGGAATGAAGGACAGCAACAGTAATCCCTCTGTCAGGTGACCATCAACCAGCCCTGGGAATTATAGGCCCATAAGCTTGATTAGCTTCATTTGGAAGATCATGGAAATAATCATTATGGACCTTATTAACAAGGACATAGGCATTCTCCAAACTCTGGACCCAACCCAGTTTGAATTTGTTAAAGTTAGATCATGCTGTTAAATATGGATGATTTCTTCAAGAAACTCACCAAGGTCCTGGATGAGGCAAAGACAGTGCATACTGCCTATTTTGACCTAGCCAAGGCATTTGATACAATCCCTACTCAGGTATTATAGATAAACTCTCCCAATTGGAAATGAACCCCTACGTTACCAGATGGGTAGCCAATTGGCTCACCAGCAGGACACATATTGTAAAAGTGGGTGACTTCACCTCTATCAAAGACCAGTCACCAGTGGGATACCACAGAGTTCTGCACTGGGCACCTTACTCTTTGAAATTTATTTCTCAGGAGTCCAGGCAAATTTGGACAGCCTAAGTTCACTGACAATTGCAAACTGGGAGCAATCATAGAGTCTCCCAATGATGTTAATATACAGCAAACAATGTTAATACAGACAAATGATTGGTTCCAAAGCCATGGATTAAAGCTAAATGCAGAAAAATGCATTATTATTCCCTTCTGTAAAGCTTACAGCCCTGCTAATTGCATTACAGACAGCACTCACCTCAAGTTTAGACCTAGTGTAGACCACTTGGGTTGATAGTAACCTGAACTCTGACCACAACATTGCCACAGTATTAAGGAAATCATTCTATATGGCACATCTTATAAGTAAAGGTATTGCATCTAGATCCAAGGATGTTATAATTCCATAATACTTGGCCCTCATTGGACCAATAATTAAGTACAATGCTCCCTTTTGCATGCACCTCACCAGATACCTAAAACAATTGCAGAGACCACAGATGTTTCTCACCAAGGGATTACAGGTTACACAAAACAAGTCTTATGTGGAAAGACTTAAATCTCTGTCACTGTATTCTGTCTCCTTCAGGTTGATAAGGGGTGACCTGTGCCTGGTTTACAAGGCAGTCTCTGACCTGGCCCTGATGGAAATACTAACCATTTATAAATCAAACTGCATGAGGTTCACCAGCTCCAGGAATCTTAACTTAGACTCTGACATGAACAGGTCATATATCCCAGAGACTGTCACTTCCCTGGAACAAGCTTCCAATTCATGTGAAACAGAGCCCCTCCCTGACCCATTTCAAACACAACCTAGATCCATGGATGAGCGACCACAAATTCACTGCTGGGGTGGCACCCATGTCCCTCCTGAACAGAGGAAATCATTATTAACTACCACAGACTCTTACCTCTGCAAACTTCACTCACCTAACCACCAACAACTGGGGCAACTTGAGATAAGTACTGTATGGCTTGGCTTGTAAGGATCCTAGTAACTTTTATAAACCTATGAACCCAGCTCATGAAAAATCTTGTCTCCCTTCCATTAGACATGAGTTTTGTTAATTTTGATGCAGGATATACCCTTTCCTTTGCAGGAGGTTTTTTTTTTTTTTGCTGTTGTTAAAGGTAAAGCTGTTCAAAGGGTATGATTGCAAAAATGAGGGTAGAAGGCTCTCTCCTTGGTGAAAGAAAAGGTGCTCTCCCCTTAGGGTGTCCCTCAGTTTGTAATTTTAAATTACTTAAGTCATTTTTTAGTTCTTGTGTGAAATATTCACCTATTAAGGTCCATCTCTCTCTGCCATCTCAGTTTTGCACGCATGCTTACAATCTATATTTTTGTTGTAATGCTCAAACCTTCTTCAACAGACTATTTCATGTTAGGTTCTCCTTAAGAAACTGTCCTGCTGTCAAAGACAAGAATTTTATATTGCAAATACTGTCGTTAACTATTTAGTACTGCCCACATTTAGCTGCAGTGTTTCACAGCATGCCTGCTTGGTTGATGAGAAGGTGCTGTGTTTAGTTTCAGTGCATTAAAAGCTAATGGTGTGCAAGTACCTTGAATTAGGTCTGTCTGACTGTCCCATGCTCTTGTACTAAGAAAATGAATCACATCCAAAATTGTATCCATTTTATGCCTGAACTACGGTGTGAGAAGAATACCGATAACAGTAACAGTGTTAAGGATCTGCTAAATAAACCTGCTTAAACTATGGAAGCAGTTGTTCCACCATATGACTACTGATATGGTATGAGGCTTACAGTCACACAGCTGTTTGAAACTGTGTGTTTCATTAATTCCACGATTAGGAATACAATCTGTAATAACAGAAACGTTTAGCCATATAGGTACCATTAAACCAGTAATTATAACAGAGAAACGTAGAAAAACTTTGCTTGCCTTGAGAGAGATTCTAGATGTCTAGACAAAGGGCTCAAGCAATGCCGCTACTTAAATAACCGAGTGAAATTATTATATAGTAGTAATATCTTCTTCTCATTTTGGCTTTTCCCAGTTAGGGGTTGCCATAGTGGAACAATGTTTCACAGAACGATTGGCCGTAGTTAATGGAACAACGTTCCACAGAACAACTGGCTGTAGTTAATGGAACAATGTTTCACAGAATGACTGGCCGTAGTTAATGGAACAATGTTTCACAGAACGATGGCTGTAGTTAATGGAACAATGTTTCACAGAATGACTGGCCATAGTTAATAGAACAATGTTTCACAGAACAACTGACTGTAGTTAATGTAACATTTCACAGAATGACTGGCTGTAGTTAATGGAACAATGTTTCACAGAGCAACTGGCTGTAGTTAATAGAACAATGTTTCACAGAACAACTGGCCGTAGTTAATGGAATAACGTTTCACAGAATAATTGACCGTAGTTAATGGAACAATGTTTCACAGAATGACTGGCCATAGTTAATGGAACGTTTCACAGAACGACTGGCCGTAGTTAAATACATTTAAGTCTAAACCTTTAAAATGTCCAGCTCCTGATGTAGAACAGAGTGTGGAAGGAATGACAGTAAAGGTGGATGGGGAACAGTGGAGTATGAAGAAGTGAAGTAAGGACCCACCCCTGTGCTTGAGTGGGGGTAATGAATGGTCATGCATGCCAGCATCAAACCAGATCCAAAAATGTCATCTTCCCCCTGCAACTCTCCCCTTAACAGACCCATCATTGAACACAACCCCCCTTTTTATAGGTACATGTCCAAAAACATTACTCAAATGGAAAGGCACCAGTAATTTTTTACCAAGAAAAGTAAATGCCTTAAATATCATGTGCACATTGATATATCTATTGGGTGTCTTTATTTCTTATATCCAATTATTTTTGTTTTACTTGTTTATGGTGCCAATGAAATAAATAGTTGCTGACACCCTTTTTAAAGCAAAAAAAAAACACACTAAAGCCTCCACATCCACATTCTCAAGGTGTGTTTCCCTATTTGTACATGCACAGTAAGAGACAAATTCAAATGTTGATCTAGTAGTTAGTGCAAAGAAAGGAGAGCATTGTGAGCGACAGTTGTTTTATCTCCCAGTGCCATGTTTTCAGTCTGCATCAGTAACTCTTATTAATTTTCTTATTTTGAATTTTCATATATTTTTACTGCAACACTTCATGAAAAGCACCTTCTTTGTTCCAGCTTGAAACCAGAATGTCAGAGCAGCATCAGCATCCCCCAATAACATGAGCACTTCTAGGTTATACATACAATTTACACTCACAAGACCAACTAGTGCTCTATATCATGTCAGTGGCTCAACACATAACACATTTACCTTTAGTGTTGGAAGATCAGACAGTTGTGGGTTCTACTCCCACTCTGGTTGACTGGACTAATTTTTGAACTGCAGAACAGCATTAGGGGGTGCTGTACCGTATCATCCTTTAGATGAGATGTTAACCAAGGCCATATTTGCTCGATTTTTTTGGTATTTCATGTAAAAGATCACATGGTACTTATAAAAAGAGTAGTAGTTACTTTATTTATACATCTTAATACTATAGACCTTTTACATTATTTACAATATTTATACTTTCAATGTCACACTAATATTTACTTTCCATGTTGTCACAATCCCATTTTCATCAAATTAACATCGCTCCCTTATTATTTTACTTTTTATCCCTTCCTTCTATTCTCCCTAATCCTTTGTTCCATAGCCATCTTTTTATTTCAACTAAATTATCACCTTCTATATTTCTGTTATACATTTTTTCTACAAACCAAATGTTGTCCCATTTGTCAGTTTTACATTTCCTTCCTTTCTAATACTTGACATATAATATCACATCCATATTTATATTTCTGAATCCTTCCCATTTATACTCCTTTTTTAACAACTCATGCCCTCCAGTACAGCTCTTTTGATTGTGCACCTTTAACTCCTAGTGGGCGTGGCTTGAGTCTTTAAAAAATAAAGTTATCACCTTACAATTCTAACAAATACTCATTGACATAGGACAAATATCAATACAATTGTGTTTGCCATCATGTATGCTTCAAGATAAAATATTCTGATACCTCGTATAGGGCATGGTTTTGGAATTATTAATGCAAATATGAACAAGCAATATTTGACACCTAGAGGAGCAGTAGGCGGTAACTGCAGATGCACCTGGAGGCGTCACTCAGCTGTAATGAGTTTGTTTCTCCAAAACATTTAATTATTTTTACATTCAAAAATAAAGTTATGTCATTTCTTCCTTTTTATATCTCATTTTGTCTAGTACTTTATATTCATATTATCTTTTTACTGATAATTTATCCAAAAAAATCTCCATAAAAAATCTGCACCTCATAAAACATCTTAAACATTTTCCTTCCATTTTTATATAGCACTATTTACTCTGCCTTTAACTCTGTTCATGGATATACCAAGTAATATTTCCATGACCATATTATACAATTCCTTTTAGTTGCCAATAATTTCACCAAACTAATTTCCATAACATAGCTTTACTTTCACATTTTTTCTTTCAGTCTTTTCCTGCTTTCTACTTCTTCTCTTCACATACCCACTCACATGAACGCGCATGTGTGTGTGTGTGTGTGTGTGTGTGTGTGTGTGTGTGTGTGTGTGTGTGTGTGTGTGTGCTTGTGTGTGTGTGTATATGTATGTGTGTGTCTGTGTGTGTGTGTGTGTGTGTGTGTGTGTGTGTGTGTGTGTGTGTGTGTGTGTGTGTGTGTGTGTGCACTCGTGCATCTCCTAAATATACCACAGTGTTTCTTTTTAATAAAACATCTGTCTTCTTTTAAGTGAATTCAATTTTGATTCCCAAATTAAACTAAAAAAAATTTTTGCGCTGTTTTAGCTGGATACAGAAACTTTCCCCATAAATGGGTTAGAGGTTGGTATAATGCTTAAGGTGTTTATCTTACAGACACAAGGTACGGGTTTGATTCTCAACTTTAAGAGAAATTAGCTAGGCATAAAATAGCCCACAAAGGCGACTAACCAATCCAGTACATAATAAATAAAAACTTTTCTTCCACCAAACCAATCATTTTAATTCCATCCATTATTTCTCTCCATTGTCTTATTATACTTTAATATTCTCCATATTTCACTCCCAATACAGTTATCCCTTTTATGGTATAATATATTCTATTCAGTTTCAAAATTTCACCAAACCCTTAACATTTGTTTAACTATAAACAATTTTTATCACTTTTTTCAATTTTTATGACTATGTCACTCACCCAAACTTTGTTTTAAGTCATAATAACCAAATCATCCGCATACAGCAAACACATAGTAAAATTCCTTTCTCCATCTGACATCTTGTTTCTCTCATTCTGCAAGTATACATTTCTATTACTGCAGTGATCACCAATAGAAAAAAAGACACATTCTTGAAGGACATCCTTATTCAACCCTTCGAATGATTCCTATTTTTCTTCACACCCACCCATTCAATGTAACTTTCACCCAGGACTTTTCATAATACATTTTATTACATTCACTACTTTATCCCCAATCCCATATGTCTTTAATATCTGCCACATTGCCTCATGACTTGACCTGTTGAATGCTTTTGTTACATCCCATGTTACTAATCTACCCTCCTTCTTTCTAAACCTTATTTTACCATTACTAACATTTCTTTCACTTATCTTCCTTTTACACTAAAGCACCATCCCCTATAACTTCATTTAGTATTTTCTGCATCATTTTTTACATAATTTTCAATTAAAAATATAACCTGTATTCCCTATTTGGCCTCAAATGTTTGTATCTTTACTTTCACCCTTTTTCCCTATAAATTTAGGCACTACACCACATATCGTTTTTTCTTTATTCCTTTCTTCAGCCATTCATCCCGTATCTTAATGAACACTCTTTTTCACTTCCTCCCTTCCTTCCCTTACAGTTTTGCCTAATTATTCCATTTTAATTCTATCCTCTGAATGTTTGCAAAGATTTTAAGATATTTTTATCTTCTATTTTCATCTTCTACTTGATTTCATGCATTCTACTTACAATTTTTGAACCACTTCCATAATTTCTTCGTATTTATATTTTATATTACCTTCCTCTTCTAGTATCGCATCCACCTTCCTATCTCATTTTAATTTTTTTCTAAAAAAAGGTGAAGCTTCCATTTTCCCTTTTAAAATTATTTTTGTATGTACATTGTCTATACTTTATCTCGTTTTTGAAATAACTTTTTTCTGTTTCTCTTATTTTTTCAGTACCCTCTTCTATCATTTTTACATACCTTCTCATATCTTTTTCATAGTCCATCATACCACTTGTTTTTATTTTGTTCTCAACTTCTAAAAACATTTTTTACTATGTTCCTTATTCGACACCCAGCATTATGCCCAATATTCACACTGCACTCATCGTCTTCATATTTCCATAATTTTCTACATTCTTCTCTCATTTCATACATTTTGCTAATTTCAGCAGATAAACTTTCTATTCCGATTGCTTCCTTTTTTATTTCTCTATCTCCTATTCTTGCCTTCCTGCTCAATCTGAAATGTTTACCATTTCTATACCACCTTTTGAATATATCACATAATCTATTTCAGTTTCCAACATTCATTTCTATATGTCCATTCCATATTTGCCTATTTTCAACCCTCTACATTTTATTAACTCTTTCATTATCTTAAAATCTTGTGTTAATTGTCCTCTTTCCTTCATTCAATTACAATTAAATCTGCTGTCATAATTAATGATGCATTTACCATTACAAGCTTATTTATTTATTTATGTATTTATTTATTCAAACATCTTTTTTGTCTTAGACATATTTATCTTCCAGGTAATTACCACAGTCACATCTAATATGCTTATTTCATCACTTCTTATCAGATCTCCTATCCCTGAATGTCTCATTTCCCACTGTCAATATAATCTTCCTTCCCCATATTACTTCAACTGTTCCTCTTTTTTCCTTCTTCACACATCAATTATCCACAAGCATATTAAATCAGTTCTTAATTTCATACACCTCTCAGTCCTTAACAAACTGTTGATATCATTTTATATACTATTTATTCCCATATTTCTGTATTATCTTTTTTCCTTTCTTTGCATCTTTGTCACATCCAGTTTTATTTTCTTCTTTCTTCTCCTAAACCTCATACCATCTAATTTGTAATCATTTCCTTCTCCCTCCTCACCTTCATCACTTTCTAATACTTCATACAACTGATTTTTAATCATGTCCTTCTACCCTGCTCCTTCATCACTTTCTAATACTTCATAAAACTGATTTTTAATCATTTCCTTCTCCCTCCACTCCTTCATCACTTTCTAATACTTCATACAACTGATTTTTAATTGTTTCCTTCTCCCCCCGCTCCTTCATCACTTTCTAATACTTCATACAACTGATTTTTAATCATTTCCTTCTCCCTCCACTCCTTCATCACTTTCTAATACTTCATACGACTGATTTGTAATCATTTCCCTTTCCCTCCACTCCTTCATCACTTTCTAATACTTCATACAACTGATTTGTAATCATTTCCTTCACCCTCCACTCCTTCATCACTTTCTAATACTTCATACAACTGATTTGTAATCATTTCCTCTCCCTCCGCTCCTTCATCACTTTCTTTTTTTTTTCTTCAAAACAGGTTTATTGTTTTAACATATAAGAGAAATATCATAACAATTTTATGCAAGTAATTAAAAATAGGTATTATTATAATATTCAACAAAACAACTAAAGTATTTACAAAGACATCCACTACAATCAGATCAATTAATTAAACTAAAATACCGTGCTATTGAAATTAGAATTGTTTTAACAAATTTTGTAAATTATCCCATACAATATAATAAGATGTTTTTCTAGTTGTTCTTGTCCTAATTGTGTTTATTTCCATATGGCACACTATATTCATAACATTTTTAAATTCATTGAACGAAGGAGGTGTATCTGAAATCCAATTTCTAGTTATTATTTTCCTAGCCACTGCTAGAATAGACCATAACAAGGGAAGCTTAACCTTTTTAACACTTTGAGGTACAGGTGTGTTGAATAATATAAGAGATTTAGAAATAATGAAATTATCTGTAAAAGAGCCTGCAAAAATTCATTAATTGACTTCCAGTATTCTTTCAATTTTATACAGTCATAAAACATATGAGCCCAGTCAGCATTAATTTCTACATTACATCTCTTACATAAATTATCTTTATTATTTATTTTATTCATGATCAAAGGTGTATAAAAAGATCTATGTAAAAATTTCCATGTATAAAGTCTCCAGACAATGGAAGATGTAGTTCTATAAGCAGATTCCAATATATATTGTTTATCTTGTTGATTTGGTGGGTCCCCATTAATAGAAGTGAAATAATTCCAGTATGAATCTACACTGTAAAAAGTTTCTTGTCTGATAATTTTATGTATGTATGAAAGTTTACCTTTATCAGAAACTTTATGTTGTAAATTTAATATCAAGTAATCAATCAGTGTTGGAATAGATTCTTTAACTGTTATAGACATTAGATCTATTTTATTAATGAGATGTTGTCTAAAGGTCTGAACCTCTAACCAGCAAGTTTCTCTTAGATCAAATTCTTGTTTTAAGAAATCTAGATTTTTAACTTTATTATCAGATATCAACTGATACCAGTACTTTAGATCATTATCTATAGCTAAATGAGTTCCTTCAGAAGTAGATGACAAAAGCATACCCTGAGTATACATTATAGGGAATATAATAAAATTCCATTCCCTATATTTAGGGTGCATGAATATAAAGTTACGATAGCTAATAATAATGTTTAATGGGTAACAAACAATATGTTTTGGTGTAATAGGTGAAGTACAAAATTCCTTTAGTAACCATAACATGGAGTTATTTACAATCATATTGTTATGTGTTAAGGAGATTTTCATGAAGTGCATACTAATTAGCTCCCAATAATCTTTCCATTTTGCAACATATGACTGATCTATTAATAAAGTAATAACTTTTACAATAGAAGAGATAGTATATAAATTAAAGTCTGGAAAAGAAATACCCCCATGAGACCAGCAATTAGTATGTTTCTTTAATGCAATCCTAGGTCTATTAGGTGCCCATAAGAAATTTAACATTAGTGTATTCAATTTCTTGATAATTATTTTTGTAGGTGAAAGTATTATTGATTGTATTAAGTATAAAATCTTGGGGAATATTATCATTTTAATAATTATAAGTCTCTCCTCCATAGTAAAAAACATATTATTCCAGGTATTAAAAAGGTTTTGTATATTAAGAAAACAGGTATTATAATTATTATATATAATAGATTTAATATCTTTAGATAGTATTATACCTAAATAAGTTATCTGACCTGAATTGGGTACATATTTAGTAAAATCACTAATGAGAATATTTTTTCGTGTATATATAGGTAGTATTTTAGTTTTTTCTTCATTGGATATTAAACCAGAAATACTTTTAAAATTCATCATTTTATCAAATAGAGACTGCATTGAAGAATTAGATCCCGCTGATGTAATTAGAACATCATCTGCAAAAAGTTGAATTTTGGATGTTATATTTTCATCTATTTCAAAACCCTCTATGTCAGTACTGTTTCTGATCAAATTAGCCCAAGGCTCCATTACTAAAGTGAATAATAGTGGAGAAAGTGGACATCCTTGTTTTGTACCTTTAAAAATGGGTATTTTTTGTGAAACATATGTTCCTACCTTAATATAAGCCAAACTTGCTTTGTATAAATGCTCAATTAGATTTACAAATGCATCTGAGAAGTTTGTGCACTTCAGTAAGGTAAACAGATAGTCCCAACTTACTGAATCAAATGCTGAACTTATATCAAGGCTAATAAGTGTTAAATCTTTCTTTTTCCTATTTGCAAAATCAATTAATGTTAAAGTTCTTCTTATATTATCAAAAGTATTTCTATTTACAATGAAACCTGTCTGATCTATATCTATAATGCCGGAGATGATTGTCTTCAATCTATCAGCAAAAATACTCATAAACATTTTATAATCAACATTAAGTAATGAGATGGGCGATATGAAGTACATCTAGTTGGATCTTTATTAGGTTTTAAAATTGGCGAAATAAATGTATATTGCCAAGATGGGGAGTTATTAACTCAGTTTGGGCCAAAATAAAAACCTTATGTATTAATGAATATGTACTTTTAGAAAGGATTTTATATATCTCTGGTATAATACCATCATTACCCAGTGCTTTGTTTGATTTAAGCTTATTTATTTGTGTAATAACTTCTGTATATGAAATACTCTTGTCCAATAGTTTAATCTGTTGTTTATTAAGCTTTTTATTCATGTTTGTGGTTATAAACTCCTTTATTTTATCTTTAGGTTCCATGTTAATGTTATTATGGTTAATTTTGTGAAAGTGATTTCTAAATTCATCTAGTATTTCTGGTATACTAGAAACATTCTTCTTTTTCCTTAGAGAAAAGATGTCTTCGATATGGTTTTGTTTATTCAACCTTTTTGTTTTATTTTTAAGTCTATGTAAGTATTTGGGGCTTATTGAATAAGACAAAAACTTGTATTTCTCTAAAGTTATTTTAACTTTATGAGTTAAAATTTCTTTGTATTTCTCATTTAGTTTGTTTATTTCTTCAATAACTTTCTTGTCCATAATATTTTCTTTATTATTATGTTTATAAGAGTCTAATTTACTTTGAATATCTAACAATTCCTTATCCCAAGATTTCCTTTTATTATTATACCATCTGATACTTTGTCCATATAGATATGATTTTAAGGCATCCCAAACATAAACAATGGAGACTTCAGGAGTATTATTTATGTCTAAAAAATGTTTTACTTCTGAAAGTATATATTTTTATAGTCTTTTAGTTGAGTTAAGTATGCTGGTATCCTTTTGATCTGAACATTATGAGTATTTTTTATCATGAATTCAAAAACAATTGAATTATGATCAGATATAGGACATGAAATGATTTTGGAATTAATTAAATCTGTTACCATCTGGTTAGAAATAAAGACCCTGTCTATTTTTGAATATGCTTTGTATCTGTTAGAAAAAAAGGTGTATGGTAATGATTTTGAATCTATCTGATTATTAATATCATTCAAATGATAAGAATTAGAAAAATCATTTAAATGTTTTGCATTAGATGTAATTCTTCTTTTCCCTATAGTGGTAGTATCACTTTCATGTAGTATACAATTAAAGTCACCAGCTAAAATAATATCTCCTATAGAGAATGATATGATCTTATCAAGATGATGTTTCACTGTATTAATACCAATTCCAGTTATCCAATATACATTAATTAAAGTGTAAGTCTTCCCATTAATTTGTATTGTAACCATACAAAACATTCCTTTGTCATCCTGATAAGACTTAATGGTTTTAGGAATGGGCATACTTTTATTCCATAAAATAGCCACTCCTCTTTTTCTGAGTGTGCTCTGAACTAACCAATACTGTATATTTGTTTGTGGCTAGTTTATCAATATCTTTTTCAAGAGATGGGTTTCTTGCAGGAAGACTAAGTTGGCCTTATGTAAATTAATGTATCTTATTAGGCTTGCCCTTTTACACGGATTATTCAATCCATTAATGTTTAAAGAAATTCCTTTTAAAGATGTCATTTGGCATTTTTAAAACTTAAGAATCTTATGATCAAAATAACAAATAACAAGATAAGTAATGTTACATCTCCTCCTTTAGGTGTACCTTTAAATATAGCTGTATTTATTGAATCTCTTATAGGATTTTGTATAGGATTCAATTTTGTTTGTAGTGACAATGAGTGTACAAAATATATTGTGGATGTCAAAACTATATACAAATAACAATGAACAAGTGAAAATAATGTAAGGATTAAACCTTGCATCCAGCCTGGAGTTATAAACTCCAACTTAGAGTAGTATTTACCACTCAAGTTAACCCCCTACCCTAAGCAGCAGTACCTCAGCTACCACCTTATCAATTTAATACTAGTTATATTTAACTGAGGTTAACATTTTTCAATTCAATTATCTAGCAAGACAAGACTACACATTTGGTAAAACAGCATCATATAAACTAAAATAAACTTTTTTTAAAAACTGTTCATACTACTATATACATCTATGTAATATAAAACACTTGTATTCAAATAGCATTCAAATAATCTTGATGTTAGAAATCAAGAGGAGAGAAAAATAAGTTCTAACATTCATTTAAATCAAAAACTTTGGCTAATATGATTCAGACATTACATATATTAAGATGCATCTATTTTCTGTCATGTAAATGCAATCAACAGCTTCCAAAAAAAACCATGAATTGCTTGTATATGAGCATTTACTCAAACTCATTATTGTCAATAGAATAAAATATTGTATTCATAGAAATTGTTATAAATCATACTGCATAGTTATGCAGATTCTCAGAAACACTTGCATTATTGTAAAAAAAAAAAAAAAAAAGAAGCCATCACACACACACATATATATATATATATATATATATATACATATACATATACATACACACACACACACACACACATATATATATATATATATATATATATATATATATATACACACACACACACACATACACACACACACACACACACACACACATATATATATATATATATATATATATACATATATAAAATTATTTATGCTTGTCAATCAGATGAATTAAATGAGTTATAGTAATGTATATGTTTGGAACATAAGTTTTTAACACAGATTATTATGCTGCTGTTAAGTAGATTTTCAAAAACACTTGAATAAATGTTTCATTTTCTATGCCTTCTAAAATAAGACATTTACTTACTACAAGAAACTGCATCATTTAAACTCATTATAACTGACATATTTATGAATTATAACATAGATATTTAAGTAATTATATAAAATAACTCACATTTAGATGTTAAAGAGTTCATTTTCCTTCACATAGTCATTTTCGCCATTTCTATTTCCTGGTAGAGTGTTCTTCCTGAATCTGTGATGTGTCAGTGTGATATCTAGGTCAAAGGTTAGACTAACTGCTTTCAGCTTCTCTGTGAGAATTCTGAGAGTTGAAGCTTTTGAAGTAGCTCATGGACACTGTGCATGAGACAGCCCACATCCCAGATTGTCTCCCTTAACATTTTGGCGGAAACTTATTAAAACTAGTGACAAACATTCATTTAGCAGTGTAAATGCATCTAAACATGACAAAACATTCACAATGTATTTTACAGGTTATTACAGCCTCTATGTAAGTGAAATTAAGCCCAAAATTATTAATAAGTAACAAAACTCAATATTTTTGTCCCAACTCAATTTTTATGCAAATCGTATTATTTACTGTGTCTATATGATCAAAAGCATTTCTATATATTAATAAAGAAAAGAAAAAGAGAGTAGAAAATAAAAGGGTGTAAGGCAGAAATAAAAAATGTAAGAGAAAGCTATAAGAAGTATATACAATGGAATATTACTTACTGTTTATATTAATAGAGTTAAAAATAAAACATATTATTTACTATTATTTAGTTCTAATTATTATTAGTTAAAGCATGACAGATTATTTACAAACAAGCATAAGCAGTATAATCAAGAAAGTATAATTAGGAATAGCATTTGAAGAACATATAAACTTTTTACAAGGAATAAATATGTTATTATTCTATTAATCATATTTTCATTACTCTTCTCTCCCTGCCCTCCCCACCCTTTACCCACTACATAATCTAAATAGAATGTCATTGTTTAAACAAAGAAAAGAAGAAAAGAAGAAAAAAAAAAGATAAAGAAAAAAATGTATCAAATTACTGACCTTACTTCTCTTTTTCAGAAAGAGAAACAAATTGAATCATAGCTTGCCATTAAATCTTCAGATATTTTGACTGGTTATGAAACAAAACATTTCTTTGCACACAGAGAATAACTTTGATTAAATCTTTTTCAGAATATTTGTGGCTTTCTGAAAATGCAGGAACTATATTTAAAAAGATTAATAATGAAATAAAATGATGAGAGAGAAAAAAAACATAGAACAAATCATTTGTTTTTTAGTCTCTTCTTCTTCTCTGAAGTCTTCCATGAAGTTTCAGTTGCCAGTCTCTTTAATGAAGGACTAGCCCATTCCATTTCCTCTATTTTATCCAAAATCTTATTTTTTTTGATAAACAGTAAAGCAGAGTCTAAGTCATCGAAAATTTTAGGACCATCAGGAAGGAAGATTTTAAGCTTGGCAGGAAACAGACGGTATGTTTTAAACTGTGCTTTTTTAAGCTCCCTTATTAGTGGCAGAAAAACTTTTCTTTTAGCTATTACCATGGAAGAATAGTCATTGTCAAAATGCACAGTTGTCTCATTAATCTTAACAGGAGCTTTAGCCCAAGCAGATTTAAGAACCATCTATTTATCAAAAGATGATAGAAATCTAACTATAACTGATCTAGGATATTTTTTGTTAGAGTTAGTATTAGCTATAGATCTATGTGCTCTTTCGATACCTAAAGAGAATGCTTCTGGTAAGTCTAAAGTTTTAGGGAGCCATGTTGTTAAAAAAGAAGTAATATTGTTACCTTCAATATTTTCTGGCAGTCCAAAAATCCTAATGTTATTGCGCCTAGATCTATTTTCCAGGTCATCCAGCTTTGTTTGTAAATGTGTATTTTGTTTCAGCAGAAACTCAATGTTGATTTCCTCTTCTTGGATTCTATTTTCCATGTCATTCACAGCTTCTTCTATGCCTGTCATCTGGATCTTCTGTTGTTGCAGGTCTATATTTAACAAGTCTATTTGTTTTGTAGTTTTTTCTATGAAGGTGTCTATTTTAGTATCCATTGTATCCATCTTAGCAGTAAGTTGCTGGATTATAATTATCAGAGACTGAAGTTCTTTCTTGATGCTGAAGTCTTGAGAATTTGTCTTACTGGAACTCATTTCAGACTGATAAACTGACAGGAAAATTTCCAAAGTGATTTCTGACAGGAATATTGTTAAGATTTCCTTTCTTTTTTAGATATAGTTCAAGAACTATATAAAACAAACATATTTAGAAAGAAAATGACTTCAAAAATTAATTTTTTAAGTAATTAATTCCTGTCAGTGTAATGAAATTGGTGGAGCTGAAGAAATCTGCTGCTATCCTGTGTTCATCCTTGGCCACACCCCCCCTTCATCACTTTCTAATACTTCATACAACTGATTTGTAATCATTTCCTTCTCCCTCCGCTCCTTCATCACTTTCTAATATTTCATGCAACTGATTTGTAATCATTTCCTCTCCCTCCGCTCCTTCACCACTTTCTAATAATTCATACAACTGATTTGTAATCATTTCCTCTCCCTCCGCTCCTTCATCACTTTCTAATACTTCATACAACTGATTTGTAATCATTTCCTTCTCCCCCCTCTCCTTCATCACTTTCTAATACTTCATACAACTGATTTGTAATCATTTCCCTCTCCCTTCGCTCCTTCATCACTTTCTAATACTTCATACAACTGATTTTTAATAATTTCCTTCTCCCTCCACTCCTACATCACTTTCTAATACTTCATACAACTGATTTGTAATCATTTCCCTCTCCCTCCGCTCCTTCATCACTTTCTAATATTTCATGCAACTGATTTGTAATCATTTCCTTCTCCTTCCACTCCTTCATCACTTTCTAATACTTCATACAACTGATTTGTAATCAGTTCCTTCTCCCTCCACTCCTTCATCACTTTCTAATACTTCATACAACTGATTTGTAATCATTTCCCTCTCCCTCCACTGCTTCATCACTTTCTAATATTTCATGCAACTGATTTGTAATCATTTCCTTCTCCCTCCACTCCTTCATCACTTTCTAATACTTCATACAACTGATTTGTAATCATTTCCTTCTCCCTCCACTCCTTCATCACTTTCTAATACTTCATACAACTGATTTGTAATCATTTCCTTCTCCCTCCGCTCCTTCATCACTTTCTAATACTTCATACAACTGATTTGTAATCAGTTGCTTCTCCCTCCACTCCTTCATCACTTTCTCATACTTCATACAACGGATTTGTAATAATTTCCTTCTCCCTCCACTCCTTCATCACTTTCTAATACTTCATACAACGGATTTGTAATCATTTCCTCTCCCTCCGCTCCTTCATCACTTTCTAATACTTCATACAACTGATTTGTAATCATTTCCTCTCCCTCCGCTCCTTCATCACTTTCTAATACTTCATACAACTGATTTGTATTCATTTCCTTCTCCCTCCGCTCCTTCATCACTCTCTAATACTTTATACAACTGATTTGTAACCATTTCCTTCTCTCTCCTCTCCTTCATCACTTTCTAATACTTCATACAACTGATTTGTAATCATTTCCTTCTCCCTCCGCTCCTTCATCACTTTCTAATACTTCATACAACTGATTTGTAATCATTTCCTTCTCCCCTCTCCTTCATCACTTTCTAATACTTCATACAACTGATTTGTAATCATTTCCTTCTCCCTCCACTCCTTCATCACTTTCTAATACTTCATACAACTGATTTGCAATCATTTCCTTCTCCCTCCGCTCCTTCATCACTCTCTAATACTTCATACAACTGATTTGTAATCATTTCCTTCTCCCTCCGCTCCTTCATCACTTTCTAATACTTCATTCAACTGATTTGTAATCATTTCCTTCTCCCTCCGCTCCTTCGTCACTTTCTAATACTTCATACAACTGATTTGTAATCATTTCCTTCTCCCTCCACTCCTTCATCACTTTCTAATACTTCATACAACTGATTTGTAATCATTTCCCCTCCCTCCGCTCCTTCATCACTTTCTAATACTTCATACAACGGATTTGTAATCATTTCCTTCTCCCTCCGCTCCTTCATCACTTTCTAATACTTCATACAACTGATTTGTAATCATTTCCTCTCCCTCCGCTCCTTCATCACTTTCTAATACTTCATACAACTGATTTGTAATCATTTCTTCTCCCTCCACTCCTACATCACTCTCTAATACTTCATACAACTGATTTGTAATCATTTCCTTCTCCCTCCGCTCCTTCATCACATTCTAATACTTCATACAACTGATTTTTAATCATTCCTTCTCCCTCCGCTCCTTCATCACTCTCTAATACTTCATACAACTGATTTGTAATCATTTCCTTCTCCCTCGGCTCCTTCGTCACTTTCTAATACTTCATACAACTGATTTGTAATCATTTCCTTCTCCCTCCACTCCTTCGTCACTTTCTAATACTTCATACTACTGATTTGTAATCATTTCCTTCTCCCTCCGCTCCTTCATCACTTTCTAATACTTCATACAACTGATTTGTAATCATTTCCTTCTCCCTCTGCTCCTTCATCACTTTCTAATACTTCATACAACTGATTTGTAATCATTTCCTTTTCCCTTCGCTCCTTCGTCACTTTCTAATACTTCATACAACTGATTTGTAATCATTTCCTTCTCCCCCCTCTCCTTCATCACTTTCTAATACTTCATACAACTGATTTGTAATCAT
>NC_056744.1:1690363090-1690380364 GCF_019279795.1 Protopterus annectens | reverse complement strand
TAAAGTGGTTAGAAAATCCTTCAACATGGCCCACCTTATCACAAAGGGGTTTGCATCTAGAAAAAAAGGAAGTTATTGTCCCCCTCCACTCATCACTCATTAGACCCATTTGGGATGTACCTTACAAGACATCTGCAACAACTGGAGAGGCCTCAAAAATACCTCACCAAGAGGATAACTGGCCTAAAACAGATGCCCTATGCCACCAGGCAAAAAACTTCAACTGTACTCAGTTGCATACCGGCTACACAGAGGTGATCTCTGCCTGACATACAAGGCTATGTCAAACTCCGAATTGCTGGAAATGCTCCACCTAAGGAAAACCCAATCTACCCAAGCTACATGCTCTAGGGACCTAAACCTGATATCAACAATAAACAGGACTTGTTGGAGGGACAGATTCATTTCCCAAATTCTCCCCTTGTTCTGGAATAAGGTCCCCATATATGTGAGGCAGAGCTCCTCATTAGCACTCTTCAAGAAGAATCTTGATGAGTGGATAGGGAACAGGAAATTCACCCTGGGAATCACTTCTGTTGCCCTGCTGGCCAGAGACACAGGTAACTAAACCATGTGGGAGGCACAAGCCAAAACATTTTGGCCAGGCTTAGTTATGCCCTAGGGCCAATAGCCTAGTACCTACCTATGAACCTATGAAAATAGAAAATAACTACTGTTGGACACTGTTAAAAGATGGCTAACTAAGGGTTGATATTTTTGCTATACATCTAAAGTTGTTTATCTTGCCTGGTCATGCACAGCCTTTTACATAGGCAAGACTAAAAATTCACTCAACAAATGTTTTAAAAAACAGACAATAAAAGTGCCCTAGCAAGACATGCAATAAACTGCGAAATTTTTCTATGTTTAGATTTTCCACTCTTGAAAGGATTATAGATGAAAACAAAGGGGACTGGCAGAATTTACTATTCATAGGTTCATAGGTTCATACTAGGCTATCTGCCCGAGGGCATTTACAAGCCTAGCCCATAGTTTTGTGGCTTATGCCACCCCTTTAGTATGGGGAACTATACCCATTATTTTGCTGTGCCTCTGTCGAGCAGTGACACTGAGGTAATCCCTGGGGTATATCTGCGATCTCCCATCCATTGGTCAAGATTTCTCTTGAACAAGGCCAGCGAGGTGCTCTGCCTCACATATACCGGGATTTTATTCCACAGCATAGGGAGTCTTTGGGTGATGAATCTATCCCTCCAGCACGTCCTATTAATAGCCGTGTCGAGGTTTAAGTCTCCCGCCCTTGTGGCTCTGACGGATCTAGATTTTTTGAGGTGAAGCATATTCATCAAATCTGGGTTTGACATGGCCTTGTATGTTAGGCAAAGGTCACCTCTGAGCAAGCGTGCGACTGAATAGAGCTGGAGTTCTTTCAGTCGGGCAGCATAGGACAGATGTTTGAGACCCTTTATCCTTTTGGTGAGGAACTTTTGTGGCCTCTCCAGCTGCTGCAAGTGTCGGGTCAGATACATTCTGAATGGGGCATTGTACTCAATCATTGGTCTGATGAGTGATGAGTATAGGGAGACTATGACCTCCCTTGATCTAGATGAGAATCCCTTCATGATAAGGTGGGCAATGTAGAAGGTCTTCCTAACTACTTTAGCTACATGGGTGTCGAATGACAGACTACTATCAACCTGGGTCCCCAGGTCCCTGATAACTTCTTCTGTGCTCAGTGGATTGCCACCTATTTGGTAGCTAGGGGTAACCTTGTTTGTCCCGAAGGGTATGACTATGCATTTTTTGGCATTTAACTTTAGGGCAGGGCTCTGGCACCAGTTATCCGTTACAGAGAGAGCCTTGTGAAGGATATCTGTGTCAGATGTGTTTTCTACTATGGCCAGTTTGCAGTCATCTGCAAACTTTGTCAGCCATAACCCTCCTGTGTTTGCTTGTACTTGAAAAGTAGATGCCAAACAAGAGTGGGCCCAGGACTGAGCCCTGTGGTACACCACTTGTGACAGGCTTTGAGTCTGACATGGCGCCAGCAACTCTGACCCTGTGGGTTCTGTCACTCAGCCAGTTTGCAACCCATCTTGTGATGTATGGGTTAACATTTAAGCTGATGAGTTTTTCAATGATACCCGAGTGGGGTATTGTATCAAGGCCTTCGCCAGATCGAGGTAGGCTGTATGGACTGCCTTTCCCTCATCAATGGCTTTGGTGACTGTTTGAAAAAGTCAACCAAGTTTAGAAGGCATGATCTGCCTTTGACAAAGCCAAACTGGGATGGATCCAAAGTCTGCAAATTCCCTATGTCTTTATTTATGAGGTCCATTATGATCCTCTCCATGGCTTTGCAGATAAGGCTTGTCAAGCTAATGGGCGGTAATTTCAGGGTCGGTGGAGGCACCGCCTTTGTGAAGTGGGACCACAGTTGCAGTGCGCCACTCCTGGAGTGCGTATCCAGAGGTAAGACTATGATTAAACAGCTGTCCTAGCTGTGGGTTTAATTCCTCGTTGAGTTCGTGGAGCACACAGCCGGGGACACCATCAGGTCCCATGGATGCTGTGTTTTTGCTTTGGAGAGAGCAGTTCTCACTTGGGCGTTGGAGATGTTTGGGGGCTGCAATCGCTTGGTATAGATATCTCTCCTTTGGGGAGGGGAGAAGTTTGCACTGAACCTGTCAGCCAGTATGTTGGCAATGTCTGTAGGATCAGTAATCTTCACATCATTTTGAACTAGTTCTGAGCATATCTGGGAGTTTCCTCCCAGGTTTCTAACATAGCTAAAGAAGGCCTTATGATTGTCTTTTGAGTCTTTAGCTATTTTTCTCTCAAAATTTGCTTTGGATGATTTTATGAGAGCTCTTAGTTTTTTACTTATAGTGATCAAGGGTGTCTTACCTTTTAAGGATTTTGCTCTATCTTGTAGTAGCTTTCTCCTTTTGTTGTAGAGTTTGTTTATGGCTGGGGTCCACCAGACTGGACGCTTGCCTTTGGTACAAAGAGTCTTTGTTTTGCTTGGGATTGCCTTATCCATGCAGTCCTGCAGGTGCTGGTAGAAGGCATTTGTAAGTGATTCAGCGGCTTGAGTACTGTTTTCCGCCGGCTCGGGGGCCTTAAAGGAGACCACACTAGTCTTTAGAAGTGTGAAGTCGGCTTTCGAGAAGTTTACTGTGGTCTTTTTTATTTCAGGTGCGGGTGGGATGAGGACCTCCAGCGAGATTAATTTGTGATCTGATCTCACCAGTGAGGGGTATACTTCCGGTGTTGAACATTGTGCTCCCATGTTCGTGATGATGAGATCAAGTATGTTTTCTCCTCTTGTGGGGATGGTGACTAGTTGTTCCATGGCATTTGAGTTTATGAATTCCAGGAACTTTTGGGCTAAGTGTTTGGGCTTGAGTAGTGTTCCCAGTCTATATTAGGGTAATTGAAGTCACCTAGTATGATGGTGTTTGGTGATACATTTATCCCCTCTAGTGTTTTCAGGAAGGCCATGTGAGGTTCCTGAGTTTGTGAGGGTGGCCTGTAACATGCTACAATTTGCAGAGCAGTCTTGCCTATGGTTAATTGCACCTGGATGGTCTCCAATGCATCGTACGTTGCCACCAGTCTTGAGGTGTGGGTGTCCTTGATGAATATGGATACCTCCCTCCTTTCTTGGTATTGTCCGGATTTTGGGGCCGGAACGCATGATAAGAGGTAAAACCTGATAGTGCTGGGGTGCTCTCAGGAGCCTTGAACCAGGTTTCTGTCACTGCACAGACATCGATGTTCTCCATACTGAGAAGGGCCTCGAGTGCGTGCATTTTGAGATTTAGACTTCTGGCATTGAGCAGCATTACCCTTAGTTTTTTTCCTTTTTGTGTTCTAGGGTGGTAGGTTTAGAATTTGAGCCTTGCCTAAAAAGGCACTATGGGGTGGCAAGAGCCTTTGCCAATATCCGGAATCCCAGGGTGACAGGTGCAAGCCGTCCCTTGAAGCAGCATGGCTTGTCCAGCATGTCATCCCAGGCAGACAGACATTGGATCCCCTTTGAATGACACCAGAGTTTAAGCCAATTGTTAAAGCTGATCATCTTATCTCTGTATTGTGGCATCATTCTTGGTGAAGGTAGGATACTGCTCAAGGTCAGGGTCATACCTGCCTGGGCTACATAATCAGAGAGCTCCTCAATGTCTCTTTTCATGTAGTCCAAGGAGGTGGGTCTCAGGTCGTTTACACCAGCGTGGACAATGACTGAGTCGTATTTGTACCTGCTGTTGAGAGACCTGAGTGCTTGCGTTATGTGGCAGATTCTAGCCCATCAGGCAGCTTACTGTGACCTTCTCCTTACTCAGTCTGGTGGCGGGACGTCAGTGTGTCTGACTATGGAGTCACCAATGACTAGTGTGTCTGGCATTGTGTTTGGCCTTAGGGGCTGTGACTGTTTGACACTCTGACTGTGAGGTCTATGTGTTGCAGGTGTTGTGTTCTGAGGTGGTGGTTGTTTGGGTGTCTGCTTTGGTGGCCTCTGCTGTTTTGGTAGATTTTTGATCAGAGCCGCCGAGTATGTCTTTGTGTGTTTATGTGTATGATTTGAGGTTGTGATGGTACTATGTGAGACTGGGTCTATAGTGTGTGTGGTAACCTTCTCCTCCTGACTGGTCTTGCCAGTCCTATGTTGAGAGAGCTCAGCCTCCAGTTTGGCCGTATAGTTGCATCTCTCGCATGTATTTGTGTTTTGTGGGAGGAGGAGAGGGTTGTCTGTGTACATGAGGCAATTGTAACATTGCCTCAATATTCACAGGTTCACCAGCTGAGCAGGAGAGGACACTAGCAACTGATCCCTCGACATGCTAGAAGGACTAGACAAAAAAACTTTAAAAGAGATTCGGGGGGACGTGGGTGACCGAGAAATGGGGTTTGCCTTTTGGGGTGCTATCTATAAGAGTGCCGTATCAAGGTAATAAGTACTGTAGGAGCAAGTGCTAGGTTTAACAGATAGAGAAAAGTCTACTTGGAGTCAAGTAGAGATGATCTTTTTAGGTATTAGAGAAAGTGCTAGTAACAGGGATGCTTAAAGGTAAGATTGAAAAGAATGCACTCTGCAGTGTGCACTAGAGAAGTTAGATATGAAAGTAGGTAACTTGAGTTTTACCTGTTTAAAAAGTTAAGGTTTAGTGGAGAGTTACTATTTTTAAAACAGCAAGATGGACTGAAAGGGGTGGTTACTTTTGTATTTTGGTACTATGAAATACTGTAGGAAGGCCAATAAATTTAAATAATTGAAGGGGTGGGGTTTCAAAAGTGATGGTTTTGTGATTACTCACATAAGCCAGTGAAAGTAGAGAGAAATGATATATATGGTCAGATTAACATAAGAGGCGGGCAACTAGAAAGACAGTGGTATTTCAGAGAGAGCTGTGGTCTCTTTTGAAGTTTTAATATGCTGTTAAAACAGAATGCAAGCAAAACACAAGGTAAAGAAAACAAACTACAGTATTCAAAATATAGAAAGACAATACAGAAATACAAAAAATAACAGCAAACTAACCTTTCCTTCACAGCAAAGTGTAGCAGAGTCTGGATGAGCCTTTCTGGTAAAGCATGAAGAACTGTGTTGGCAGTTACGTTTGGATGCCACAAGTGTACTAGGTTTAAATGCAGTGGCATATATTACCATTGAACTGAAATATAAGGCTTCTAAACTTTGAATTTTGACTGCACATTTTAAAGTAAATTTTTCTGCACCTTATTTATTGGCAGTATTCAGTGATGGGATGCTATTTTTCCTTTCAAAGTGGACTTTTTAATATCTTCTTGTTTGACTTGTTAACAGTGGTTACCAGTGTTGCATAGCTTTACTATTGTTTTTAAACATCACAGGTTATTTTTAAATTGGACAGGTCACTTTAAGAAGTTTGGTGGTCTTTTGATACATTGTTACATGCTTCCTGTTTGATAGAAAAAGGGACTGTTTTAGAGTGTTCTTTTGATGTTACAGCCTTTTTAGGTATGTTTTTTTTTCTTTGTGAAGATGTCTACAAGAAGTTAGATGAAAGCACTAATATTCTAAATGGCTTTTCAATAAAAGTTGTACTCCAAACTATTTGGCTGTCCTGATCGTTTTGGTTTTTGGATCTTTTTTCCTTCTTCACACATCACTTATCCAACAAACATATCACATCAGTTCTTAATTTCATATACCACTCAGTTACTAACAAACTCTTGATATAATTTTATATACTATTTATTCCAATATTTCTATATTATGTTTTTCCTTTCTTTGCATCCTTGTTATATCCAGTTTTATTTTCTTCTTTCTCCTCCTAATCCTCATGCCATCTGATTTGTAATCATTTCCTTCTCCCTTGGCTCCTTCATCACTTTCGATTAATTCATACAATTAATTTTTAATCATTTCCTCCTCCCTCTGCTCCTTCATCACTCTCTAATACTTCATACAACAGATTTTTAATCATTCATTCTCCCCCCGCTCCTTCATCACTCTCTAATACTTCATATAACTGATTTGCAATCATTTCCTTCTCCCTCCGCTCCTTCATCACTTTCTAATACTTCATACAACTGATTTGTAATCATTTCCTTCTCCCTCCGCTCCTTCATCACTTTCTATTACTGCATACAACTGATTTGTAACCAATTCCTTCTCCCTCGGCTCCTTCATCACTTTCTAATACTGCATACAACTGATTTTTAATCATTTCCTTCTCCCCCCGCACCATCACTCTCTAATACTTCATACAACTGATTTGTAATCATTACCTTCTCCCTCCGCTCCTTCATCACTTTCTAATACTTCATAGAACTAATTTGTAATCATTTCCTTCTCCCTCCACTCCTTCATCACTTTCTAATACTTCATACAACTGATTTGTAATCATTTCCTTCTCCCTCCACTCCTTCATCACTTTCTAATACTTCATACAACTGATTTGTAATCATTTCCTTCTCCCTCCGCTCCTTCATCACTTTCTAATACTTCATACAACTGATTTGTAATCATTTCCTTCTCCCTCCGCTCCTTCATCACTTTCTAATACTTCATACAACTGATTTGTAATCATTTCCTTCTCCCTCCACTCCTTCATCACTTTCTAATACTTCATACAACTGATTTGTAATCATTTCCTTCTCCCTCCACTCCTTCATCACTTTCTAATACTTCATACAACTGATTTGTAATCATTTCCTTCTCCCTCCACTCCTTCATCACTTTCTAATACTTCATACAACTGATTTGTAATCATTTCCTTCTCCCCCCTCTCCTTCATCACTTTCTAATACTTCATACAACTGATTTGTAATCATTTCCTTCTCCCTCCGCTCCTTCATCACTTTCTAATACTTCATACAACTGATTTGTAATAATTTCCTTCTCCCTCCATTCCTTCATCACTTTCTAATACTTCATACAACTGATTTGTAATCATTTCCTTCTCCCTCCTCTCCTTCATCACTTTCTAATACTTCATACAACTGATTTGTAATCATTTCCTTCTCCCTCTGTTCCTTCATCACTCTCTAATATTTCATACAACTGATTTGTAATCATTTCCTTCTCCCTCCGCTCCTTCATCACTTTCTAATACTTCATACAACTGATTTGTAATCATTTCCTTCTCCCTCTGTTCCTTCATCACTTTCTAATACTTCATACAACTGATTTGTAATCATTTCCTTCTCCCTCCGCTCCTTCATCACTTTCTAATACTTCATACAACTGATTTGTAATCATTTCCTTCTCCCTCTGTTCCTTCATCACTTTCTAATACTTCATACAACTGATTTGTAATCATTTCCTTCTCCCTCCACTCCTTCATCACTTTCTAATACTTCATACAACTGATTTGTAATCATTTCCTTCTCCCTCCGCTCCTTCATCACTTTCTAATACTTCATACAACTGATTTGTAATCATTTCCTTCTCCCTCCACTCCTTCATCACTTTCTAATACTTCATACAACTGATTTGTAATCATTTCCTTCTCCCTCCGCTCCTTCATCACTTTCTAATACTTCATACAACTGATTTGTAATCATTTCCTTCTCCCTCCACTCCTTCATCACTTTCTAATACTTCATACAACTGATTTGTAATCATTTCCTTCTCCCTCCGCTCCTTCATCACTTTCTAATACTTCATACAACTGATTTGTAATCATTTCCTTCTCCCTCCGCTCCTTCATCACTTTCTAATACTTCATACAACTGATTTGTAATCATTTCCTTCTCCCTCCGCTCCTTCATCACTTTCTAATACTTCATACAACTGATTTGTAATCATTTCCTTCTCCCTCCACTCCTTCATCACTTTCTAATACTTCATACAACTGATTTGTAATCATTTCCTTCTCCCTCCACTCCTTCATCACTTTCTAATACTTCATACAACTGATTTGTAATCATTTCCTTCTCCCTCCGCTCCTTCATCACTTTCTAATACTTCATACAACTGATTTGTAATCATTTCCTTCTCCCTCCGCTCCTTCATCACTTTCTAATACTTCATACAACTGATTTGTAATCATTTCCTTCTCCCTCCACTCCTTCATCACTTTCTAATACTTCATACAACTGATTTGTAATCATTTCCTTCTCCCTCCACTCCTTCATCACTTTCTAATACTTCATACAACTGATTTGTAATCATTTCCTTCTCCCTCCGCTCCTTCATCACTTTCTAATACTTCATACAACTGATTTGTAATCATTTCCTTCTCCCTCCACTCCTTCATCACTTTCTAATACTTCATACAACTGATTTGTAATCATTTCCTTCTCCCTCCACTCCTTCATCACTTTCTAATACTTCATACAACTGATTTGTAATCATTTCCTTCTCCCTCCACTCCTTCATCACTTTCTAATACTTCATACAACTGATTTGTAATCATTTCCTTCTCCCTCCGCTCCTTCATCACTTTCTAATACTTCATACAACTGATTTGTAATCATTTCCTTCTCCCTCCACTCCTTCATCACTTTCTAATACTTCATACAACTGATTTGTAATCATTTCCTTCTCCCTCCGCTCCTTCATCACTTTCTAATACTTCATACAACTGATTTGTAATCATTTCCTTCTCCCTCCACTCCTTCATCACTTTCTAATACTTCATACAACTGATTTGTAATCATTTCCTCTCCCTCCGCTCCTTCATCACTTTCTAATACTTCATACAACTGATTTGTAATCATTTCCTTCTCCCTCCGCTCCTTCATCACTTTCTAATACTTCATACAACTGATTTGTAATCATTTCCTTCTCCCTCCACTCCTTCATCACTTTCTAATACTTCATACAACTGATTTGTAATCATTTCCTTCTCCCTCCACTCCTTCATCACTTTCTAATACTTCATACAACTGATTTGTAATCATTTCCTTCTCCCTCCACTCCTTCATCACTTTCTAATACTTCATACAACTGATTTGTAATCATTTCCTTCTCCCTCCACTCCTTCATCACTTTCTAATACTTCATACAACTGATTTGTAATCATTTCCTTCTCCCTCCGCTCCTTCATCACTTTCTAATACTTCATACAACTGATTTGTAATCATTTCCTTCTCCCTCCACTCCTTCATCACTTTCTAATACTTCATACAACTGATTTGTAATCATTTCCTTCTCCCTCCACTCCTTCATCACTTTCTAATACTTCATACAACTGATTTGTAATCATTTCCTTCTCCCTCCACTCCTTCATCACTTTCTAATACTTCATACAACTGATTTGTAATCATTTCCTTCTCCCTCCACTCCTTCATCACTTTCTAATACTTCATACAACTGATTTGTAATCATTTCCTTCTCCCTCTGCTCCTTCATCACTTTCTAATACTTCATACAACTGATTTGTAATCATTTCCTTCTCCCTCTGCTCCTTCATCACTTTCTAATACTTCATACAACTGATTTGTAATCATTTCCTTCTCCCTCCGCTCCTTCATCACTTTCTAATACTTCATACAACTGATTTGTAATCATTTCCTTCTCCCTCCGCTCCTTCATCACTTTCTAATACTTCATACAACTGATTTGTAATCATTTCCTTCTCCCTCCGCTCCTTCATCACTTTCTAATACTTCATACAACTGATTTGTAATCATTTCCTTCTCCCTCCGCTCCTTCATCACTTTCTAATACTTCATACAACTGATTTGTAATCATTTCCTTCTCCCTCCACTCCTACATCACTTTCTAATACTTCATACAACTGATTTGTAATCATTTCCTTCTCCCTCCGCTAGTTCATCACTTTCTAATATTTCATACAACTGATTTGTAATCATTTCCTTCTCCCTCCGCTCCTTCATCACTTTCTAATACTTCATACAACTGATTTGTAATCATTTCCTTCTCCCTCCGCTCCTTCATCACTTTCTAATACTTCATACAACTGATTTGTAATCATTTCCTTCTCCCTCCGCTCCTTCATCACTTTCTAATACTTCATACAACTGATTTGTAATCATTTCCTTCTCCCTCTGCTCCTTCATCACTTTCTAATACTTCATACAACTGATTTGTAATCATTTCCTTCTCCCTCCACTCCTTCATCACTTTCTAATACTTCATACAACTGATTTGTAATCATTTCCTTCTCCCTCCGCTCCTTCATCACTTTCTAATGCTTCATACAACTGATTTGTAATCATTTCCTTCTCCCTCCACTCCTTCATCACTTTCTAATACTTCATACAACTGATTTGTAATCATTTCCTTCTCCCTCCTCTCCTTCATCACTTTCTAATACTTCATACAACTGATTTGTAATCATTTCCTCTCCCTCAGCTCCTTCATCACTTTCTAATACTTCATATAACTGATTTTTAATCATTTCCTTCTCCCTCCGCTCCTTCATCACTTTCTAATACTTCATACAACTGATTTGTAATCATTTCCTCTCCCTCCGCTCCTTCATCACTTTCTAATACTTCATACAACTGATTTGTAATCATTTCCTTCTCCCTCCGCTCCTTCATCACTTTCTAATACTTCATACAACTGATTTGTAATCATTTCCTTCTCCCTCCTCTCCTTCATCACTTTCTAATACTTCATACAACTGATTTGTAATCATTTCCTTCTCCCTCCGCTCCTTCATCACTTTCTAATACTTCATACAACTGATTTGTAATCATTTCCTTCTCCCCTCTCCTTCATCACTTTCTAATACTTCATACAACTGATTTGTAATCATTTCCTCTCCCTCCGCTCCTTCATTACTTTCTAATACTGCATACTTACTTATAACTTGAATCTGAGAACTCTGTCTACAAGCCATCCTCTTCTCATTTATCCTATTAATTTCAGTATTTCCCGCATTCTCTTCGTCACTTAGTTCCCCATAATACTTTCTTCTTTACAAATATATTCACTAACATTTCAACTCATAGTTCCTCTTTTTTATAATCTTCATCTTCTTTTTCTAAGTCTAAGAAAGGGCAATCAAACCCAAAATATTCAATCTAATTACATTTCTTATGTGCTGTTTTACAATTCCTGGTAGCACCCCCCCCCCCCACACACACACACACACACACACACACACACAGAGTCTACACCTTCTTTTGTAATAATCATGTGCCAAATGTGCTGTTTAAAAAAAATTATGTATAAATATTCAAAAACATGTATGCTGATTAGACAGAACAATTAGTGCAATTATTGTAAATTCAACGTTGTCAACAGGAAGAAGTCCAGGTGATTGCAGCTACTGAAAATAGATACAGCTAGCAATGGAAATATTTAATTTTTCTGTATGTTTGGGTTAGGAGTCAAAAGACTCTAATGGTATCTATATTAAAAAAAAAATTATATATATATGTATATATATATATATATATATATATACATACATACACACACATACATATACAGACGCACACACACACACAAGCACAAAAGTACCAAGTTCTTTTAATGCCACAATGCCACTGAGAAACAATCCACTTATCTCTCTAGCTGTTTAACTTTCTTGAGATTCTCATTATAAAGAAAATTATCCATTTAGGTTAACTGGTTTTATTTGGTGACTGATTCTTTTTCTTGAGAAAGTGCAATATGATCCTTTCAGCTATCAGCCCTTTGTTACAGTCCAAAATTAAGCGATGTGTTATATATAGTTGGTATGAGAACTACATCATCATCAAGGCTGTAGTCTGGCATTATGTAATGTATTTGATATAGCAGGCTCTGATAACTCAGAACATTGTTACCCCTAGTGAAGCCTGTGGAATTTTCTTCCTACTGTACTATGGTAATATGATTAAGGAAAATAAATACATTTGTTTCTAAAACAAGAGCTGTAAGTTTTTTTCTTGCTTGAAAGTATGCGTTGGCCTTTTCTGTGTTTAACATGGGTTCCCTACAAGCACAACAATTGCCAGTACCCAAACCACTGCCTTAAAGCCAGGACTTGAGCACCTTGTTGCATGGTTAGTGTGCTGCCTGTGCTCAAATTCAAATGAGTTCCAGCAAGCAGCTGTGATGAGGGAATAGGATGTGGGGTTTTAAGGTTGGGGGTTAAGAAGGGCGTTCTAGGATTAGGAAGTGAACAGGGAATTTAGGATTAGGAAGTGAACACAGAATTTAAGTTTAAGAAGGAGGGGTTGGGACTTAAGATTAGGTAAGGAAAATTGAAGTTTAGGGTAAGGGACCAAGAAGTCAGGTTGGGAACTTGGTAGACGTTTTAGCTTTAAGGTTTATGTTCTAGTAGGACTGTATAATTTTTTTTACAATTGGGTGTTAGGAAGACTATGCAGAAAAAGGAGGTTGGGGTACTGGAAATTATAGCACTAGCTTTTTTGAGCATGTAGCAGCGAACAAGTATATCATGAGCTACTGAGTGAGCACTTATAATAGAAGTTGAAGATGAAGAATTTGAAGATTTATTCACAGCTGGTATGGCTTAATCACAAGGGTGAAGCCCAAGTGATTAAATAAAGCCAACCATGGTAAATCTTCAATACACCACATCATGGAGTCAGTTATTGCTATTGTACAATGACATTATTTAAGAAAAAAAATTACTTTTCTTAAATACTGTCTTTGTATAATGGTGCCATGGTGCTCTTCAGCATTTTATCTGGTACCCTGGGGCTTTCCTGATGTACTGCGCATGTGTATGTGACTTGCATTCACACACTTACCCAGTACATCATGTTATGTAAAGAATGTAAATGAAACAATGGAGAAACGAAGATCTCCACTGCTTTTTTTTTAATAATTAAGAAAAAAGAAGCCAGGAGACTTAATGTTCGGGAGAGAAGGGACAGAGAAAATAAAAGGGTAATCAGGTACATTTCTTTAGTTTTGCACAACATACCTGATTATCTTTTTATTTTTCTCTGTGTCATCTCCCTCGTTCATTTGAGGTCTTCCATTTTGTAAATGTATTTATAGAAAAGTAAATTTTTTATCACATATATTTATGGAAAAATGTCTGGGTGACCGGACCTTCTTCTGTTGGTATATTCTCGGATTTATAAAAGGCACGCTGGTTGGACAGACCAATCTGTGTGCTCCCATTTGAATATTAATGGCCAGTCATTGTATAATAAATTTACTACATACTAGATTGTATGTTATTGATAATTTATTTTAAGTTAAAATTTGCAGTCATTTTAATATATATATTTTTGGGTTAATTTGTAATTGAATAGAAACTTAGTATTTAGTAGACAAATCTGCTTAATTACAGGAACTGCAAAACCTGAACTTTTTAATAGTAAGAGAAATCTACTACATCTCTGAAGTTAGTCTAGTTTACCAAGTCATTCTATGCACAGTTAATAGTTAGTCATGTTTACTTTGCATGATTGCTGGGGATGAGTAGAAGGTGGTAGCGTTTCTTTTTCTCATTCTTTCTTTGGAATGTTGTGTGAATTATTACATCATAATGTAATGTTGTTTCACCAAACTTGCTATTCAAATATTGTTATGAAACGTTCACAATATACGACATATCTCCCGAATAGCATTATTTTCCAGATTCCAATCCTTCATTTTTATGCTTTGTACTACCAATACATAATTCAACATTTTTCTATCTATATACCAACCTTGCTCAAATCAAACTAAGATACAAAAAATCTCCTTGATTGCATATATGCCACTGTATAGAAATTTTCTGTAATTCGTGGATTATGTGTTGTCATATAAAGACATGCAGCTCTGATTGCATATATGTCTCTGTACAGAAATTTGTCATTTGTTGTATTTGTACTGTTATGTTATGGAGCTTTTCTCCCTGGGCCCCCACTGTAAATGGACCTTGATCCAGTCGAACTTCCCCGGTAAACAAATGTAAAATAAATAAATAAATAAAAATAAGTTAGCAGTGCTCTACAAAGCCATACACTTCATCTATAGTAACTCTGATAAATGTGATCAAATAGGTACAGTATACAGGGGTCTATGCAGAGCCTTTGACTGAGCGGATTATGACTTCTTTTACAAGCTTTGAAACCACAGCTGTAACATGGTTTAAAAGCTATGTACCTAACAGACAAATAATAATATACTTAATGATGCACATTTGAAACCCAAAGGGCTCCACTTGGGGCACCATTCTGTTGTATTTGCTCATAAACTCTATTTATACTGGTCTACAACAGCTTATGATGATCATGTATGCAAATTATCTGCTTTTACCCATTGAAGCAGAAAATATAGCTTGATCTCCAAAAGCTTCTACAAATCCAAATTTCAGCTCTGTTCTTGGTTTTATACCTACAAATATACAGTTAATCCTAAAAACAAATACTATAATATTTGGATCACTGCATTGCCTTTCCAACAGTAATCCACAAAATCTTAGAGAACCATGAAATATTAAAATTAACCCTGTACAAAAGTGGGAGTGGTAAGCACTAGGTAGCCTATTAATCACAAGAGTTGTGGTTTCTGGCCCAGAAATTGTAGTTTATTGTCCACTTTTCAACTTTCTGGTTTAAAAGCCCGCATTTGTGCTTTTCCCGTCTTTCCTGTAACTAGTCTAGCCCAGATACAGATTTCCTCTATCCAGGACTATATGTAAGCTTCTAAGCCCCCCAAGCCTTTTTGTGTTGGAGGAAAGCCTTCTAGCTTATCAGTGAGAGTGGTAAGCACTAGGTAGCCGATCTACCACAAGAGGAGTGGTTTCTAGCCCAGAAATTGTAGTTTATTGGCCATTTGGGCAGTTTTTCCATCTCTTTCAAGTTTCTGGTTTAAAAGCCCACATTTGTGCTTGTTTCCCACCTTTCCTGTAACTAGTCTAGTCCAGATACAGATTTGCTGTATCCAGGACTGTTTATAAACTTCTGAGTGGTGCCAAAGTCTGCTCTTCAATTTTTCCCTTAGATCTGCTAGTTCTCTCCTCTCCTGCACTTTTACTAGCTTATTAATCTAGCACTTTACCAGACTTCTTGTAGAATTACTGTAGCACACAAAAGTGCTACCAGCGCTAAATGTTCTAGAAGGAAACAGCTCCAGTACTCATTAATGCCCAGTCCTCCAGGCATGTCTAAAGGTCAGTTCCCTGTGCTTTCTCCTATTAACCTGGTGAACTTAAGACATCCTGAGGCAATGCAGCAACTGCCTCATGTACACTGACAACCCTCTCATCTTACCTCCCAACACTCAGACTTGCGAGAGATGTGCACACCTCCAGACTGGTAGCCCAACATAACACATCAGAGATACTTCAGCTGCAGCTAACACTGGGTAAGACAGTGATTCAGGTCGTAGCCTGCTATAGGTCCCCAACCATGTCCCAAGACTCACACTCCACGGTCCAAAGCACCCTAGAGAATATTAGGGTCTAACCTAACACTCTCATACTGGGTGACTTCAACTACCCCTCCATTAACTGGGAAAGCTACTCATGTACCAATGTACTTGCCCAATGTTTCCTGGAATTTATTAATTCCAATGCCATGGACCAGATCGTTTTTACCCCCTCTAAAGGTAGCAACATCCTTGACCTGGTCATTACTAACATGGGTGACCAATACTCTACACTAATAGTCAACTTTTCCCTGGTTATATCTGACCATAAACGAATCACTTTGGAAATCCACATCGCTCTCACCCCCCACCACTTAGCAAAGGTAACCACCACAAAAAACTTCTCCAAAGCTAACTCTGGGCTCCTAAAAACAGAGGTGGCTAACTTCACGGCACCCATAGAAATGGAGAATAGTTATACACAAATGCACTATATGAACACATACACAAATACATGTATCTCCCCATACCCAATAGAACCATGACACTCTCCTACAAAAAATGGAAGTCAATCTGGTGGTCCCCTGCCATAAAGAAACTCTAGAACAGAAGGAGGAAACTGATGCGGAATAAGATGAAGTCCCAAGACTGGAAAAACTCCCTTATCAAAAAGTTGAGATCCCTCATCAAATCCTCTAAAGTTAGCTATGAAAACTGAATTGCAGCAGATAGTAAAGACAACCACAGGGCCTTCTATAGTTATATAAAGAATCTCCACAGCAATACCCAGATTTGCTCTGAGCTACTGCACAATGGTACCTCATATACTGAGCCAACAGATATTGCCAATATACTGGCTGACAGATTCAGTGCTAACTTTACCCCCCCCAAAAGGACCAATCACAATACCAGTAAATTGCCAGGCACCCAGTATTACTGCTGCACAGGTAAAAACAGCACTGTCCAAGGCCAAGAATACAGCTTCTATGAGACCTAACAGTATCCCTGGCTGTGTTCTACATGAACTACAGAGTGAAGTAGCACCTCACCTATGTGCCCTGTTCAATCACAGCCTCACCTCAGGCTTTGTCCCTACCGAATGGTGCACTGCTACAGTCATCCCTCTCCACAAAGGAGGAGCGACTACAGACTCTGGGAACTACTGCCCCATTAGCCTGACGAGTCTGATATGCAAAGCTATGGCACGCATCATCATACCTAATAAACAGGGATATAGGGAATCTCCAGACTCTGGATCCCATACAGTTTGGTTTTGTGAAGGGTAGGTCATGCCTGATAAACCTGGTTGACTTATTTGAGTCAGTCACCACATCCAGAACTGCAGATAAAGGTAAGATGGTTCATACAGCTTACCTTGATCTGGCCAAGGTCTTTTATACCATTCTCCACTCAGGAATCACAGAAAAACTCACTAAGCTAGGCATCAACCCCTATATCACTAGGTGGGTAGTAAACTGACTCAAAGAATCTACAGTGAAAAAGTAGCTGACTCCATGTCAGACTGCTGACCAGTCATGAGTGGAGTCCCACAGGGTTCAGTCTTGAGTCCTCTCCTGTTAGGTATC